>NC_134404.1:157697815-158015871 GCF_038048845.1 Mixophyes fleayi | reverse complement strand
AAATTAAAAAAATGTAATCAAAAGTTAAATGCCCTGTCATTATTTAAAACAAGAGGGTTTGACGTGCTAGAATTAGTGTAGTGTTAATATGTTATAAACACTACACTTGGAACTTGGAGGAGGTATTGTGGCCCCGGTATCAAATTTAGTACCGGGGCCATCCCACTTCGCAGTCCAGATACTTGTTTGGTGGAATTCTGACCAGTTGAGGGTGTAACTATTTATTATATTGTGGCCCCGGTATCAAATTTAGTAGCGGGGCCACCCCACTACGCAGTCCAGATACTTGTTTGGTGGAATTCTGACCAGTTGAGGGTGTAACTATTTATTATATTGTGGCCCCGGTATCAAATTTAGTACCGGGGCCACCCCACTACACAGTCCAGAATTTTTTTTGGGGAAATTCAGAGCCGTGGAGGGTTTTTTATTAATTATATTGTGGTGACCACTCCTCTACGCAGTCCAGATACATTTATTGGTGCGATTCATACAAGTTCAGGGTTTTTAATTTATATTGTGGTGACCACTCCTCTACGCAGTCCAGGTACATTTTTTGGTGCGATTCATACCAGTTGATGGTTTTCTTATTATATATATTGTGGTGACCACTCCTCTACGCAGTCCAGGTACATTATTCGGTGCGATTCAGACCAGTTGATGGTTTTCTTATTATATTGTGGTGACCCACTCCTCTACGCAGTCCAGATACATTTATTGGTGCGAATCATACAAGTTCAGGGTTTTTAATTTATATTGTGGTGAGTGACCACTCCTCTACGCAGTCCAGGTACATTTTTTGGTGCGATTAAGACCAGTTGATGGTTTTCTTATTATATTGTGGTGACCCACTCCTCTACGCAGTCCAGATACATTTATTGGTGCGAATCATACAAGTTCAGGGTTTTTAAATTATATTGTGGTGACCCACTCCTCTGCGCAGTCCAGGTACATTTTTTGGTGCGATTAAGACCAGTTGATGGTTTTCTTATTATATTGTGGGGACCACTCCACTACGCAGTCCAGAAAGATACCTCGTTGCAACGTTTTGGACTAATAACTATATTGTGAGGTGTTCAGAATACACTGTAAATTAGTGGAAATGCTTGTTATTGAATGTTATTGAGGTTAATAATAGCGTAGGAGTGAAAATAAGCCCAAAAACTTGATTTTTGAACTTTTTATGCTTTTTTAAAAAAAAATCCGAATCCAAAACCTTAAATCCGAACCAAAACCTTTCGGCAGGTGTTTTGTGAAACAAATCTGAACCCAAAACATCACGAAAATCCGAATCCAAAACACAAAACGCGAGACACCAAAAGTCGCCGGTGCACATCCCTAAAAATAATACACATAAGTCCAAGGGAAGAGAATATTTTTATATATTTTTTTCAATTATATTTCTGTCAGAGAATAATTTACAGCTAACTCACTCTGTGCCCTCCTTCTTCTCCACACACTCTGTGCCCCTGAATCATCTCCACACTCTGTGCCCCTCTGCATCCACACTCTCTGTGCCCGCTCTGCATCCAAACTCTCTGTGCCGTTTGTCACTGAATGTCGGGCGTGATGACGTCACGCCCGACATTCAGTGAGAAGCGAGGAGGAAGGAGGATGCTGGGTCCCGAGCGCCGCCGGATTGGTAAGTTTTTTTTGTTTGTTTTTCCCTCTTTCTGTCCACAGCACCCTTGTCCCTGGGAGCCACGGCGCACAGTTTAGGAACCTAGGGGTTAGACATAGAATGGCTAATTTCTCCCCTTCTTCTCATATAAAGGTTGTAACACATTCCTGCAAGGGTCCTTGTCCATTTAATGAAGGACATTTTCTCTCAATCAGATTTCTTGTTTGTGTACATTGTCAATTCAATTACTTAGCTAAGGGCAGGAGTGGAACAATGCATTGCAGGGATATTGGAGTGTGTGTGGGGGGGAGGGGAGGGGGGACCTGGCTTTGCTGGGCCCAGCAGCGGACACCTTCTGTAATATTACCACTGACTAAGGGCACAACATTTTTTCACCAAAATGTGTGCAAAGCATTGTGGGACCCTCCAAAGAGATACATATGTTTGATTTTCATTTTAATCTCATACTAAGGTATTTCATTAATAAATTATTCCCTGATTTATTTACCATATTTAATAGATTATACGAACATCTTCTGTTTAAATGAAAGAAACATATTTACATATGTTAAAACATAAACAGATATTAATTACCGGAATTGAAATGAAATCCTTATTATGCTATATTGCAAAACTTAATTGAATCAATATGTGATTGTGAATTGCTGATGTCTGACATCACCAGTGCTTTCAACCCTCTGCCAGTATCATTCCCTTGTCCAAAAGATTGCTGAGAAAATCACACTCTTTCCCAGACACGCATGAATAATATTGAGTAATAAAGGCACACAGACTCAATTTCTCCTTTGCTTTTTATTGTTGTTAACTTCTGCCTTGCAAGACGTTGAGACTTATTAACTAAATGGTGAGGACTAAGTAAACATATATGAAATATACTTTCTCTTTCATTGCTCCCTCCCTGCATTTCCTAATTAGCAGTGCTGTAAAGCAGTGTGATTCACCAACTGTTGAATTACACTGTTGGTCTGAGGCACTAATCCGCAGAGTGAGGCCTCAAGAATAGCATATACCAGAGAAATGTTGCTAACTCCGTGCCATGATTCATCAAGGGATGCAAAGTGAACGTAATGTGTGTTTTTCTTAATTAGACGGAAATTGTCTGCAATTTCAAGCGGATTTGAAGGAATGTTTATAGTTGAATACAGGTCTAAGTATTTTTTTTTTACATGAAATTCATATATCAGGATGTTATTAATGCCTACGGTACATAAAATACATTTTAACAGTTGCTCTTAACAGCAAACACTGGTTCTGACATGCACAACTGACCATCATCACTATCAATCAGCGCTTAAACCAAGTGAGCAGAGAGACAGGCGTCCGTCCCCGGCAGGTCTGTACAGTGCGGGGACGGCGCCTGACAGGTACCCAGATAACATGGGTCAGTTTAATGCCTCCATATAGAGTATGGAGGCCAATCACAGTGAGTTTGCTTTTGCAGTCCAACAAGTGTGTCCATGGACCATATCATAATGAATACATACATACAAGAGATGCAAAGCTCTTAGGGAAGTCAATAACGTCCAAAAATGTAAAGGATAATTCTTGTCCTCATGAAAGAGACAAATATAGGAAATATTCTTCTCTGAAAATTTGACTTTTCTGTCCCTGCCTGACGTCTGACATAATTTCAAATCATTTATATAGATGTAGTTGGGGGGGAGGAGTTCTAAAACTGGTGTACAAGAAAAAGATGTTGTATCCACTAGCAACCAATCAGAATGTTATAGTTTAGAACATTTTTTGGGTGACATCACATTCTTCCTGTGCTCCAGTATTCATGAATTTCCCTAATGCTATCACATTATCATCATTCTTATCGACATTTATTTATAAAGTGCCTGCAAATTCCGTAGCGCTTTAAGCTGCTGTGCTTTGGTTCTGGGCTACAAATAAAAATCTTAAAGCTTAAAGGGAATTTATTTTTCACATTCTTAATAATAGTTGGAAAAAAAAAGATATCAGTTAGTTTTCATTCAAAACTCTTTTGAAAGGAAGTCGAAAAGATTTGTGCTGAAGGCAAAGGATCCTTATTAATTCACTAATGTATGACCCACCTGTAAAGGGTTAAATATTAACAATTAAGCAAAACAAAGACCGCATTTCCATTTAATTTTTCTGATAAGAAGTAAATCAAAGGTTTCAAATACTCTCTCTGCAGAGTGATAGATACTGCAGGATAGCAAGTTATAGAAGTTTGTCATTCTTGATATCTTGCCACATACTTCTGCTGAATAGAAAACAATCTAGGGCAGACTTTTCATGTACACTTTCAACGATAAGATAAAAGAAATATTGATCTGCATCAACATGCAGGGTTTTCATCAGATGTTTGTTGTCAGCATAATGATAGGTTAGAGGTGAGAAATCAAATTTTATCTCTGGGCTGTAACTGTCAGCAATGTGAATTAAACAAGCAGCAGCTGCATTATACCATTAACATGAGAATGTACAAAGCCAAGTACAAAATAACTTTTGAAGTCAGAAGAAATGTTTGTTCTTATGGGGCCCATAAGACTTTCTGTTTTGAGAGAGGAAAGAAGATGGATCTTTGAGAAAATAGAGATGTCAAAGATGACTTTATTTAATCTGATAATATAAATGTGGTAATTTACCTGCCAAGAGATGAGGTTATCCTATGTAATTTCTTACAGTATGTTAATAAGTACACCTTCTATAAATGTTTATCTAAGTTTTTCAGTGCACTTTATGTCCTTAAATATTAAATACATTCAGGCAATTGATCCAATATCACGGCATGTGTGATCCCAAAATAAGAGTGATCAATAGGATTATCTCTTTGGGTACTCATTTGAAAGATAACCAGTATCAGCCTGTGCATGCCTGTGATCCTGTCGCTCAGCCCTCGTGCCAGGCAGCAGCCCCTCGTCTGGCCAGATTTTTGCCATATAATATTAAAATACAATAAGCTTTTATTTTAATTTGGGAAAAAAGGCCCCTGCCTTATATCATACTTACCTACATTTGACAGGCTCCCTCCGGGAGATCACTGAAGAGGGGTGTGAAGGAAGGGGGCGGGGCTTCACAACGCGGGGCCAAAATGACGCAACTCGAGAGGGGCCGCCCCCCTTCCGCCCATACACCCCTCCATGCCGGCAGATGCGGGAGAATTGCCAGCTGTCCTAGGAATCCGAGAGACCTACCCAAAATTTGTGAGTCTCCCGGAACATTCCGGGAGAGTTGGCATGTATGCCTTATATCCTAATATATGCCTCTTTAGCCTTACTCAGAATGAGTGTTTTAGCAAACTTTTATTTAATCATATATTTAATTTAATAACATTGGCTGAGGTTATGCTTGCCAGATGTTGGATGGCATCTGAGGCATCTAGTGTACACAATTTGACTGTCCTTATTAATGATGTATTGCTATTTGTGGAGTTTTGCACAGCCCTGTGCAGCACGCCTGTTTGTTCTATTTATAATTTTTCTTATTATAAAACTAATCTGTATTGCAGATGACGATTTGTTTACCTAGGAAGATACACTTCTAAGTCAATCTAAAACTTTTTTATTTTTATTTCTATGTTCAGTGTTTATGATTGTTGGGATTATAGGCTTAGTATAACTTGTGGGATATATTTCTTTTGTATTTTATGTGTACTTGAAAATCTTTCAACCAAAATACCTGATAAAAAAATTAAAAAAAGGTGTATATTATTTGTACCATTATCAGTTACATTTACTAAAGGGGTATTGTCACTGTGTATTGTCAGATGTATTTACTAAATGTGTATAGTAGTTGTGCATTGTAAACCTGATTTACTAAAGGTGTATAGTCACTGTGTATTGTCAGGCAGGGCATTTACTGAAGCTGTATTGTAGCTGCATAATTTTCTAAAGGTATATAAAAAAATGTGCATTGCCTGTCAAATTTACTGAAGGTGCATAGCAACTATGAATTATATTATTAATCATGGTTTACTAAAGGTGTATCGTTGATATAAATTGTCAACCTGATTTACTAAAGGGGTACAGTAGCTCTACATTGACAGCCAGCTTTACTACAGATGTACAGTAGCTATGTATTGTTAGCCCGAATTAATTAAGGTGTGTAGTAGTTATACCATTCTTGCCAACTCTCCCAAAATGTCCGGGAGACTCTGGAAATTCGGGTTGGTCTCATGGACTCCCAGGGGAGCAGGCAAGTCTCCCGCATCCCGCAACTGCTTAGCCTAAATGACGCGATTTGCGGTGAATCGCGGCATTTCCCGTTGCAGGGGGCGGGGCCAAAATGACGTGTTTGGCCACCCCCTCCCACCCTCTAGTCACGCCCCTCTCCCGGAATACACTTGAACAAAGTAGACAAGTATGAGTTATACCTTGTTAGTCAGATTTAGTAAATATATAATAGCTGTGTGCTGACATACGGTTTTACTAAAGATGCATAGTAGCTGTGCATTTTCCTCCATATTTAATTACTGTTTCATTTCTACTCCATGCTGGGTCCATAAACTCTTGATAGTGGATGTTGAGGAATAAATAAATAAAACTGACACTCCAACATGACCTCCTCCACATAGTATAAAATGCTCTGCTCCTGAATGTCCATCTTAATTTTATATTGCAATTACTTGGTGAGAATTAATCATTGTTTTTTTTAACATCAGTTCATTCAGGACAGGTATCTATAATAGAAAATTAAGTTGGAAATTCTGGGACAGAGCATTCTGTATCAGGTGGGTTTAATAAGGGATTGTTGCAATAAATGCTATAGTTTTCTGCTTATCATTTATTTAAAATAATAATACTGAATATGTGCATATAGCTACGTAGTGTAAATGCATTACACCAGAAGTGATCGACCACATTGCCAACTACCACCACCTCATGGCTTAGACATGGGTAGGGTTTCCAAGTCAGTCATGTAAATGTGAATACACATATGGATTCTAAATGATGCATGACTTCTCTGCAATTAGTTATCATGCATTCCGCATGCCTGCAGGTTTCAGCATGTCTCTAGATCATGGCTGATCTGGCAGCCCTGCTCACAGCATCCCCAACCCATTTTCATGTATATTTAACTACTAGCCCATTGCCATGTCCTGTTTATGGTTTGGCCTCCAGTGTAATTTAATAATAATATAAAGCATGGAACATTTTATCCATAAAAAATGTGGATGTTAATAGATTGTCTACATCTGAATTCTTCCTCATTCCCTCTTCAAGACATCTGTTGTTTATTAAAGAATGTTAGCAGATAAAATATGTGATTCATCATTTCCCTTTCTGTATTTATTACCTTTTTTATGTATTTGTATTAAAGATGAAACTTTCAGCAGCTGTAGATAGGAGATTATCTGCCAGGGTAAGTCCTTTTGATGGTTGTCTCAACAAGACTCAACATAGCCTGCATGACGTGTTGGTGTGAAAGGGTTAATCATAACAACACCAGCTGCTTTATCTAAAAATGATTAAACTCTCTTATATCTCACACTCACTATTAACTATCCAGTTTGGATAGTTAATAGTTTCCAAAGCTGACACTTTGAGGAAGTTTTCAGTAACTCCCTGGCTTATCTCAAAATATAATCTCAACATAATTTAATCAGTTATTTTTTAACCAAACAATTATCTGCCTTAAATGTAGTGTTATAACATCCAAGCCTAACTGACACATAAATCATGTAAGAACACAAAGACAGAACATTATTAAATGGACTTTAATGTGACAAAGAAAGCTACAATTCTTAGTGTACTAAAAAAGGACACAAAAATGACATGCAGAAATAGAAATGACAATATAGTTCTTATAATAAATAGGAATGAAAAAAAAACTGAAAATTCATGTATTTTTCAGGGATTATGCGACAGTGAAGGCTAAATGGATAGAACCTCAATAGCAGATTGATCCCCAGTAACTGACAATTTCTCATAAGAATGCATTACCTACCATTTAAATGTTTGCCACCAGTGTCCAAATAAACCTGTAGAACCACGGTCCAGTTTTCATCTAAAGCAGCCCTTATTTCCCATAGAGTGGTATGTGCTCACTGATACTCAGTTGCCCCCAGGTCTTGAGTGCAATAGTATAGGTTAATTTGTGGCCTAATGCAAACAAAGATATATAGGAGACCAAATCTCTGAGCAAATGGTATGCAACAGTGTATGTAGAAAATGGGAAAAGCGGAATGCGTTGGTATTAGAGGTATATCATGTTTAAATGGGGCAGGGGACTGGTATTGGTTACCAGCCAAAGTCTGTGCAGTCAGTTAACAAAGAAGAATAGTAACAAGCAGAGGTCGGTCCATTCGTCAGACCGGATAATCATAATTAACAGTTCAAGGAAGGTGGCAGACAGAATCAATGAAAGAGGAAAAGAGCAGTACAGGCAGTAGGCAGAGTACTCAATAACTAGCAGAGGTCGAGGCAAGTGGCAGACAAGTTAAAAGGTTAAACATGAACAGGGCTGGTAACATGGAGACAGGAACAGTGCGACAGAGCACAGATACCTAGACTAGCAAATGCTATATCAAGCATTGAGCAATGGCATTGACCGACAAATAAACCCCCCGGCATCAGATCAGTGTAGCCCTCACAGAATAAGGAGCAAGGTGCAACTTGCGAGTGAGTGAGGGAATCTCCAATCAATCTCCTCAAACAGGTTGAGAGGCAGTGGAACATCTAAGTATGCCACTGCTTCTATTCCAACATCAGAGGGTAGCTGGGTCCCAGGCCTCTCAGAAGTATAAGCAACCCAGATATGGGACAGGACACATACACTAATCAGATTGCTAGAGGAGATGTCAGGATAGTTAACCCTTTATTTACCTGCTCACAGGGCTGCTCCAGGAAAAAAAACCTCATATCAGTGGGAATAATCATGATCACTTTTATATTTTTATTATCTTAAATCCTGATTATATCACTATCACAACTGTGGCCATCACAGTATTACCACATGTGCTTCTGTCAGGAAAAAAAACTTTTTTTTACCATGATACTATACCCAGTTTCAAAGTATGAAATTAATCTATTGATTTGAATAAATAATGTTTCCACTTAATGTCCATGTATATTAAGGAATATATAGTTTGGTAATGAGACCACATCGGCTTCCTGCCGCCATTCCTTGCTTTCAGCTGACATTTTCAGGAGAAGAAGCAAAACTTTTCCCTGAAGCCTAATCTGTGGCCAGACTAACCTGCACAATGGCCAATCCAAACAGGTGCAGCATTTGTTACATTCCATCTTTCCCTAGTGCAGAATATTACTCTGATCAGTCTCTACTTGCAAGTGAAATGTCCACTACCAGGGTTGCTCTTCAAATTTACTTTACAATAGATATGAGGCTTCACAAGAATTGTTGTTGGGCCTCTTTTGCAAATAAACTATATTTTGTAACCTGCACATACATTTGAGAAAATATAACTGATTTATAAGGATCATTTATGTATTTATTATATTTAAAAAAATATGATTGAGTTAATAGCCACATGTATAAGTATGAAGCAAAGCAAGCATAATGTTTTTCTCACTTGAGGCAGCATGAAATAGACAGCAATAGCAAGAGCACCGCCATAATAGGGCCAAATGTCACTAACCAGCTTAAATATGTTGGTTAAATTGGACTGTCATAGTCACAATGTTACAATGCATTCTTGTTAGCGCACGCCTGGTACTCACAGCAATAGTGAGTGCCAATCTTGCTTCTCATTATACATTATACATACAAATAAAGAAAAAATTGCTTCAACACTAGACTTTCTAATGTATATTATTTATTGAGGGTAAAGGCTGGACATTATCAGGCGCCTTCATCAATCAGAATAAAAAATGCAGACACAATACATTTAATAATGATTACCTAGTGAGAAACCAAAGTAATGGTCGCAAAGGCATGTTACACCCTCTATACATTTGAATCGTAACAAGGGTGAATTTGTTAGGTAATCAATCTGCATCAAGATTGGATTGAGGGGGTGTTTTACTAAAGGCACACAATTCCATGGATTGGCAAATCTGTGTTTGCATTCAACAGCTAATCAAGGAAGGGAAAAAATAAACATAGACTCCTGTTTTTGTACCATGGATATGAACACAGATCCACCGAAAAGCTCTTACAACTTTAGTAAATCACTTGGTTAAAATTGAAGCTAAATTTTCTGTAAGATATAGGTATTCACTTTACTTTTCTGGTGTGTGTGCTTGAAATTTCACTTCATCTAGCATGTAAAAAGTCATTTTGATAAATAGTAATGTGTGCTGTTAAATCCCCTTGTCTTACCCTAATCACTACAATAGAACTTCGCAGGCAAGTACTGTTAGTTTTTCTGATTTGCTGAAACAACCTTGCTGTACTGTAAAACAAGAGGGTATCTCTGCAGCAGTGTGGTTTTATTGCCAAATGGTTTGGTGTGAATACAAAAAGTAGTGGATATGTCTTTTAAATAAAAAAATGTTTCAGTTGATAATGAATATATAAGAAAAATGTACAAAATAAAGAAACAAGGGGAATAACAGACAATACATAAAATCTGTTTAAAATGTAAATTATATATGGGATAATATACCCTCTACTGTAATATGTGTTTTTAGTACTTCAATTAACAGTGTATTAAAGGAAGGAAGCTGAGAAGCTGTAGATATTGTTCAAACACAATGTTATGGACAAATGTGAAGTATATTAAATCTGTTATCCTCTGACATGGATGAGGTATGCCCTAAAATAGACACTAGTCATGACAGATGTTATATTTGATCATTAGGAATGTCACAGAATGACAGGGATAAGGATATCTTTCACAGCTGTTTATACAAGAACTCACACCACTCATGTATTATAGGAAATATTATTAAAAGCATGTGCAGTAAGTGAAATACAAGTTAGGCATCAATTCTTTCGCATAGATTCCTACTCTCCTGGGAGACTCCTAATTTCTAGGAGTTCTCAGGACTCCCGGGGAGAGCAGTGCAACCTCCATATCTGCCCACTGGTTAAGTTATGAGGGGGGATAATGACATAGTTAACACCGAATTTTGGCATCTGGCCTCACCAACTGTTATAGGAGAAAAATTGCGGCATTTCATGCACCATGGCCCCCCCGAACTTGTCAACGTGATCTCCCCTCCAGGATGTCCCAGAGAGCAGATCGAAGATGTTGGCAAGTATGGTCTTGAGATGCTAGGGACTCTACAGTGTCTATTCAGTATGTATCCTTTGCTATGCATAAGACATTTGTTCTATTACTCTTAAGAAACTTAGTCAATTTCAGAAATTTTTATGATGAAAAGTGCTTATATGAAACTTAATTGAGCCTATCTATCTATCTATCTATCTATCTATCTATCTATCTATCTATCTATCTATCTATCTATATATCTGTCTATTTCATTATCTATAAATAAAATAGTCTAGATAATTGTTTCATCTCCTATTTCTAGCAGTGCATGATATATATTTCATCCCTTCACCGTAAAATGTGAAATCATCATACTTCACCTATATTTCACATTCAAGTTTAGTATGCACAAAAGGAAAGACTTAATCTCAACTCAAATCTCTACTACTAGATTCCAGAGGCCTAGCACACTCTTAAAGGAACCAACCACTGGTTCTTGGTGGAACCCTTTTATTGCACACGCCAACTAGTCAGTGAACCCTCCTGTGACTCCTGAACCACAGCTTGCCCCCATTTATACTAGAGATGAGCGGGCTCGGATATCTGAAATCCGAGCCCACCCGAACGTTGCCGATCCGAGCCGGATCCGAGACAGATCCGGGTATTCCCGCCAACTGCAAAACTGAAAGCGAGGCTCTGAGTCATAATCCCGCTGTCGGATCTCGCGATACTCGGATCCTATAAATTCCCCGCTAGTCGCCGCCATCTTCACTCGGGCATTGATCAGGGTAGAGGGAGGTTGTGTTAGGTGGTCCTCTGTCCTGCTATATCTCGTGCTGTGCTGTTGAGTTCTGTGCTGTGCTGTGTTGTGCTGTTGAGTTCTGTGCTGTGCTGTGTTCTGCTCAGTCCAGTGGTGCTGTGTCCTGTGCTCTGTCCTTCTGAGTTCAGTGGTGCTGCTGGGTCCTGTGCTGTGTCCTGTTCAGTCCAGTGGTGCTGTGTCCTGTGCTCTGTCCTTCTGAGTTCAGTGGTGCTGCTGGGTCCTGTGCTGTGTCCTGTTCAGTCCAGTGGTGCTGTGTCCTGTGCTCTGTCCTTCTGAGTTCAGTGGTGCTGCTGGGTCCTGTGCTGTGTCCTGTTCAGTCCAGTGGTGCTGTGTCCTGTGCTCTGTCCTTCTAAGGGCATTGTTATTTCCCCATTATTCCCAAATTATAAAAAAATTTAAAAAAAAGTTATAAAAAAATTACAAAAAAAATATCCCAAAACAATCCTGCAGTATAAGTCCATTGGTACTGCTATATTACAAAGTTCACTGATTCTGCAGTATAAGTCCAGTGGTACTGCTATATTACAAAGTTCACTGATTCAGCAATATAAGTCCAGTGGTACTGCTATATTACAAAGTTCACTGATTCAGCAGTATAAGTCCAGTGGTACTGATATATTACAAAGTTCACTGATTCAGCAGTATAAGTCCAGTGGTACTGCTATTACAAAGTTCACTGATTCAGCAGTATAAGTCCAGTGGTACTGCTATTACAAAGTTCACTGATTCAGCAGTATAAGTCCAGTGGTACACTCCTGTGCCGCATATAATTTTTAAAGGCTTTGCCGAGTGTGTGTGGCTTAGGGGTACGCTCTCTTGTGCTACATATAATGGAAAACAAAAATTTGGAGGATAAAGTATTATATTGTGGGGACCACTCCACTACGCAGTCCAGATACTTTTTTGGTAAAATTCAGACCAGTTGAGGTTTTTTTTATTATATTGTGGGGACCACTCCACTACGCAGTCCAGATACTTTTTTGGTAAAATTCAGACCAGTTGAGTTTTTTTTTATTATATTGTGGCCCCGGTATCAAATTGGGTACCGGGGCCACTCCACTACGCAGTCCAGATACTTGTTTGGTGGAATTCAGACCAGTTGAGGTTTTTTTTATTATATTGTGGGGACTATTCCACTACGCAGTCCAGAAACTTTTTTGGTGGAATTGAGACCAGTTGAGGGTGATATATTGTGGCCCCAGTACCAAATTGTGTACCGGGACCACTGCACTATGCAGTCCAGAAAGCTACCTCGGTGAATCATTTTGGACTAAAAACAATATTGTGAGGTGTGAGGTGTTCAGAATAGACTGGGAATTAGTGGAAATGATTGCTAATGAATGTTATTGAGGTTAATAATAGCGTAGGAGTGTAAATAAACCAAAAAAACTTGATTTTAACACTTTTTATGTTTTTTTCAAAATAAATCCGAATCCAAAACCTTAAATCCGAACCAAAACCTTTCGTCAGGTGTTTTGCGAAACAAATCTGAACCCAAAACCTCAAGCAAATCCGAATCCAAAACACAAAACACGAGACACCAAAAGTGGCCGGTGCACATCCCTAATTTATACTGGATCCCTCTGCCTGTACTGATATCCCAGAATCCAGAACACCCACATGCCACCTGCACATCCAGCTGAAGATTTTATTTGCCTCAACATGCTGCCCACTTGATTCATTATATCACCTCTACTTCTCACCAAAGATCCACCTACTCCGTAGCCTCTTCCCTTCCCCACCACGTCCTTTTCTTCCATTTCTTCCCGTCCTACCTTACCTACCCCGAAACTCCATCCTCTTTTCTGCCTCATCCTCTCTACTCCATTTGTCATCATCCTCACCAATTCCGTAGCACTGTACAAAGGATATTTGTCAGTCACATCAGTCCCTGCACCATTGGAGCTTACAGACTAATTTACCTAACACACACACACAGGCAGACAAGGGTTAATTTTGTCAGACGTCAATTAACCTACTTGTATGTTTTTGGAGTGTTGGAGGAAACCAGAGCACCCAGAGGAAACCCACGCAAACACGGGGAGAACATACAAACTCCACACAGATAAGGCCATGGTCGAGAGTCAAACTCATGACCCCATCGCTGTGAGGCAGAAGTGCTAACCATTGAGCCACCGTGCTGCCCATTAACTACCTCCCCTATCTCCCTTCTTCCCCATCCTTCCTGCCAAATATCCCAATCCCACCACCACCACCACCACCACTTCAGCATACCCTCCTGCAACTTGAATTGTTTAGACTCCACCTCCTCTGCTATTCACCTGGTCCATTAAGCCTATTGTCCCATTTGCTCCTACTGTTTCTCATTACCTCATTCCTATAGAATATAAGCTGTCTTCGGCAGGGTCTTCTACCATATGTCTCATGTATGTCCACTCCCCGTCTTCCTTGTATGCCCTCTCAATGCTCTGTGCTGAATGTTCTGTGTATGGTATGTGATTTGTTATGTTTAATTGCATCCATATATTTATTATTCTGCTCAACTGTACCCAGGTATATGTTATTTTGCTTAGTGTTTCAAGTATGCCACATCTATATACAGGATCTGTTGCACATTAACAAAAGAAGGGGATGATTATAATGATTAAGTCATTTGAGCTATTGTGACATCACTGGCTCCAACCAGGTATATGACCCAACCAATATACACCGTGCATTTCTGTAAAACAAGTCCACCAGTCACTCTGTGTCTGCTCTGTTATAGAAGCACCTCCCTCAAAACTTTGCATCATGCTATTGAGGAGTACAAAAAGAGTATGATGGACTTGGTTAAGTATAAATGGTCCTGATATTCCATGTATATTATTTAGCTTAGTAATACATAGACTTAGATATATTGTAATGGGAAATAGTGGCTTTACTTGGTTTTTATAACTTGTTAATAATTGCCTGACCATGAATGGCCAGGCAGCCAATTCTACTCTGTGTACATACTCATTTGCATTCTTAATCGAGTATGCTTGCAGGTGCACTGCAAGCACATATTTTTGGACATTGCTTGCTTTTGAAAGCATGACACCAAATATGAAAATGTACATTCATATGTATGGGATCAGTTTGTGAACATACACATTAGCAGTTAAGAAGAGTGGCTACACTGCCGTTTTGCCCATTTTATTTTCCTTTATTTCAATGCAGTCATTTATTTTAATGGTTCATTAATTTCATGGTATTGTGTCCTGCAAGCAGAAATCCTTCCAAAATGAATGTGTCATTGAAATGAATGGAGTTCCACAGCATTGTTATATGTTTTTCAAAACATCAGTAGAGATTAATTTTGTTTCTATTGATTTGAGAACAAAGCAGAGACACTCAGGTTCTCCCCTCACTGTTAGCCAATCACAAACGGCCATTGTGGCAAACCACTTAAGACAAAAGGGAGTCCTGCTTTGATCATTTAGCAGCAGGCACTGCTAGTATGTAAAGACAATATTCTTTCTCTCCTACACCCCTCCCACATTGGACTATGATAGACCAATACAGAAGATAACTTTGTATTCCCCATTAGCCTTTGGAGGATCAATAACGAAGAAAAAAAACTTTTAGGTTATATTAAATAAAATTCTAAACAATAATTTGAATATGATTTTATCCAAACATACGTTACTTGTGTCTGTGTTGTTTTTGTTTTTTTAACCATTTTAGCTAAATGGGCAGGGCTCTTAGGGACCTCAGGTCATTTTACTGGACCACTGGAGTGGCAAAGTTGCCACTCCAGAGGTCTTAATATTTTTCATCACTCCAGCCCCTACAACTCAGGAGACTTGGAAGGGCCCAAGTTGGTTTAGGTATGGGGCTGGTAGTCTCTGGAAGGGGAGAGCAATGTAAATTTTTGTACACCCCTTCCCAGGCCCGGCGCTCCCATTAGGCAAGGTTAGGCACTTGCCTAGGGCGCCGGGCTCTGGAGGGCGCCTGGAGGGCGCCACAGAATTCTAAAATACTTTAAAACTGTGCGGCGACCAAAGACCATACCTGTCACGGCCGCCGCACAGCATTCAGATGCACAGGGAGGGGGGGAAGAGGCTATTTTGTCACCACCGCCGCCTCTCTACTCCGTCTCCTCCCCTCCACTTACTAGTGTCAGTGAGTGGAGGGAAGGAGACGGAGCAGAGAGGCGGCGGTGGTGAGACAAGGTAAGGAGAGGAGGGAGGAGGGCGGCGATTTTTGCGGGGGGGTGGGGGGGGCACCGCTTTTTTAAAAATGCCTAGGGCGCCGTGGACCCTAGCACCGGCCCTGCCCCTTCCCATAGAACAATAATCCCTGTGCTGACCAGCTTGGTATTGGGTTCCACTTTTCTATGCAACTCCATGCACATGAACTCACTGTTTTAGTAGAAGCCAACCCAAGCTTTCTGCTGTTGGGCTGGTTGCGGTCTTTGAGAGAGGAATGCGGGCCAAATGTTTATTTATTATTAGAGGCTTTCTATTCATTTATTGCAGTGGGATTTCTACACGTAGTACACAGGCTGGAAACCCATTGAAATGAATTATTCCTTTAAATTAATAGGAAAAGCTTCATAGCACTTTATAAGCCTTACATTCTTCACATATTTGCAACGCACATTTTTATTGCATTTTAATCACATATCAAACTCTTATCAGCTGCATGTACAAATACATAGCATTTTTATGCATTTTCACATGCGGTTTGTGCATGCAAACATAGTGCCAGTGGGTAACAGGCCTAAAGTAACCTCTACCTCCTCCTTCTCTTTTTAATGTATATTATTCTGTAAAGTTGGGTTTGGTATATTGAGCTTGTGGAGGGGCAATATTGCAGGAGTGTTGCCTAAGCATGACTTAATTTACCACTGACAATTTGAAAGTCATTTTTACAACACTTTCTACAAACTCCACTTTTATTGAATAACTTCTTTGAAATCCTGCTTTAATAGTTAACTTAAGCACTATTTGACGGCAGCAACTTATTGTTCAAGTTGCAGAGACTGTGTGTACAGCATAAAAACAGACCTATTGTGTTCCAGGAAGTTAATTTCCACATTAATTGTGAAGTCCAAGCAAAATTCCCAGATGTAAGGTTAGATGATATCATGTACCCGGATACAAGGCTATTGGTATATATCCATGCGTGTGCAAAACAATGGAGCCTTGGTTACCATGTAAATATTTTTCAGATTTGTGTGATCACCTTATCATTAACTTTATCAGCTATTACACATAGCTTAGTTTAGACATGCAGTAGTGGGTGCTTAAACAAACACACATGTCTATTCTATTATACATTTGAGGCATATGACAATGACATCTATTGATGTGTAGCCTGTTTTGTAGTTTTTAAAACATTTTTGTGATGCACTTGATTAAAGGATAATTCCACTCAAACCTGAATTGTCCCGTAACAAAAGATTGCTTTCCCTGGGTCCAGAATTGGCATCCTGGCATGTCACTCCACATTTCGCTTGTGCCCGCTGCTGTTCAGCTGGTTCCTGCACGATCTTGCTGGCGGCGATTTGTTAGTGGACAACACGCTGCCTGTCGGAAAAAAGACCAGACTGGTGCGATATTCATACTTGCCAACTCTCCCGGAATGTACGGGAGACTCACGAAATTCGGGTCAGTCTCACGGACTCCAGGGAGAGCTGGCAAGTCTCCCGCATCCCGCAACTGCGGGGCTAAAATGATGCAATTTGCGGCGAATCGCGTCTTTTGGCCCCGCCCACCGCAACAAAACGGCATATTTGTCGCAGGGGAGGGGCCAAACTGACACGATTGGCCGTGCCCCGCCCCCTACTGCCCTCTGGACACGCCCCTCTCCCGGATACACCTTGCCAAAAGTAGGCAAGTATGGGATATATGCAGCTCTCAAACACTTTAAAAAATTATAAGAAATGTTATTTACTTTACAGAACGTACAAAATGCTTATGTTAGTGTAACTGCGTAATGGATGAGTGCTTTTATTTATAAAGGACTATACATGAAGAAAACAAATCTGTTGTTTTTACTATGGCTTGTATGACTTAGCATGTAAACTGAACGGCAGAACATTTCCTCAAAGAGTACTATTTAATAAGAGAAACTGTTAAAAATATTTAGTTTAAAATGCTATTTTTTTAGAATATTCTGTAAAAAATAAAAAGAATGCTTAATAATGGCAAGTAAATGACAATGTTTATATGGGAATACTTCCTGGGCAATGAATCTTTAACAATGTAAGTTTAGAGATCAATGTAAACTAAATTGTGATAATTTACAACTCTTTATCATTCTGACTTTTATGGGAAGACAATGTTACATATCCAGGCAACAAACTGGACAAGTCTGCATTACAAATTACCCTCTTTGTAAAAGACTTTATTTCTTTTTGACCCTAAAATAAAACCTTTTTGAACTGATTAGGTGAAGAGTATTAGCCCAATATCGAAAATAATTTGACAAGCTGAACTAATGTTTCCCCTTGTCCATCTTGTTTTAAAGCATAGGGATGTCAGGGAGAATTAGAACATTTCTTTTGATAAAGTACATCTTCAGGAATGTTACTAAGCATCATGGCTGGGGGACAGTTTGATGCAATGAGGTAGTGCATTCTGGAGATTCCATAGATAGAACGCAGCACGTGAGAAGGATTTTATGGAGAACCATATATATAATTTAAGGTTGGAAGACAGGGAGATGATTTGGAACTTGATAACATTGTTGACTAACAGAACACATGGGTGATTATTCTGACAGCAGAGGCCTTGGAGTGAGATGTCAATATAAAAAAAGCTATGGTTGAGCTGGACATTAACCCTCAGAGCACTCACATTAACCAGCAGGATTGACCCGTGAAATGCTAACTACATGTGAGTGGATTGATTAGCATATTAGATAATACAGGGATATGATCCCTTCTTTGCCATAGATGTTATAGAGGTTAACATAATTATTAACAGCAGAGCCTGTTTCTCATTGTCGATTAATCAGTTAAAGACAGACAGAGTTGGAAATTAACTGTGTGACGATCATTTGCAACTTAATTTAAAATTGAGGATTTTTTTAAAGTAATTTATAGATTATGTACATTTGTAGGAAGACATTCTTGCATATCTTGCTAAGTAAGCACCGTGCAGCAACAAATGGGAACAAAATGCTAGTAATGTAAAGAACTACAGTCATGGGACAGCTGGCTGTGGAATATAATGTGTGAGAATGCTATTGAATTACTCAAATCTAAAGAAAAACTTTATTCTGGAGTTTATCATGAAAGTGTCGATATGGAGCCTAAAGTAGACAGGGGATGGCTGGCAAATTTTTAGCCCAACGGGCAAGACTCGACTCAGCAGACTATTAGTAATATTTTAAAGGAAAAAAAATGCATGTGGCCCAGTGACCCAGCCCAAGGTAGCCCACTCTGGGACCGGCCCAGGGGGCAGATGCCCCTTTGCCCCCCAGCCCAATCTGACCCTGAAAGTAGATGACATTAGTTTTAATATGTCTTTTCACAGATTACACAATGTCTCACTAATTAATAACACATAAACTCCTATCAATACAACTCAAGCAGGGGTGGTTATGAATTCAGGGGGCCTCTGTGTTAAAGTAATTTTTGGGGTTCCCCTTCAAAAAATAAGTCTGTGGTGGGTGGGCCTACTCTCATCAGTGATTCAGTGTCAAGTGGACAGAACAAGTTACCCATGGTAGATATAGCTGTGCTTCGATGCTCGTCTCATAAATGGTTCCTACTAAAGTATTTATTGAAAATGTGCAAATAGCAAGATATACCTAATGGAAACTTTGTATATTTGGATGTACATCAACACAGCCTTCTGGAGGACTCTCAATTCAATAATAAAAAAAAAACCGCTGGGCAGATGAGGAAAATGGTATTATGGTGAAATGCGTTCATGCGATCAGAACACAGAATGGCAATGATATGTGTGTAAGATGCACAGGGAATTTCTCACTGTGAGAAAATCCTGAGAGTCATCTAACAACTTTTAGTGTGCTATATTTATCTAAGACTCATGCTGCTACCAGTTAAAAGTCAAGCTGTTCTGTCTGGGTGAAATTCCTTGCTCACTGGAGAGAGAAATTGTTTTGATTTAGCCTGGCAAAAGCACCATAGTCCTCACTCTATCATCCGATGGTGAATACTACTATTCCCTGGGTCTTACCTTAACTATATTAAGGTGTTTGCAAAAATATGAGGTCTACTCTGTACCTTCTGAGGTCTTTTATACATTATATATCAATATGATTTAAAAAGTTACAATATCCAAGAATCAAGCATTGAAGTAGTAGTGTGACTTTGCATGATACCTGCTGGATACAACACATTCACTACATGCCCAGCATTATATGTTGGCTAAGGGATTCCTAACACCTGTAAATCATACCCTTAAATGATCTCAAATGTAACTGATGTGGCATGGAGTGGACATTATTTTTATTATTAACCTTTATTTATTTAGCAACATATCACTACAGCTCCATACATCTTCAGTGCAACATGTACATACCATGATAAAAATAAGGTAACATACATTGATATATGTGTAATCTGATTGTTGCAAGCATGGTAAAAATTAACTAAAACAATATTGTCTATGGCCCCAAGTAATCTTAATTTGCCCATTAGTTTGAAATAGGTTTCTGAATTTCTGGTAATGACTTTGCAAAACCTGATACTTGGGGCGTGATTTAGAGTTGCACATAAGTGTGTTTTTTTCATGATGTAAAGAAGTGTAATTAACATACTGCAAATACTACATACTTTCCGTATTTAGAGTTGCGTGTATATTGCACATGTGGCCCCTTGCGTGTATGCAAGTGCAGTACAGTAAGTCTCATTTTGAGTTACATGGATCTTGAAAAACAGTACACAGGAGCAGGGTTGCCATCAGAAACTGTGAGGCCCAGTCCTAATTAATCTGGCAGGGCCCTTCGGGCCCCATACATGTGCCCCCCTCCCTCTTCACCATACATGTGTCCCCTTTCCCTCATCACAGTACATTCCCCCTATCCCTCATCACAGTACATTCCCCCTAACCCTCATCACAGTACATGTCTCCCCCACTCCCTCATCACAGCAAATGTTCCCCTCCCCACAAAGTGAATGTCCCCCTCTCGCCTCCGGGCAATCACAGCAAATGTTCCTCTCTCCCCTCCCCCCAAAGTGAATGCCCCCCCCCCCCACAATTGCAGTAAATTTGCCCCACTCGACCCCCCCAATCACAATTAATGTCCCTCTCTCCCTTCCCTGCAATCACAGTAAATATCCCCCTCTTCTATCTGCCCCTCCTCTCCCTATCAAATGAATACCCAATTAACTTTCCTTCTCCTCCACGATTCTGCAGCTCCCGGTCACTGACAGACTGGGAGCATGGCGCTTCCAGCCTATTAGAGCCTGGGAAGTACAGCATTGCGGAGAAGAAGGGACAACACAGACGGTCAGAATGAGGGGCCTGGATAGTCCAGGGAGCCTGGACAGACGGAGAGGTTTGTCCGGGCCCCCTAGTCTGTCCGGGCCCCTCACAGCTGTACTGGCCGTACCCCCCTGATGGTGCCCTGCACAGGAGACATCATTTTTGCATTTAGATAAACTTCAAGTTTTAGCATTAGTGAGGTGCATCTATCTATATGCTAGAATTAAGGTTACAAGTATCTTAGCAGCACGGTGGTGAAGTGGATAGCACTTCTGCCTCACAGCGCTAGGGTCATGAGTTCAATTCCCGACCATGGCCTTATCTGTGTGGAGTTTGTATGTTCTCCCTGTGTTTGAGTGGGTTTCCTCCGGGTGCTCCGGTTTCCTCCCACACTCCAAAAACATACTAGTAGGTTAATTGGCTGCTATCAAAATTGATCCTAGTCTCTCTCTCCCTCTGTGTGTGTGTGTGTATATTAGGGAATTTATACTGTAAGCTCCAACGGGGCAGGGACTGATGTGAGTGAGTTCTCTGTACAGCGCTGCGGAATCAGTGGCGCTATATAAATAAATGGTGATGATGATGATGATGATGATGATCTTAAGTTGTAGTAGCTGAAAACACAGATACAGAAATGCGAGTGTACAGGTGTATCTTTGCTCACACGCAAACTCTTTACATTCAACTCTAAATCTTGATATATGCCAGAGGCACAATGTATTAAGCTGCGATTTGCCTTTTTCAGCGATTTTCTTGGGCGAGTTTGAACCCACCGATGTATGCAAGTGCAAGTAAAGTGTTGTAACCAAACTCGGCATGCTACAAATCGCCATCCCTACTTTTGGCCTTTCTAGGAATACAAGTCACCATATGTATGAAGCTGCAATTTTGTGAACTCACTTTTGCAAAAATCACCAGAATCAACACAATGCTTTGGATAGGCAAGATTAGCAAACACATCAGCTTTCCTCTGCTGGCCAATGGTAATATAACAAGAGGCACAATACAAGTTTCAATTATGAGGGTAATGATGATTTCTTGTTTAGAGGGAATAAAATATATTATGGGGGCCAAATTATTTTATGAATAAATCAGTAGGCCAAATGTCATTAATGATCATACGTAAGGGGGAAAAATAATGTTATCATGTTATAGTAGCATACTATTTCATTACCAATGGGGCAATAATATTATTTTTCTGATGTGGTAAAACTTAATATTTCCAGATAGGGACACAATTTAAAGTACATATTTGTGGCACTGCACATGGACACAAAAAAATCATGATTACCCTCATGATTAAAACTTGTATTGTGCATCATGTTAAGAATGGCCAGATAGCGCTAACAACATGATTTTTTCGTGTTGAATATTGGGCAAGTTTCTGTTGAATCTCCAGGGTGTCTCTGCTGAATCTCCGGCAAGCTCGACTAAACCGATGGCGGGATAGGTGTTTAAAAATCAAAACAAATAGCTGGAGATTGGATTTTGAAATCTCAAAATCGCAGATTAATACATATGGCGATTTTGCACATAAAATCACGGGGGTCTCGAGCAATTTGCAGCGGTTTGAATCCGTGAAAAAAAATCTCACTTTTACTCGCAGGTGTGTAATTATTTCATATAAACTACCCTTAATGTATAATTTTTTAAATGTTTTTTTTTTTTAATGGAGTTAGTCTTTAGTTGCAATGATAAATACTGACTGTTTTTTCATGTAGCACACAAATATCAATTTTAAATTTCAGTGTACAAATAAGCTATCAAGTATTTGTGTACTACATGAAAAAACAGTCAGTATTTAACTTATGTGCAAAACAGAATACTAATTTCCACCCCTTGCATTGTAACATGGTTTTATCCAGGAGACTGAAATAAGAAGTTTCTCAAGTTAAGATCCTTAATGAATCAGGCCCAGTGTTTTTAAACATTACCTGACATGAGATGTAATTTCCTCTGCCAAAGTTGCATTCCCAATTAGCAAGGAAATACGTAGGGTCCAGTGGATGATCCCAAAAACAATGCTGAATGCATCTTCTGATAGATAATGTATATGTCAGGATGCAGAATCTGCAGTAAATGCTGTGAGTAATACTGTATATTTGAGGGGCTGCACACACTTGAAAAGTGTTTGTTAAAGTGGCCAAGTGCTTTGGTGTTCCGTGAGATATGTTTGAATTTAATACTGCTTGACACATACACCAACTTTTGTAAGCTCATGTGTTCTCATGTGAGAACGTTTCATGTACCATCCATTATTAACCCCAAAGCGTTATACCAGTGCAGTCATTGGATTTATAGTGGGATTATGTTGAAACTGATGGATGTAGTCTTCAATAATTAAAGCGGAATGATCAGACTCTAACGGATTGTATATGCCGTGAACATAGAGAACTTATAGTTATTTATAAGGGTTAACCCATCACATAATTGTGGGGAATAAGGCCTAAATGATAACTGCAGTGTAAATATGGTATATCAAATAAATCCACTGATAAGTTGAGCTACTAAAGTGTAAAATGTGAAGCCAGAGAGTCTGTTGTGTGTGTATTCGGTGGCTCTGCACATCCCAGTGTTAGAAGATAGCAGTGTCACCTGTAGCAGCTTCAAAGGCCTCTGTGGTGAGATATATCCTGGCCTGGGATGGAGATTTGAGACCTGAATACACTTTTAGGAACCACTCAGCATGGTGTCTGGCTCAAAGAGACCATGTGCTGACTTGGCTATATTTTATATAGACAAGAATAATTCAGTTTTAAAATATGCCACTTAAAACCAATAAAAGTAGTGATCAACCACATATTCCTCAATAGCATGATGAAAGGCAGCTCATATGTCAAATTAGGAATTCTGCCATACAGAGAAGTTGAGGAAATGAGTATAAACTCAAACTGACACTGTGTACCTAGGCTTGTTTGGTATCAATAGATGGGTAAATTCATAGGAGATCTACTAATAATAAAAGAAAAATTAGGTCACATAGTAGAATTGGGTAGTAAATCAGGCAACATGCAAATGTTGATTGAAAAAAGTGTCACAGACCACAACCCCTGGAGGTGGGGACAGGAGTGGAAGTGTCTTTAAAATGATGAGACCAGTTAGCAACAAGTTGTCAGTCTTTTGGGAAAATCAATCCACATTGATAAGCTGTCCATCTTCAAAGCCAATTTCCCATGGCACAAATTATACAACTCATGTAAGTTATACTCTGAATGTAATCCCTTTTATTTTAAACTGTTTTGCTTGTTGATGTCATGTCAGTTGTTTATTGTTTTTTATATCTGAATGCCCTGTACCTTTGTATATTAAATCTATAATTTAATAAGTGGTACTCTAACGAATCCATTAGCATGTTATGAAGAATATAACTCAACCAAGTTAACCCTTTAAATGCCTGTGTGTGACTTGTTAATACATCTGACTAACCAGCCGAGTGTGTTCTTGCATTTACATTTGTGTAACAGTCTGGAGCTGCAACGAGTTAACCCTTTGATTGCTGGGTTGGGCATTGCTAACCTGTGAGTAGCCACAAGCCTTGTGTGCCAGTGTGGGACAGCATATTAGGGTCCTATTGCCCGTATTCAATAGGTGTGGCAAACCTGAAGTGTGTGGGGTATGAGAGCGCTGTGTGGGGGTAATTCCGTAGGTCTATAGCCTGTGTGATAGGTAGAGAGAGACTACGGGCTGGAATCGTGTGTAACCTCATACAGCAAACACCCTAAGTTACGGAAGCTGGGAGCATGTTTGTTACAGTATACAATTCAGCCAGGAATATATAATGCTTTCATAGGTATTATATGAACACGTGTAAGCACTTATGCCCATCATTTTTGGACATTTGATCTACCATTCAGCGCAGCCGCTGCACCAATTAATAGGATTTTATTCTGATACCGTGGAATTTGTCTTCATGTAACAAAGGGAGTTTCATTCTGTTTTTTGCTGTTTTTCTGAACATGATTAAAAGTGTCATTGTAACAATATGGAGAATAATCACAATCTTTCAAAACAGCAATAAATGACCATTTAATGTAATACGGATAATTCCATCTTTGACAATGATATGTGGCATATACATTATCACTAGAGTCTTTTTGTATAGAATCACACATTCTAATATTGTTTTCATCTGCTAAATTAGTATTAATATTGTATATATTGGTTTCTTCTTTTCTCAATATAAGCGGACAAAGGGCTCTATTTACGATCAATCGCAAATTGCTCACGTTAATTTTTCATTTCTTATCGCAATGATAAGAAATTAATTAACTTGGCAATTTATTAAAACTGATCAGCTTGGACAGCGGCTCCGCAGTTGCGATCACTTTACTTACAGGTTCTTATGGCCAAGCAGAATTTGCGATTGGGAGAGCACAAAGTCTGCCGGGGAGGGATCTGAAGTTCCATCTCTTGCAATGCTCTGTTCATTCAGATGGCGTTAGCTACTGGGGTCAAGCTAAGTAGGACATAATCTCAGTCCCCACGTCTCCGATATCTGCTGCAGTCTTCTGTTATTAAATAGCCTTGTTACTATTTCAATACGGTAATCCCCCGAAAACTACAGTTTATAGGTTGCTAAATTGGCTCCTCGGTGTGATCCACTATTGACATTGTTTGAAACAATATGTAATGAATGTATCTTCAAAAGATAAATAAACTTTATGCTAGAAGGAAGGAGTTTTAAGATTTCATTGGCGCTGGGAGAGTTACCTTGTCTCTTGTTTTGTCAACTGAAGGCACTGCTATATTGAGATGTGTAACTAAATAGTTGTAACTAATATATGTTTTAATGCTTTCTATTAAAGTGCAGTAAGTAGTTACTTTACAGCACTCTTTGTTTTTTCCTTTTTCAAATGTGGATAGTCCTTTGAATCTAGGGTTGTAGGGTAAATTTTATATACCTTACGATGGTGGTATTACCACCACTGAAGGGGATGCAGCCATTATGGGGCCTGGATGGCAGGATGGGCCTGGGAATACCAGGACCATGTTCTTTTCCTATGAGCATGTGTAGGGGCTGGTACACAAGCAGGGAAGCCTCATTTTATTGCTCCTGGGAGTCCCAAGAGGCAAAGTGCCACAGAATTCAGTGAGTCCCGACTGCCAATGATGCCGGGCTGTGCCCTCGGATCTGGCTCCAAACCTTCAGGAGCCAAATTTGGCAAGGAGGTGGCCCTAGACAACAGGAACAAAGCCTAAATGAAAGTATGGACAGGGGATCTAGAGATTAGATCCCCAGCCCGGACTTAGAGGTACCAGTGCTGAGAGGGAACTTAAGCTCCGTGGTAGCTGGCTGTATGTAGACAGTGGGGCAGACACCCCCAGTCACTAGTAGATGTAAAGTGACCAGACTGGCCGGACACAGATAAGGGTGGCAGCCTGGAGTGGTTAACCAGTTTAGTTCACCCACTCCAAGTCCTGTATGCAAAATAATATAAAAGAAGGTCTAGTAACCTATGTAAACATTCAATAATAATAATAATACTGCTAGGCTCTATAAATAAGTGCTTTATAGCATGAAATGTGATAGTTGCCTTGCAGTTTCTAACTGCAAGCATCTTAACCTCACATTTTATATTTTAAAAAAATGCCAAATTAACAGTAGCTTACTCGTGTGGTGGATTTTTCGTAGGAAGTTGCATAACATTGCTATGAACCATCAGTGTTGTTTATTAACATATTTACTTTTGATTTGTAAATTTATACTCTGCAACGTGATAACATAAATTGCTCACAACCACATTTTTCTGTAGAAATGAATGCTTATAAATTTCATGGGGTCAAAACAAGTGCAGAACAAATTATTTTTAAATATAAAAAGACTTTCCCATCCATCAATTTACATCTGTTGTCTGTTGTGTACTGAGAGTTTAATATTAGCCCATACTGAAGGCATTTCCTTTTCCCAGATCACTGAGGTGTAATCGAACCTGCATAAAATGTGATTGGGGTTATGTGACTGCCAGTATAATCTACTGCAGCTGACAAGCAGATCACAGCACTGGCTATTCCTTGTACACAACAGCTAATAAAGTGTAAAAATACAGCTATGTTTTTTCAAACACTCGTGAAAGAAACCACTTACCAGTTGTGAAAGTGAGCATTTTAATTTGGAGTTTGACAAAAACATACTAATGTATCTCTATCAAAACTCTACATTGCTCAACTTTACATTACAAATATATTTGTATGGTGTTAAATTAAAACACAAATTTTAAATGCAAATTGTAGATAAATGGTAAATCAATGGGCCTTCCTCTGACGCTAGGCGCAACATATATATAGTGGGCAAAGGACATACTGTATCCTGGTGCAGGCACTGGATACATGATGGGGCTGTACTGTATATGACATGGCAGGGATAAGATATCAGGTCAGGGGATAGGATGTCACAGGAGAGGGGACACTGACGGCACTGATACTTACTGGAGTACAGTGCCACATAGGATTGTCTGCAGAACAATGTCCAGCTCTGGGGGCAGGTACAAGAACATTCCTATTTTATGAGGAAGTAATATTGGCTGCACCAGAGCAGAAGCAGCATGGTAAATATTATGGGACTTTTTGGGTTCTAACTGAAAACACAGGGAAACCCATCATTGGAGCGACCCATTTGTCCAGACTTGTTTGGTTCAAAACTGTAATCACTATTCATATTTAATAATAAAATAAATTATTAAAAGTTAAAAAAACACTCACTAAATATAGAGGAAACATCAACATGTCATGGGATCACACACCAACAATTTACAAAATGGTACATCCTTGCCATTCTGTCTAATGCAGAAGAGAACACTGTTGGACCTAAAAGTGCATACCTTACAATAGTCCCAAATATAATGGGTGTGGTTTTCAATGAATGTTGGGAGGTATGGAAGTGTGTACTACACTATATGTTTCTTAGTGACTTCCTTGCCAGTCTTATACATTTATTGGCATCAATGTGAAATCCATATAAAAGCATGTAGAAGCCAGCCCTAGAGAGTGAGATGGGGGGATGCTTAATAATGGCGTTCTGTGCTGGCGTTCAGTCACTTTTATTGATTTTTTTTATGCAGTAAACATTTTAACTACACCTGTTAGTGACCCATCACAGCTCAGTGGCGATATTATACCACCCAATATTGATTGCTGTTTGCCAGCACAAAAGTACAGCATGCTTGATAATGGTGTACAGTGCAACAACCAGTCACCTGAGCTATTTCTTATGGCGCTTTAATAAAGATATAATGTTAATCCATTGCAGTTCTCTGCTCATTTGAAAACCGATGAAACAATTATTACTAAAGTACAGCTCTTTTCACTGTTTCGTTCATGAGTAAAAGACCTGTGTACAGGTTAGATGTACTATGTGTACAGAGTATATTTTTGCAGCTACTTTTGGGTTGCAGTTTGCAATCAGCTTTAAATCAGGCACCTTTTTTTCTATTAAAACAGGATTTTTTAAATAAGCTGGCTGTGGTGAAGAAGATATATTTAGGGATGTGTTCACAGGTTTCCACACAGCCATCAAAGGACTTAAATTCTCTGGGTAGTCAGAGGTAACAGAATGAAATGTTTTTTTAGGGTCCTATACTTAGTATTGGAGGTAGTGATAATACACCAAGCAGCAGGACTGACATTCTCAAAATTAAATACTTATATAAGTTTGGTGTACTCTGTTGCTGATCACAGATTTGGGAAAAAAAAGGAATTTATAAAATATGTATCTGTTTAGTTAACAGAGCAGTCCAGTCCAACTGATGGCTCATGAAAATAATATTTTTCTAGTTTGGGATTTTCAAAAGAATAAAGTATTTTCAATAACCATGCTTAGTGACACATTTTTTTTAGCATCAACACCATTTATTTATATAGCGCCACTAATTCCGCAGCGCAGTATGAAAATGATAGTAACAATATATAATGGCTGTCCAGCTGTCTTCTTTCCTGGTTATCTTTCTTAGGAGTATTGTAGGATACATGAAATATGTTTCTACGGGACCTACAAATGTCTAGTTACACCTTTAGATCAGGGCCGTCTTAACAGCATTATAGCCCCATAGACAAAGCAGTGCACTGGGGCCCTACCTACACAACCACTCACCCACTTATGTACAGTTAGTTCATATATGTTGTTTTCGTCAAGGTCAAGATATGGCAACACCAAGATTGCATGTACAAATAACAGCTGATACTGAGGTAATTAGTTCACCTAAACGTTTTAATAAAGAGGGTTTAAAGGTTCTGAATAAATCTCCTGAGATATATACTTAAAAGTTGGCAAGTCTATGGGGGCCCTATGCTCGTGTCGCCCCTGGGCAACTTCCCAGCATGCCCATCCGTTAGGATGACTCTGCTTTAGATAAAGAAGAGAAACAATGGTACATCTACTGAATCCTGAGCCCTGGTAGAAGTTTCTGCTCTCTAATCCCATCCTGTATTGTTTATGCACTTTTTTACTTTTGTGGGCGGGTTTTCCTTTATTTCTAGAGGAACTGTTTTAACCTTAGGTGGGGCAGTGCCAACAGGACCCAGGCATGTGAAGGTTATGGCTGTGACTCCACTGAGCTTTGTTATGTGTAGTCATCCTTTTATAAATGAAGTACCATATATAATGGGGCTTCTGATGTTTTCCTGCTCTTCCAAGAAAGTAAAGATAAGTTACTAAAAATTCTGGCACTTGTATTGTTAATTTTAATAATTAATAATCTTTGTCTGACTATTTCTAGACAGACTATTAGTATTTATGTACAATGATATTTGACACCTAAAAATTGCCTTTCTTTGAATAACTAAGAAAATATTGTTTTGGAATCAAGTACATTTGTTGCCGTTTGAAATGAGAATTTTGCTGTAGTCATCACTGGGAAAGCTCTCTGTGATAGATCTGTTTTTAGAAACAGGAGTGCTGCCTAGATTTAGATATAATGTGGGCTCTTTGGACATATAACTCTGGTCATGGTGACTTTTTCAGAGACATGATGTAATGGTCTTTCCAGTCCTTTGCTTCTCTGTTCTATGTCTGTCATTATGCATTCTATGTTTGCCTGTACTATTGTGTTATGTACTTGCATTGTGTTATTCCTCATGCTTTGTTGGGTTCCATTCCCTCTGTTTTAAGGGGCTAATGTCAGCGACTTATGATCTGAGGCTTCTGTCAATCCAATGTGAGAATACTGTGGTGTCAAGAGCACCTCTGTAGTAAATAACATTCATACGGACAATTAGTTTATTTCTGTACTCTTTGCCCATTTTTATTATCCTTTCCCTTCTTCTTTCATTTTTGTTTGGAAAAATGTGAACAAAAAGTATTGGACAGCACAGTGGCCTATTGGTTAGCACTTCTGCCTCACAGCACTGGGGTCATGAGTTCAATTCTCGACCATGGCCTTATCTGTGTGGAGTTTGTATGTTCTCCCTGTGTTTGCGTGGGTTTCCTCCGAGTGCTCTGGTTTCCTCCCACACTCCAAAAACATACTGGTAGGTTAATTGGCTGCTATCAAAAATTGACCCTAGTTTCTGTCTGTTTGTCTCCCTCTCTCTCTGTGTGTGAGTGTGTGTCTATATTAGGGAATTTAGACTGTAAGCTCCAATGGGGCCGGGACTGATGTGAATGAGTTCTCTGTACAGCGTTGCGGAATTAGTGGCGCTATATAAATAAATGATGATGATGATGATTGAAATAAACATTCTGGACCTGATACATCTTCCAAGGCAATTTGAGCGTAACTTGCATTTAAAAAAACTCAAGATACCTTTCCATTTTAATCTGGGTATCAGTAGCTGGATCTGCGTTTTTGCCATACATAGACAAAAAGAACACAATGCAGGATACGCACATACATATGTCCCATCAGAACGCATGGAGAAAACAATCTAAAAGAAATTGCCAACTTATAATACTAATTATTAATAAACATGTGTTTTAATAACAAAAAACTTTTTTCTTTACATGAAATTTATAATTCAAGATATTCCTAATGCATACTGTACATACAATCCATTTTTATAGTTTCTCTTTCTTACATACACATGTTCTGTGCTATCTAGTGGTATGCATTACTATCAGTTGGCACTTACACCTGCTCTGTAGCTGGTGCAAATGCTAATGCTAAAAAATACGTACATACAAGATGCCCCAAGCTTCAATCCGCCCCATAAGTGTTGTTTACGCTCACACATGAATTGCGTGCAACTGTGTTCATTGGCGTAAAGCCAGTTCCTGAGCATGTGCAGAGCAATTTCAAGTAAAACACGGCCCTCAAAGGGATTTACGTCTGAAGATGAATCAGGCTCTCTTTGTTCAAATGTTACTGCTTGGTAAGGTCTGAATATTTGTTCACAAGGTGCACTGTTCATTTGGAGCATGGGCAGATTGTCGGGGCATAAGGCACGCCCTGGTGGGTCAGTGCAACTGCTCTGAGAGCCTCATACCTCTCCAGTTATGCCTGAGCCTGCCTTGTTCTGGAGCTACAGCCCCAGGATAATAGTGTTAATATCGGAATATGATTGAATCCCTGGACCAATAGGAAACTGCAAGTTCTCTGCTTACCTCTTCCTATTGTTCCATTAAATCATGACCACCTGAGTCACAGGAAGTTCCTTAGACCCGACTAATGGAAAGGAGCATGCTAGTTACATTTAACAGTAACCTGGGTGTCTTTCAATAACCCCATGGACTGGAATGATGAAAATCCCCTGGTTCAAATTTTTCTCACAGTTTTTAGTTTTGGGGAAGTTATCCTTTAAATCCCCACCCACACCCCGTAAAAACATATATCAGGTTGATGAGGAATCTTCTTCGAAATGCTCAGGGTTACAAATATTATGTAATAGTTTCAAATATAATTATTAGTTTATACATACTGGGATGCCACTTGTTGGACATTGTTTTGTTTCTAGCAGTTCTTGTCTTTGTCTTTAAGTAATACTGCGGGAGGAAGGGTATTCAAATGACTTTACATAGAGTTTTTAGGTAAAAAATAAAATCCTCATTTCAAATGACATAGGAGTTATTTATGTGGTAAAATAATAGCATTTTTATAAGCAATTGGACAATGCATAAAGCACAAAACATAATAGTTTCACACTTTATAGACCAATTTCATTGTCCATACATGCAGCACTGAATACTATCACATTTAGACCACTCTTCCATTATTTTTCATTCATTAACTAATTTCATTTTTCTTCTCCCAAACTGCTACTTGCTTTTCCAGATCTTACCACTCCATCACTCAGATCTTAATATAATCATTTGCTGGATGCCCCCCACCCCCCATCCAACCTGCCCCTCTCTTTCTTCTTACCTAGAATGCCACATGTGGTAGGTAACAAGTAACTGGCAGCAATGTAGAAGAGGATACAGATAACAACAAAAGTATTTAAGAGAAAATTATAGCAATTTGGGAATATACGGTAGAATTCCATATTAATAGTGTGCTAATGAAAAAATAATTTTACAATTATAAGTCCAATTTATATCCACATTACCACCTACGAATAATAGGTCCTTCACTTCCCCGGAACGCCAATGGCTTACTCTGTGCAGCTGATTTTCTCAAGACTCCATGGTGAGACTCACAGTCCTGGATAATAAGTGGGGCTGCTTGACACTGTGGAGGGGGTGTGAGCAGGAGGACCAATCAAAAGCCACAATCATGGAAACTGCAGCTTCTGATTGGTCCTCCCATACCCCCTCTCCACAGTAATTTAAAGGGGCGAACTTATGCGTTTGGCTTCTTAGTGTTTAATGTAGCTTTATCATTTAACTTATGGCATATGTATCATAATTGCCTAATTTTGCATACAACTACTACACACATACTACTTCTTCATACATTTAGGTTTAAAAAAAATTGTTACATTGATTATAATACTTTTGAGATCCCATTAATAGTTAAATGCCAATTTTTTTCTCACATGACGTATTCTCCAGGCTGCTGAAGATGAATAACAATGCAAAGACCTAAAGCAGCACATATCTGACACATATTGCCACATACTCTAAGACAAAGGCAGAATTGTGTGCACAATAAAGTCAGCGCTGTAAAATGGTTAAATAGTAACCTATTAAACTCTAGACAGTCTTTTGAACCAACAAGTTGATCATTATTCAATGTGAAGGAGGTCAGAGCTCTTAATTCATGTAATGAATGAATATAAAACAAAAAAACGATTCTTCAGCGTTGAAATTATTCCCACAGATTCAGGAAAACGGTGACATCAGAAATATTCACATAGTATTTCAAACAGCCACAAAACTGACAAATCCAAACTGTAAGGAGGTACAAAGAGTTTATTATAAGAAACGATGAAGTCACAACATCTTGTACTTCACATTCTTGGTGTAGGTCTCCTACTGTACTTCATCTGTGTCCCTGCACACTATATCCAGAGAACAATGATTATATATCCCAGGGAGGAGGTCTGTATAATAGGTAGGTGTGGTCACAGGAGTCTCAGCGAAAGGAGAAAGAGGAAGCAGAGCTAGTCAAAGTTAGATGAAGGTTCAGTGAAGGTGAATAAGATCAAGAAAGAGAGCAGAGGGGGACCGTGGAGATCACACACAGGTAACCATTTACTGTAATGTTTCTACAGCAGCTGCTTGTGGTTGACATCACATGAGTCAGGATTGTATATATTGTTATTGCAACCATCTCTAGCAGGGAAAGGATTAACGTGCATATTGTACAAATTTCATACTGCTTAGCCCATGACATGACAATTAAATTGAATTAGTGTTTCCTGAAACTGGGCTATGCCTTGCAACATTTATCATGTGTAGGTACAATTAAAACTTTACTGATTTATTGTGTAAAGCATGTAATACATACATTGCACCGAAGAGCACGTTAAATAAGCATGTATTTTGCTGTATGAAAATGTGTTACAGAGGATGGGCTCAAAAATTCCCTTACAGACTGGAGGATGTTCTAAATAGGATGTGAAAATTGCTGAGTATCGCAATGATCTGCTAAAGTTTGGAACTGTAAACTGCATATTATTATTATTCTCACATGTATTGATATTATTTGGAAGGCGACAGAAAAATAAAGAGAACATTTGTGAGTGATTTTGAAGATGTGCTGTAATAAAGTTAAGCTCTGTGCACTGCAGGCATATATAAATGATCAAATTAACTTCACGTTGTGCTTATAAAACCCAGTTTAATAAATTATGTTATTTTTAAGATGTTTTAAAAGTTAATGTTCAATAACCTTTATGTACTTAACATTTACATCCTGTGTAAATGTTATCATAACTCTTTGAGAGCTGTCTGCCACAAGTCATATAGCTGCTATAGGTATGCAAACTATATCCATTACAATCTTGGATCACACTGGAAGCTAAGAGGTTAACCTCCAGTGACTGGTAATAAATGGTTTATTTATTATGATGCAAAATGGAGAAATGTAACACATTTTTAGAATTAAAATAAGTAAATTAAATATAATACATATAGTTAACTCTATATAATACCTTTGCAAGCTTTCATGGCATCAAGGCGGCTTACACAGTAAGCGACATATAGTTTATGGAGCAAATGCAAAGAAGTAAAAATATGTATGCCAAGTGAATATAGACAAAAATATAGCCAAATGGAATGTGAACAAAGCATTTAGTGGGGAAACAAGACAAGAAATCTTGTCAGTCTGCTGCTTTTTTACAACTGGGTTGCGTCTGCAAGTTGTTAGGTACATTCTACTATCTCTACTGTATCTAACCAACAATTGAAGCTACATAAAAGGGGGAGGAATTCAATTAGCCACGTTGTTCCTCAGAACATCGCGGTCGCAAGAACTTTACAGTAAAAAGTAACAGTAAAAATGCGCAGCCGCGATGTTCTGAGGAACGTTGCGGCTAATAGAATTCCCACCCAAGGTGATTTGTTTGAAACCTAGATCCAATGGCCCTGATTAAGAGTTGGACGTGACATACTTATGTGCCTTCCATAATATTTGCTGTACTGCGCATGTGCACAACTTGTGGCAGTATATATATATTTTTTTAAACATATTTTATTAGGGAATGTTTCAATATTTAAAGAGTTTACAGATTAAGTTGCATTAATCAAACAACAAGTGTAGAGCTATTACAAAAATCAGTAAGCAAAAGAACAATAACAGTAGAGACAAGGAAACAAAAATAAGGGAATAGTCAGGAGAGATGAGGAGGACTCAGAAAGAGGGGAGAGAGAGAAGGGGAAAGGGAAAGGAAGAGAAGAGAGCAAGAGTGTTAGCATGGAAAGAAGGGGAGGAAGGAGGGCAGCCAGGTGTATGAAAGGTGCTCAGTATGAAGTGTGTAACTTGCGCTAGAAGCGTTTTGTGGCAGTATATTATCCGCACATATCCGAGAGCTGTGCTTATTGTGGGATGAGGCTTACAGCAGGGTATGGGATTAACTCACCATCCATAAGTGGATGTTTGAAGGCACCCGAGGGGTATGGCTTGTCAGAGAGTTTCTTCTTCCTTTTGCTGGACAACATTTGTTTAGGTGGCAGGAGATGGCTGCCTGGGCAAAATGATTATAAGTAAATGAAACATACTTACCTATTCTCCCGGAACATCTGGGAGACTCACAAATTATTGAGAGTTCCCCCTGTATTGAATGGAGACTATGTTACCCTTCCAGATTCCTAATTAAATGTTATGTGATGACATTGTCATTACTAGTTATTACTATGTGGATAACTGTAGACTTGTACGAGCCATTAATGATTTACTAGGTGAGTATTACATTTCATTTATTTTATGTAATTAGAGTGAACGTTTTGTGGGTATAGTGTTAGAGTGGTGTCTAAGGGTGTCTAAAGGTTGTTATTGTGTGTGTAGAGAACTTTCTCAGTTGCTCCTTGGGAGAACAGTTAATCTCTGGCATAGATTTCTGAAAGTTAGTTAAACAAGGAAGAATAGAGAGCGATGGCTCATCTCTTTCCTTTCATTGGCTGGCTACAGTGTATACAAGACAATGTTGTTTGTGCTTTGCCGCAGTGGCCCCGGAAGAGCATATCAAGATGAATGCTTATTCTCCGCTCTCAGATGTTGCCTCAGCATACAGGAGGGTGTCTAGATTTGAGAGGAGGCAGTAACATCAGATGATGTGAACTGTAGAAAAGTCCAACCTTCTCATACTTGCCTTTATTTGGGACACTGGAGGAAGGTCCAATGGACAAACAGAGGTGGCATGATGATGAGATTTTCATCACCCTAGCTTCATTACTGAGGTGCATTGATGCGATTGTGTCATCGCTTGGGATGGGGCGGTGCCATGATAACAGGAGTCATGTTATTAGGAGCCACTCGGCAAGGCCTGTTGACACAAATCATGTCTTCAAGGCCACGTTTGGCCTCTTTTAAAGAACAAGAGGTTGAAGCAAGGAGCGGGATTTGCGAGTCTCCTAGACATTCTGCGAGAGTAGTCATGTTTGAACCTCCTACCTTGCATTAACTTAAAAGTTTCCATTTTTCTCCTAAAATACTGCTTGGTTTAGCCTAAATTAGTCATGATAGACACCTCCTCCCTGGGGGCTCTCATCTCCTCATTCAGTCTTCAGTATCACCTTTACGCTGACGACATCCAACTCTACATCTCCTTGCCCGATCTCTCCTCTACCCTCCTCTCTTGTGTATCTGACTGCCTCTCTGCCATTTCCTCCTGGATGTCCTCGCGCTTTCTCAAAATTAACATCTCCAAAACTGAACTCATTGTCTTTCCTCCCCCTAGTCTCCCCTCCCACCACATCCTCTCTATCACTGTTAACAATACCACCATATCCTCTGTCACCCAACTCCGCTGCCTGGGCATTACCCTCAACTCCTCTCTCTCCTTCGCCCCCACATCCAATGACTTGCCCAAGCCTGTCGCTTCCAGCTACACAACATTGCCCTCATCCGGCCCTTCCTCTCTCAAAATGCCTCCAAAACTATCATCCACGCACTCATCATCTCCCACCTTGATTATTGCAACCTCCTTCTTACCGGCCACCCTCATTCCCATCTTGCCCCCCTCCGCGCTATACTCAATGCGGCTGCAAGACTCATCTTCCTTTCTCGCCGCTCCTCGTCTGCCTCCCCTCTCTGCCTTGCCCTACATTGGCTACCCATTCCTTACAGAATACTTTTCAAACTCCTGACCATCACTTACAAGGCTCTCTCCCTGTCTACTGTCCCCTATATCTCTAACCTCCTCTCCATTCACACCCATGCCCACTCCCTGCGCTCAGCCAATGACCGTCGCCTCTCCTCCACTCTGATCACCTCTTCCCACTCAAGAATCCAAGATTTCTCCCGTGCTGCCCCCCTTCACTGGAACGACCTCCCTCGCTGCATCTATTTTTGTCCCAATCTGTCCTCCTTCAAGTGGGCACTCAAAACTTACCTGTTCCTAAAAGTCTACCAACCTTCCACCTAACCCCCTCATCTCCTCCGCCTGTTCTCCCCCTCTCTCCTCCCAGCCTGTTACAGAGCAATTACAAAGCAAAAGTCGTAAATATGTGCAAAAACATCTGAAGAAATGAACGCACATTGGGAATTACCATATCACTGCACTGTGTAAATAAACTACTACAGTGTAACTAAACCAGACTTTGCCCTCAACGGCACGTCATAACGCTGAAGAGAGCCACCAGACAAGGCCTATGCTAATCACATGATCAAGCTCCCGCCCTCTTTACTAGAAGGAGCGGTGGGATTGGAGGGTGGTCTACTCTCCATGGATTCCAGGAGAACTCCCTAAAGTCCAGTCTCACAATTTTCAGGTAGAGTAGGCAAGTTTGGATTTCAACACCCACCGTAAACCAATGTGCATCTTGCTTTTTCTGTGCATGTATTCTTTGTTATTTACAAAGCACAACCACTGTGTACATTCAGTTACAAAATGACATATTAAGGAAGCTAGGATACAGGCGCTCGCTAGTAAAGGAATGCAGAAGTAAGAGCTAAATACACACATTTATCACTAATACATGGTCAAGGGAAGTGTATTGTCAATACTGTATGCCAAATATTTAAAACATCCCAAAGCTTTTAAACTTGAGTCTGGCCAGTTATCTGTGCAGACAACTTTAATCATTATGTAGTATTTGAATAATGATATCATGAAATGTTGGCCTAATTAAAGGCTTCTTATCCTTTAATTTTGTCTTTCTGTGATCTCCCAGAGGGAAAGTGAAATGGCAAAAAATAAATGTATAGCGGGGGTAGGGCTTGATGGTGTCATTAAGCTCCGCCTTCACCAAGACCCAATAGGATTCCTACTCTTCTGGGAGGTCAGGAGGATTCCGTGAAATTTGGGAGCCTTCCTGAAATCTGGGAGAGTAGGCAAGTATGAGCTAGATACACACAACTGGTATCATTTTTATTTCATATGTTCTATGATGTCCTTTGAAACAGCATGTAAAACATCTAGCACAATTAATGCTTACTGTGAACCAGACGTTAGTAGTCAATAGGTAACAACGGGACCATGAAAAATTAAACTGTGATTACTTGTAAAACGGAAGCAAATATTTTAATAATAATATTATATTTCATCCAAGAGTTGATGTTATAATAATATAATATATTGTATTATTCTGCCGCCTAAATTGCATGAGAAGTTGTTGTTCATACAACAGATGTTTAAGAGAGAAAAACTCTCACAAACATGCTGAATAAATGAAACCATTTCCCCTGTGAAAGCAGTCGTCACTCATACTCAGTCTAACCTCTGAGTCTTTTTACATTTACTGCCATGAAGTACATTATGTCATAAACTTCCTATTATTTGGGCTTCACAAACAAATTGAAAGCACAGCAAACTGACCATGTAGAGATAAGGTAATAGAGGCTAAAAACATAATTAAATATAACATAAAACTGTTCTTTTTTCAATTTTATATGACATATATATATGGTAAATAGATAAGCTTCACTCTTCAGATGAAATAAAAAACAGAACTCTGTAAGCAATTAAAACCATGAAGTCATATTTTATACTCTGGGGAAGGTTTTTATTTTTTGTCAGCAGCATGTAATATTTGTAATATCATCCAAACCACTCCAAATAAAACCATTATGTGTTTGGGAAAAAGTGTTCTATTTCCTGTTAAAGGAAAGTCCTGACTTGTATACTTTTCCTATAAAACATTTAGCACAGTCAAATAGATATGTCTCCGATGTGCTGATTTATCAACCGGCCCCTTTCTTCTGCATTAAGGCTAATTTTTTTTTATCACCACTTATTACGGCAATAGAAAATCCATTGTCACCATAATTTACCAGGAAACTTTTGCCGGCCAGTCGAGCGGTATTTAGCTGCATTGGCAATACTGGGTCAGAGCACTAAGGGATAACGTTACCGCTATCACGTTTTTACACAGGAATTACCACTGACTGGTGTTGGTGCTACTAAACTGGGAGGCGCGGAGTCTAACACACCCCCGGTGTTCACCAGGGACCCCTGCAAGAAGGTCTGGGCTTCGCTGCGTGGGGTGCGCAGGTCGCGGCTATCCTAGATAGTCACCAGTGCAGCGTAGAGAAAGCATAGTCAGACAGGCTGGATGCAATATTTCCGTTTCCAAAGGAAGCGCGGTACCACAGAGATAAGCGAGAGAATAGTCAGGAACGGTCCAAGGGTCAAAACCAGTACGGGAAGCAAGGTACAGAGGGGAATCCAAGAGAAAAGTCAAGGCAAGCTGAAATCAGGAACAAATGAAGCAGGATATAACACAGGAACGCTGGAGTGGTGAGAACCAATTCTCTGGCACCCTAATGGTGCCAGAGTGAGATTTAAATACCTGGGGACGGATCCTGATAGGAGGGAGGATTTCCGGCGATCAGACACAGCTGATCGTCGGCTGCAGAGGGAGCTGGAGTCCCGTTGCCTCCTTGATCTACAGTGGAGGAAATTGCAATTTCTGGTCAATAAATAATTAGTCCTGTACCCAGTGACTAGTGAGTTACTTCCACAGCTAACAATGATACAACAGTACATCTCTTTCTTTAACTAGTAAAGTAAAAGATTGGGGTGTTGAATTTACCAGGATCCCTCTAATAACAAGAATTTCTATTGTTGCTCTTCACAGTGAAAATCTTATATCAGGCAATTTAACAAACAAATCCCTGGGACAGCTAAGCGATGCTCCGCTCCCCAGTTACTCTAGCAGGCAGCGGTAAGAAGAATCTTACAGCTCGCTAGGCCAATGGAGGGTGATTCAGTATGCCGGCTCAAGCTGGACCTGGAAGCACGGACTTGGGCTTCCAGTACCAGATTAAAAAAAAATAAAGTTTTTATAAATAACATTTAAAAAAATATATTAAAAACTAAAACAGAAAAATGCCTAAGTTTACTAATAAAGCATTGTTTTTCTGGTGGTTCTCCCGGCAAAAGCCATCCTGAGATAAGATGGAGAGGTACATTTACTAAACAATGGTTTGATGAAACAGTTTTAGCTGTCAGCTTCAAAACCGCTGGATTTACAATAGGCCAAACCACCAGTAAACCGCCTGAAAACAAAGCATCACATTGCAAACTACAATCCTGATTTTTAATATGATCAAAATACCAACAGTCAGATTTACTAAGAAAACCCACCAGCAAAGCACTCACAATGAAAGAAGTGGTTGTGAATGGTGAGATTGGTCAAACAGCTGCTACCTTGCCCTTCAGATAATAAGAGGAGGCAGCATTGACTTATAAGTTATGGGGGTAATCATTATTTACTGATTAAGTGGCAAAATAAATTTATGATTAGCTTATGGGGCCAATTCTTTTTTTCATTTATTTAAGGGGCAACATTTAAGGGTCATTATATTAAGGGGACAACCATTTTTGATTGCTAATTACGGCAATATTTATTTGTGGTGGGGGCAACACTTATTATTTCATGATGGGAGCACCATGCACATGGGTGCAAACAGTGCACTGTTACATAAAATAATTTGTTTCTGCACATAACATTACTTCCAACAGCAGACTAATGAGAATCCTATTTGTTTTGGAAGACAGGTACCAAAGAATTGTCTACTACTCCCTCACTACAAACATGCCTTTCAGCTCTAGCACTACACACACATTGTACACATCATCTTGTCCCTGCTGACTTTCTAACAGACATAAATCTACAGGCGTGGTCTAACCGCATCTACTGAAAACATTACAGCATCAAAACAAAAGACTATCTGTAATGGGAAAACAAGGTGTGTAAGTACTTCCTGGAGAATTCAAATCAAACTGTATAATCAAAGATTTAATAAATAGAGGAGAGTTACAATGCATCAGCTCACATTAATAAGTGAAGACTCTGGGAAGGCAAATGAGGGGCAATGGCCGAACAGGCTGCAACCCCCCCTCTCCTGTCCCCTGTTACTCAACTGATCCCGAGGGAACACTATGGACCACACCACCACTCCACGTGTTCCTTCTTCACTGCCATCTAGAAAGAAACAAAATTTAGAACATGGATCTCCCAATAAGGAATGTCCGAGGCCGCAGCAGAAGGGCAGAAACACTTACTCTGCCCTGCCCATCTTGCTCTGGGCCTAGGCGGAGGGACTACTAGAATGCCACAAATACTACACTCACCAATTGGTGAGGGCCCGACCAGAAGTAGGACTAAAGAGAGCTAAACTCACCCGACCACTACAACTTTTGATCTCTGCTTCTCTATTCCTTTCTGACGCCTATGAACGACAACAAAATATGTGTGAGGCTATGTAGTACCTCCCACAAACTGGCCCTGGCTAACAACAGGCGCCCAAACCCTACAACTGCTAATGGTCAGATCCTACCAAGAAGACTGTCTCCTCACTATGAGGTTACTCACAGAGTCCCAAGGACCAGTCACCCTCTGCCCGACCGAGGCCCACTGAAACAACGTGCCTCCTGGCCAGACGCCTCCATCTGGAGCCGTTAGTGGCCACTGCCGGAACTCAAACTTGACACGCCCAATTCGGTGGTAACACCGCCGTATCTAGAAACGGCAGTGGAAACTTCCAAAACTCAGAGTTGGACACCCGATTGGAACCACGGGATGATCTCCTGGAACTCAAGAGGGACATGCTGCACTGCCAGTGAGGAGCCCAATCACTGCCTGAGGAAACCTGCGTAGCCCCAGAGACCTACGGGCCTGAAAAACTACTGTGTGTTCTACTCTAGTGGTGTGGTGCTCTAACTGAGCCCCTTGTTCTCACAGACACAAAGAATTACAAGAGAACAGCAGGAAACAAGAGCCTATCCTTAATGTGGGCCTGACGTCTTGATCCTGAGAGGGAAACACACTAAACAACCCACAAAGTACACAGGCACGACCGTACAGATACACACAGTACCTTTTCCTACACTTACACAGCTTCTGCCTGACCTAGACGAAGTACCACAAAGAGTCCTGTGGACCTTATACACCAGGGGTCACACCCATTCCTCAAAATAGGGCCTAATGCCCTACTCAACCCTGCTTAAGGGCCTTGTGCCCTGATACATAAGGGACTTCACCCTGCCTAACTTTGGGCCCTAGTGCACTGCTACCACCTACCTAAGGGCCTTGTGCCCTGATACATAAGGGACTTCGCCCTGCCTAACTATGGGGCCTAATGCCCTGATAACTCTACCTAAGGGCCTTATGCCCTAATATATATGGGACTTTGCCCCTTCCTAGCTATGGGGCCTAGTGCCCTTTTTTTAGGCCAGCAATTCCTAAAGTGCCACCTAACCGGAGGCTCAGACTTAGCGCCTGTGATGCGGAACCGGCCAAAGTCCCTCACAAGGCTACACATGTCAAATCACTGACAACTCTAACCTGTGCAACATTGTTAGTAAAGGGGCTAAACTATATGGGTGATTTTGTGCTGCGATTGGTCAGACTGAACCACTGGACAAAATCAAAGTAATGTATACTTGCCTACACTTGAAAAATAATTTCAGTAGCTGACAAAGTGGGAGTGTTCTGTGCTCTGACCACGAGGTGGGTCTAGCTCCACCTGGGGGCATATCTAGTGCCACCCAAGGGCGTGTTCATCACCACCAGGTGGAATCTATAGTAGGGTGCTCAGCTTGCTGCCAGAGGGGGTTTGTGTATAGGTGGCACACCACCAGAATCTATGTGTAGCAGGGCTGAAGGGAAGATTATTTTTATTTTACTATGAGTATAAAAAGTTATGGCCATGCAGATGATTACCAAGTAGCGCAATAAAATTACTGCTTCACTGCATGATAAATAATAAGAAAAATATGATTTATAATAAGGTCTCCCATGCAGAAGCATGGGGAACCAATCACTTGTGATAACAGGGTCAATACATAGAGCACAACAAAAAAAAGCCCTCAGAGTTGCGGGAGTTTAGTCTTCCTGCTTATTGTTTAGTAGAAACAATTTGGAACAATGTAATGAATATACATTCCCCGGTGATTTTGTTCTGTACAGGCATTTCTGTTATCATGATGTGTTATTAGTACCTGTAGTTTTTTTATGCATTTAGAGAATATATAAAGTCTTTAACCGTACAGTGGTGCAGTTTATTTTTTCCCTTATGGCAAAAATTACCTTTTCTATCACTTTTATAAAGCACAGCGGCAGCAGTCATGGGTCTTCATATGCTGTAAAATATATACTGGAAATGTAGCTGTATTTGCACAGAAACAAATTGGATGCGCCTTTACACTAGTATGATTAAACAACAAAACAAAAGGATAAACATAACACAACTGGTGCCAGACATTATTTTTTTAATAACAATTTCTTGTTAGTCCTTTTATCACTAGTTAATTTTATATTACAATGGTACTCTGTGACAGTCACATTTTGAATCTGTGCACCTGTTGTTATGCAAACTCATTTTGGTATATTTTTATCATAGGGAAGTGAATGTGGTTCCATGTGTGTAGATATAAATGAATATGACTCTCTTAATTATATTTGTACAGAGAGATCACACGTTAATAATATAAGTAGAGAAGTCTAAAAAAATAGGGAGACACATTAAACACATCAACTCTTGACAGCAGTATAGTGAGTTATATGTGCAGCATCAGAGTTGTGTATCTATCTATCTATCTATCTATCTATCTATCTATCTATCTATCTATCTATCTATATGTATATAGACACAGGAAATGTGTCAGTTAAGAATGACAATTTGCATCACATTCAACATTGCAATTTCAACCATTACTATATCCCTCACTTAACACCAGAGGGTACAGATAGGGGGCCTGATTCATTAAAGAACTTAAATTAAGAAGTTTCTTATTTAAGTCTCCTGGACAAAACATATTACAATTTTTAGTGTTCTGTTTTGCACATAAGTTAAATACTAACTGTTTTTTCATGTAGCACACAAATATCAACTTTAAATTTCAGTGTACAAATAAGCTATCAAGTATATGTGTGCTACGTGAAAAAACAGACAGTATTTAACTTATGTGTAAAACAGAAAACTAATTTGCACCCCTTGCATTGTACCATGGTTTTGTCCAGGAGACTTAAATAAGAAACTTCTTAATTTAAGTGCCTTAATGAATCAGGCCCAGGGACTCCAACCAATTACTTCACCCATCCACAAAAGTCTCCTGGAGGGGTGGGAAAGGGCTTCCAGTACTAGGCTGAGAACAGTTTTATTATAAAGCCCACATCAGAGGGCAGTGTGTCACAGTGGTCTCAGCGCTCCCCTGCAGGTAATACTTCAGTGACCAGTAGACATTGTTGCTGGTCCCTGTACCTTAGTAAGCAGGGCTGTCCTGGTCTGTGTTATCCAATGTCAGTGCTTATTGCTGACATTGCATTTTACATTGACAGGACACAACAGGATGAGATGACAGACTGACAACACTGCCTTGTGTTGTGTCCATGCTTGACAGTTTACACAGTGAGTGCTGCTACACCACCTTTGACATTAATATATACCACAATTGGCATAAATCAGAAATTTAATTTAAACAAAAGCACACAGTCTAGCACACATCTTTTCCCAAGACAAGTTTAATAGATAACTTTTCTCTTAGTCCAATCAGAAAATGTTCTGAAAAAAAAATACTCTCAAAACTTGCTTATTGGAATCCCCTGGAAATTTCAAAACCAATTCACAGTGTATGTATTATCCCTGCAATACCAATCATGGAAATTGATATCACTATTCAAAAGTTATTAGCATCTGAAAATAGGGAGTGATAATGGGAGGCGCGGTAAAACCTTAGCTATACTGATGGCCAAAATTATTATTTATTTATTTTAAATAGCTTTGAGCTATTTATTTTAAAACAGTGTTGCACAAATGTCTTTTTGTAATGAATACAAGAAATATCCTTTATGTTGTAACCTCATTTGTTATGTTTAGCTTTTCGATCATGGGAACTTTTTAAATGCTCACTGTGCTGCAACCATACATAAATAAACACTTAATTAACGTATAGTGTTGTGTTTAGCTTAGGGCGGTTTTCTGGTTTGCCATTTACATGTTATGTGACCATATTTATGTTATGTGCCCTGAAGACCACAACATTTCCCCTCTTCTGTGCCACTCAAAGACTTCCACTTGCTCACAAAAGAAATTAGCTGTAAATTATAATACACTTTTCAGTGCATCTGCCTCGAAATATGACAACTAGTTCCAGACATTTGAAGTATCATCAAAATTCAATTTGACAGGTGTTTCTCTATTGGAGAGTGGCTGTGGTCACACTAGTAGCACAACAATCAGTAACACTGTGCCTTTGAGTCCTACCGGATGGGATCCAGTTCTAATGCACTGTAGATTGGAAGGACAGTAATGTTTTGGGTTACACTAGAGTGGTGAATTGTGTGGCGCTGTTAGTCAGTTTCACGATACTGACTACCCCAACAGTGACTACAACGACGTGGGAAATCCAAACACTCATACCCCGGCATTAAACAAAAATCGACTTACCATAACACAGATGCACTCATTTCACGACTAGATCTGTTGCCGACTTTTGTAAACAATGTCAATTAGAAACGTGACTCCTCTTAAAGCGCCGATGCACGGACCCGGCTGTCATTCATCTAATGTAAGTCTTATTTTGTAGGGCTTTGGTTTAGGGATTAGGGTTATGGATTAGGGTTAGGGGTTAGGGTTAGGGTTAGGGGTTAAGGTGACGTTTAACCTTACTGTTACAAGCCGAATCCGTGTATTGCCACTTTAATATCGGTTGCCTTTTTAATTGACGTCCTTTACAACAGTCGGGAAGATGTCCGGTCATGAAATGAGTGCATCTGTGTTATGGTAAGTCGATGTTTGTTCCATGTCAGGGTATGAGTGTTCGGATTTCCCATGTCGTTCTACTCACTTTCGGGTTAGTCAGTGTCGTTAAAGCATACTACACCCTTGTGTGGGAGGACAAGCTGGTATACTCTGTGGGGGCCCATACTGGTGTGTAATTTGGGGATGTACAGGCTGGTCTACAGTGTAGAGCAGAGCCAGATTATCCAATAGGTTGACTAGGCTGCAGCTAGGGAAAAAGTTTTTTTGGGTGGGGGAGCAAAATTTTGGGGGTGGATAAACGACATGGAGAGGCATAAACTGAAATTCATTTTTAAATATAAGAGAATGATTGCTCTCCAAAGAAAGAAGAAAACTTAAAAGAAAAACTTAATAAGGTTTTAATAATAATGTATTCCCAAGGTAAAGACTTAAGACATCCTTGGGCAGGTACTTTAGTGTAGGTAAGTAGGAGAGACAGCTCACCCCTCCATCTTCACCCACAGTAGTGTTTATTCATGCTTCTGTTACACTATACACTTCTGATATTAATGAAAACAAAATGAGTGACAAAGATCGCTGTGAGCCCTTTAAAAATCAAAGTGGAGCTGAGCTTCGAAAATGCATGAACAGTAAACATTGGTTGTGGGGACAGGAGTGAAAGATGCCAGATTTTAAGTTAAGGACAAGCTTAATGCTTATTATCCTGGTGTGGAAGGCAAGGGGGGGACGCTACAAGAGTATTGGCCTAGGGTGCCTGAACCCTTAATAAGGCTTTGGTGTAGAGGCACAGGCTTGGGTACTGTGTAGGATTACATGCTGATGTAATGTGATACACATGTTGTAACCTATATGAGAACAGGTGTAGAGTGTAGTGTATTGGGCATGGGCTAGTAAAATGTGTGAGTGCACAAGTTGGTAAAATGCGTCTGCACACAATCTGGTATAATGTATTTGGTAGAGGTTGGTTATGGTATGCTGGCCATTTGGGTTGTATAATATATCCATTTTATAAATAATTATATACTGGTTATTGATAGGTACCATCAGCGGCCGAAGTCTATATTTAGAAGTGGCAGTATGGAATTTTAGAAGTGGCAGTATAAATAATATAGTGGGAATGTAAATAAATAGAATTTGATAGTTTTATAATTAAAGCAGTGGGAGAAGTGATGGTGCGGTGTACCACCGTTTACCCCCCACTTTTGTTTTTTTTAAACATATTTTATTGAAAGGTTTTTCAAGTTTTAACATCATAGAGATTAGGACATAGATCGCTCAATCAGTATATAAAGTTAATAAGAACTTTGTTATAGCAAAAATAAGACATCAAATTTAGAAATGGAGGGGGGGGAGGAGCCCAAGAAAAGGACGATGGAGGAGAAGGAAAAACAGATTGGGAAACAAAAAAAGTTTACCCCCCCACTTTGACCCCTTGGTACCATTGTGAGCAGCCTGGTTTCTAAGTTTTGGCCTTGGCTCCAAAATTTTTGAGAAATGTATCCAGGTCTGCTATAGCCAATGTAGCCTGAGCTAGGGTAAAGAACTAATATATATCAAGAAAAATCTGCATTGCGAGGGTCATGTGGGGACAAAATGGTCCTGTGTATACAGCAATTACATACAGATAAATATGATATTTCATGTTTCATCAATAAATATCTAGCCCAATCTTTTTGAGTCTGGGCTCACCTGGATTGAAATAAAAATACAGTGGCCACCCTGACAAATGTAGAGGAAAAATACATTGTAAACACAGCATTACCACACAAAGTGCGTGTTTATTATCATACTACAACATAATATATATACTTCTGCACCCCACTATGTTAGTCTTGCACCCCATTAGGAAACCGTACCCCACCAGTTGGGAAAGACTCATCTAACTTTATCCTTCAATGGACCAGGGGATGTGAGCCTAGAAGAACCATATGTTGCCAACATCTGCATTTAATATGACTCAGCTCCAAACTTTGGTCAAAGACTTGGGACCTAGATCTTTTGTTCAGTCAAACCCCTGTTATGGGGTCTTAGAATGTTGATTACCCCATTATTTGGTGGTGGTTTATGCTTTTTTAAGTATTTTTAATGCTTATCAATCTGTTTTTTACAATCTGTGTTAAGTTTAAGATCCAAAATTGTAATGATTGAAACTAAGAAATAACCAATATTTAGTGCTTAAACATCTAAAGGATTTTAATTTATTGCCCTGATAATGAATTGGGATCTGGATATCTAAATGAAAATATTAGTGTAAAGTTACAAATGCAGAAGGGAGTAAACTGTTTTTCTTAAACCCTAAAGACATAATATGCTGTCATCAATATCTATAATGCTATGAAAACGGGATGGCATACAGCAAGGATAAAGGAGGCAACACACTGTACTGGGATCAATTGGAGCTCTTCACTTGAAAATATACAGCAAATGTTTAGCTATAACCTACCTGCCAATCAAAAATGGTACAAAAATTATGTGGGTGTATGTGCTGTGCCCGTGATATCCCATGATACATTACATAATGGGAATACTTGGGAATGGGAATATTTCTAAGCAGGAACTAAAACGATATAGCAAATTAATCCTAAGAGAGCAGTCAGGAGAAGAAACAGAAGTGGGGTACTATAAAACAGAAGTGGGGTACTATTAAATATATTTGTTATTCAATTAAAAATAGAGGCAGATGTTGAAAGTAATTCACACATCATGATGGAGCCCATTCATATGTATAAAGTCCATCTTCTTTGCCTTTCTTTCTTATGTGTTGCAAGCTTTGCTTTTCACGAATTTCCATAAATACTAATATAAACACAAATTCCTCTCTTTTGTTCCATTCTATTGCTGACGATATCACCGGGGATTAGTTGATGTGAGGAGCAGAGCTGGAACTAGCGAGCTATGGGCCCCATTGCAGGGAGAAGGGAACCAGGGCCCCTGAGCCTCTGCATCTGCCATGCAGCGGGCCCCATTATCTCCATGGGCCCTGGTGCACAGCATCTGTCACACCAATGGTAGTTCCGCCACTGGTGAGGAGCTTCCAAGCCTAACCTTTCTTTTAGGAACCTCAGGAGTTCCTGACAGGTTGCTGCACGTCTGTGCGGAACATGCACTCAGTCTGCTTTCTTTGAAACAAAAGTAACTATCAAGGATATGTTTTGGAATTAAATGTCTGTTTCCCAGTCATACATATATGCTTAGGAAATTTGTTTATCTCCATTGAGTACGTTTTCTATACCCTGCCCAGTGGCGCACGCAGGGGGGAGTTTCTGAGTCTCCAGAAACCCCCCCTGCGCTAACTAAGTGGCCGCTATAGCTGCACTGTCCTATACAGCAGCCGCAGCGCTGTCAAAGAAGCGTCCGCGGCGGTGCTGTAGTGTATACAGCACCGCCGCGGACGCTTCTTAGACAGCGCCGCGGCTGCTGTATAGGACAGCGCTGAAGAAACTGAGCTGCTGCGCTTGCGCAGCAGCTCTCGCGGGGGTGTTTTTTGTTTTTTTGGGGGGTCGGGGGGGGGAACGACAATCCTCCGTTCGCCCCTACTGCCTCCACTTTTGCTAGGTCTCACATAACAGATAATTCAAGAAAAGTCTGCTATTTTTTTACAAAAAAAAAATCGGTGTGGTTTATTAAATGCTCCACTTAGTTATTTGATTTTCTAGCACTGAACAAATATAAATCTCCGGTTCCTAAAATGGAAATGTTATGCACTTTTTATAATTGCCATATTTACATATAGGCCATAACACCATGTAAGTAAGTTAAAACAACAACTTGGTTGTCGGCCAATTTATTCTGTGCTGATGATGCAGCTAAACTAAGCAAATGACTTCCCTGACAGGAAACATAGGGGATTGTGTGTTTTTTCCATTACACAGCTAATGGGGAAGAACTGAGATGGTGTCACTGTACATATTTATGTTGCTTTAAGTGACACTGTGGGCACATACATTGAGTGCTACTGGCCACACAACAGTACCAATGATGATGATAATTATTATCTTAATAGAAGCCTGCCTTTCTTTTCACACATTATTAGCAAAAGTATACACTAACCTTGGCATTTGGTGCTTTCAGACCATAATAAAGGGTGATAACTATATATGTTTACAGTCACTGGGTCTGGTAATAACGGAACAGACATGATTTAGTCTATTTTTTCTCTTGTCTGTAGGTGGGGATGAGATCTCGAAACCAAGGTGGAGAAAGCTCAACTATTGGGCGCCTCTCCAACTGCAACAATGGGACTGCTTTGGATGATGAGAACCTCAGCAGGGATGGCAAAAACAAGAATAATCTGCATAAAAATAAGGATGGGGATGGACTGGACTCTGGGACTGTTAAAAGACACATGAAATCTACCGGTGTTTGTGACAGACGAAACAGGAAACTAAATGAACCATCCAAAGAGGATCTTGTGAAGCTGCTGAGTGTTATGGAAGGAGAGTTACAGGTATGGTCAAGTTATTAATCTGTATAATTTTTCTACATACGTTGCCAAGTGTAAGCTGAGATACTAATGTGACTTTACTAAATATAACGTGCTGTGTTTTTTTTTGCTACTTTGTGCTTATAAATCAGTGGAACCTTTATAGTAATTTATTTTTACTGTGTATATATGACAAGTTATATGTGTACGCATACAGTGTTGGATTAATATACCTTGGGCCCATCAGAGAAAATTATTTCAAGGGGGCATTCATACATTCATGATAAAATAAGCAGCATCCCCTCTATTAAAATGTAACAAACTCCAAACACATATGTGTCAATCACTTTCTTCAAATAATTCATTTCAGTGTGAGCTGACAATAAACACATTCATTAAAAGGCACAAAAATCAACAACTCCACCTTAGTGTACACATCACATACACAAATTAAATACAGGATGCACAAATCAATGCAGACTTGCGTGAGTCTCCCACGTATGCCTGCTTGTACCTGTTTAGTTTGGACAGAGGCGTTCTAACGTAAGGTGAGTACAGTAAGAGCGTGTTCACGCAATTGCGAACAGATGCAGACCGGGACAAAGATGTGTGCCTGAGAATGGCTTATTATTTGTGGGTGGTCAAGGTCAGGAGCAAATAGCAGACGATGATCAAGTCCCCCACCACTAGCAATACACTTGACTGTTTTTGAATGTTCTGCTTACTCTGATTGGTGATTTCTTTGTTGCTGGGGCATACATTATGCTTTTGTGTTCATGTTCAAGCAAAAACAATTTTTTACTTACACAAGACGAGAAGTTGTTTTGCTGTATTAGGGAGGTTTTAGCAGTGTTTTGACACCTAATCATAAATGCATTTGTTGCAAATAAAAGAAATGGCTAAAATCATGGACGTAAGTGTATGTTATGGACGTCTGGAGTAAACCAGGTTCATATGCTACTGTTGCCGACTGGCAAACATGTTAAATTAGTTATTGCTTTTCATATGCTGGCAATTGCAGCTTTTTTAATTAACACAAATGGCACCTGCGATTTGGGGTGCAATTCCAGACAACTCTGCATCAGCTTTTAAGTGTTTTTTTCAAAATATATTCGCACTTCATAAAAAAGACTTGTAATTTTCATTCAGGTCATTAGAAAGTGTTTGCTAATGTTTACCATGCACATAAACATAGAATTGCTGTCACTAGGACCAATCTGTGTAGTATGACTCGCTAACTTGGCTCTACATAGGTAGATAGCAAGCACAAGCTTTTGTATGAAATGGTTCTGTGTGTTAAAGGTATTAATTTGCATTATCTGCAGAGATTAAGGGGCATATTCAATTGACGGCGGGAACACCGAAAATCCCGCTCGAAAAATATTACCGTTAATACGGTAATCCTGCACGTAAAAACCGTTAATACGGTAATTCACTCGCTGGATTTCAGCTCGCAGCTCATGGAGCTGCAGGCTGAAAACCAGCGAGATATTACCGTATTAACGGTAATATTTTTCGAGCGCGGGATTTTCGGCGATCCCGCCGTCAATTGAATATGCCCCTAAGGGTTTCTTACACCACAAAACATTTTGAAATAGTATTTTTTATCTAAAGTAATATAACCATTGAATTCAAACCTGCTTCTTTCTGACATGGTGTTTTAGATCAATGCAATAATAAATAATAATAATAATAATAATAATAATAATAATAATAGAAAATAAATTACATTTTGTTCCCATAGCAGAAAAACATCTTGTGCTTATTTGCTGTTTGAACTCACTTGTAAATAAATAGAGAAGATTACTCATTGAGGTCATATTAGCTGTTAACCCAGAGTAAGAGATACGACCACTTAATAATCTTTCCTAAGTACAGAACCTGATGCCAGTAAAGAGTAGAGCAGTGACCTTCAACTAACACATGCCAAAGGGAATTCAACTTCATGTCTTAAAGAGGACAGGTCATGTCATTTTCTAACTTATGTTAACACACACAGACACACAATTATTATTACATATAAATCTGTGCCCTTCCCATTTTGTCTTTAAATTAGATCTTGGATTAGGCTGAAAATCTGTGACACTTATCTCATGTGATCATTCACATCCAATCAGTAGCCTGTCTTGAAAACTATACTACTACCTAGAGTGTGATGATGTCACAGAAAGTTTCTTAGCAATATAGTGAGGAATGCTACTGCCAGTATGTGAAAGGTGGTCGGGAGAGTCACACTCATTCATACTCATGTATATGTCCAGATGATGGATACCTTCATGCAGACATCAAATATGCATTTAGGACAAGCTGTACAACCACATTTGATAACTTTAAAAATCTCCCCTCCAGGAGATTATTATTATTATCCTGGACACGTGGCAAGTGCAGGGAGGTGAGGTGCCACAAATCCAGTCATTTTGGCCCCATTCCCTATTGGTGAGCTCACTGAGCTGTCACAAATACATCATTGCACCGAGACCAAAAGGATGCCTGGTGAAGTGGGTGGGATCGGGGCAAAAGACTGTTTCTCCTTGGGGCCTGGGAGAACTAACTGAAAGTTAGACAAGTATGTGTACTACTATAACCAGAAGGGGCGGTGATACAGACCATCCTCTTCTGACTATGTGTGAGGTTCTGACCAGCTTCACTGTGATTGCGTTGATCTGATAGGGCTACAGACAGTGGCATAACTATTGCTATTGCTACAGGTCCCTGCTCATCTCTGTTGCTGACCCCTCACCCTTCCCCGGAAACAGTGGTAGCTCCACCAATGCCTGTAACATACATAAAATGTATCATATGTTGCCTATTCCGATATCTATTTTACCTGTAAGTTGAGCATAGGTGACGTGTCCACTTTACTGTTCCTCCATTCTCTGATCCCTGCATACTATGTTTTCTGTAATATATACTCTCATATTCCTATTTATTTACATAAACAATATCAGGTGATTGATTATCTGGTGTGTACGTTAGGTCACATCCATTATATAGCAGAAGCATTAACCAGTAAACCCAAAGACAGTTAGACTTCATAGAAATGGTATTTGGATAGGGGAATAATCTTTATGGGCCCTGGGAAGACCACTTGATTCAAATAGGGGTGTTTCCTCTTTTATGTGAACTGCTTGACCAATATTATCAAATAAAAGAGGCAAAAAAAGAACACTAATCACAGCCATAACTGAATAGTCTCTGAGTTAACACTTATATAGCCTTAACATTTGCCCTAAATGTATACCAACCTTAAGTTGTATCCATAGACCTAACATTAGTCCCCACCCTAGCATAATCCATGCTTTGCCAAGTAGTGCGCTGCCCGCAAAAATGATAAAGCAGCGGAATAATATTTGCCAAGATTGTTTAGGAAGATGCAAAACAATCATGGATTTGCGCACACACATTTGAAGCAAATTACACAAACAGAATTACAAAAAGTATTTTCGGAGGCTTCTGGCCTAAAACAATCTGGGCCTATTTATAATGGCTGTAAAATCAATTGCCAATTTTCTTCTCAAATAGATTTCAAAATATTTGGCATTTATATTTATTATTATTATATTGTCCTGGTATGCGCCATATGCCACTTTGTTTACTTACATTAAATATTGTTCATCCATTTATGGTTTTGTTCTGTTCTGTGGATTACCCTGTTTATTTTTTCCCCGTATTTGACAAGAATTGCAAATATAGAGCAATGACCCGCTAGAAAGGAAGGGTGGTAGTCTGGCCTAGTGGATTGTGTGGACATGGTGACTTTCTGACACTGAGGGCTAGATTTACTAAGCTGCGGGTTTGCAAAAGTGGGGATGTTGCCTATAGCAACCAATCAGATTCTAGCTTTCATTTATTTAGTGCTTTCTACAAAATGACAGCTAGAATCTGATTGGTTGCTATAGGCAACATCCTCACTTTTGCAAACCCGCAGCTTAGTAAATCTAGCCCTGAGTGTAGACATGGCCTCATGAGAAGTGCCACTGTATGTTTTTCATTATCTTATGGTAATAGTATCTTGGGGTGAAATGTTAGCCTTCTGTCCAGCATGGCAGGCTGCCCTATGATGGAGAGCATCAAGTATGGTTTTCCACTGCTCCACACAGCAGATACTGACTTTATCAAGAGGTATTAGCAGCACTCAAAAGCGAATGTTTAAATAGTCCTGTGTCTCCAAAAAACATTAATCAGTGGTCAATAAATTGCCAGGCTTTCCGGTATATCCACACTTCCGCCCTTACAATGAAGTAATTTCCACCCACAATCCAGTGGGGCGGATTGATGTCACATCCAGTTAAGACACAGACAAAAACAATACATTTATAAACATATAGCAATAATCGCCACACACCTGTTATATAGATACAAAAACACAGTATCTATCTATACAAATAATTACTAATCTAGCTATTAGATCATAATAAGGTCATATTTACATAATGCAGACGCCATTTATATGGTGGTTTGATCCCATAACCACGACATTTATGAATACTAAACTCATACTCAAAATAAACAAACTCATTAAAAATATATCATACAAAAATTTATATATGAAATTATACCAACGAATTATCTGTCTAGACACAATAATGCTAATGTAAAGGAAGATAGCAATAAGCATACATATTAAACAAAGACGTATAAATGCCTTTTTGTTGGTATTTTTTTAGCCTATATGATGTTAGGTAGACAATAACCAGCTTAGATATAAATTATTACTCAATTCATCCAGATACATATAAAAATATTATTATATTAAAAAATAAAAGAATCTGTATAGAGAAATAGAAAAAAGAAAAATAATATATTAACAACTTTATATTTAATATAAATTAATAAAGGGTGATATTTTGAATGCTTCATTTAATCCTAAAGGTGCCAAAGTGCCCAATTTATAGATCGAGTACATTTCTCTACAGGATACTTTATATCATTTTTAAAGGCTAATAGTCTCTTTACAAAAATGGAGCAATAGAGGCAAGTTATTTCTTTCTGTTCCATTGTGCATGCGTGATTCAGCTAGCTTGGGTCACGTCTGCGCAAATCCCCACAGACCGGTCCGGAGAAGCAGTAACTTAACTCTTACCAGTTCTGGCCAGTACTGCAGAGACAGCTGCTTCTCAAGTTTTTAATATTAAATCATGGCTATAGGGGAAAAACTGCTATATTTCATATCAGAGTTTCACCCCTGCTCCAAATATGCCAAACCATTTTATAGGAGCAATCAATAATAAACTGGTTTAAGCTATTAACCTGCTCATATTTGAACCATGCAGCCTTGCAATACTTCAGCATGCTCAAGCTGACTTTTTTCGAGCTTTCAAATTTGGAAACATTAAAGCAACAATCCCATGAAAAAAAGGAGGTGTGTTTTTTTAACATGATTCACTGTGGCACACTTTAAGAAGTAGTTTGTTAATTACCATTTCCTTTGTTTGTTTCTTCAGGCTGCTAATAACAATTTATAGTTGAGCAAAAAGTCATGTGACTGCTGTGACATCCACAATCACATAGTTCATGATGTAGTGTCAGAGATGATTTGGAACGCACTTGAACTGTGTCTGCACTATAAAATCCTCTACCCTCCTTCTCCTCTCTCTGCCATCAAATGACATGCTAAGAGACTGTGAGTGTTTATAGCCGCCATACTTGTATGCCCTCCAGAGAGATTTTGAAAAAGAAATAATTATTTGCACGAATACAGCTACGAAATTGATGCATGCTTCAATGGTACTTAACATGTTATTTAAAGAATACCTTGTCTATGTGATTGCCACCTTAATACAAAGTTTATGAATGTTTTCTATAGACATCTCCAATTTCTTGTTTTGAAGACTAAAATGGTTATTTAAAAACAATCCTATGTATGTTTACAGTATTCAGTAAACATTTCAGTTCATCAAACATTTGAAAAACATACTTTGCTTTCTGAGTTTTTCCATATCCAGATACCAAAATGTTGGTGTTTTTATGTCTTTGTAGTGGATTTTGATTGGAACTATTTGGACATTGTGTATTGTGTTTGATCTTGTACGACATATTTGCCTTTCGTGTGCACCATTTGGTTTATATTTTGTATGAGGTATGGAAAACATTAAAAGACTAGCAAAGTCTTTAAAACATGATGTACTATGTACAAGTATTTAATTGCATTTTTTCATATTAGATTGCTAGTTTATCTTCATATTGCAATGGTTTATACATCTTTAAAAAAATATTTTAAATATTGCCATAGATCACAAATCATGTGACAATTCATTTGGTATGTGGGCAAGTACTATGTATAGAGGTCTATTTGGTTTTCAAGCTCCATCTAGTGGTAACTTAAAGATTCAGTGCAAATATTACTATGTTATTTATGCAGTTTGATGAAACATTTCTCAGCTTTAGCTATTTCCTATCTGTGACTGTTTTATGTCATAATGACCAGATCAATGTTTACCTTTTTTTGCAATGCATTGGTACAAATGTGCATTTTTACTTTCATATATTGTATGAAATGATTATTATTACTATTATTATTATTATTATTATTATAATCTGTCAAGGTATGATGCAGTAGTAGAGATTAGGAATAACTGTATTTTCCATTTTGGAACGCATAGGTCCAACCTTTATACTACATTGTATTCACATCATTTTGCAAATATACAAAAAATACAAAAGTGTCTCACATAATGTGAGGTATGGTTTTAATTTGTTACAGTGTCATTTATTATTTTTTGATTATTTGTTTTAATTATTTTAAAATGTTTACTGTACATCTTTTTAATTTATTTTTCACATACTTTTTAATGTGGGGTTGTGGTAAACAGCATACTTACCTGTCACTCCACAAAGATACACAATGGGCCTGATGCAGGTTGAACACAACTTGGGCGCAATTTAAGTATTTCAGCCCATATACTGAGTCGGCACATCTCAAGATGCATCCAGCTCTATATCTGTATCACATGCGCCAGGGCTATGGCAGAAGTAATTGACCCGACATACACAGAAAAGTCAGTTTGAGCTAAAGTATTCCAAATAAACATTAGTTTTCATAGGGGAAAACTATTGCCTTTAGGCTTTATATAATACAGCAGATATAATCTTTCTTATCAGGTATAATTGAAGAGCTTTACACACAAAATTCTATAATGTATGCACATCAATGAAGAGTTGCAGATTTGTAAAGCACCACAGTGCTCCGCAGCGGCGTACAGTAGGGAAATCAGGACATACATAAAATAGGGACATACAAGGTACACAAAGTGAATGCAGACATAAAAACAAAGGGTATGGAGGGCCATGCTCATTAGAGAGCTTACATTCTAAGTGGTAGATGGTACAGCTGAAACAAGAGGAGCGAGTGTGGCTGAGAATGCAAATTGAGACAATTGTGAGAGTGCATTAGTGTTAATAATACCATTAGGAATAAGGTAAACTCTAAAAAAGCGATGGATTGTCTAAAGATTTGAAGATTATGGAAAGCCTGATCTGGTGTGTTAAGGAATTCCATAATTGGGCAGCAGCGCAGGAGAAGTCTTGTAGGCGGGAGTGAGAGGTGGTTACCAGAGATGAGACTAGGCACAGGTCAGAAGTAGATCTAAGAGAGCTGAAGGAAGATAATTTTGATGAGATTTGAGCTGTATGAAGGGGTAGAGTTGTTGAGGTCTTTGCAGTTATGGGTGAGTAATTTGAATTGGATTCTGGAGGAGAGTGTAGGGATTTGCAAAGTGGTGCAGCAGATGTTGAGCGATGAGAGAGGAAGATCAGTCTTGCAGCAGCATTTAGGATGGATTAAAGTGGGGATACATGAGTGGGGGGAAATTATTTGCAAGTAATACATCTGTAAAAGTATTATCTGCGTCTACTTTCTGGTCTGCATTGGCTCACACTTCTGTGAGCATGCCTTTACTGTACTTGTACCTAGGTAGAACACCCCTTCCCTTCACTGCCACGCTTCTTCAGATGCAAGCAGGCGCAAGTGTAGATGCGTGCAACTCTGCATAGGCGCAAGTAGGTGCAGGTATCTTTGTGGGCAATCACAGCATGAAATCATGCTAACTACACTATGCGAACGGGCATACATTCAGGCCCAAAGTGTAATCACAATCACTGAGCAGAAATGCCAAACAGACCACATATTATACTACCTTGTGTCCTTACAGCAAGGGATCTGACCTGAAACTGAAAATGCAGTTCAACTGCTGCTGATTTTAATTGGGAAAAGACGTTCAGTGTTTTCAGCTGGAGCAGTGCCTCCAAGCTTGGCTATCTCTCATCCTGGTTGTGACCATAGGAAATCCTGCCGAGTCAGCAAAACTTGATTTACTCCTTTACTTCATTTATCACAATCCCACTAAAAGTAGTTCTGCTGCCAGTGCAAGAATGCTGCCTGATGGACAAGGGAGCGCTGGCAAATGTTAGCCCAGGGGACAAGAGTCAACTCAGCAGCCTATATTAAAGGAAAAAAAGCAAGTGGCCCAGTGACCTAGCTGAAGGTAGCCCACTATGGGACCGACAGATGCCCCCCTGCCCCCAGCCCAGCCTGCCCCTGCTGATGGACAATTTTTCATTTGCCCCAGAATAGACACCATCATGGTTGCCACCAGAACTTGGTTTCTAAGATTTCTAAGGATGGAACCCATTTAGCAAGTAGCTTTAATCAATCTAGTACAAGTTAGGCAATGAAAGCAGAAGACTGATATGATTTATTGCAGGCTTAAAATACAGTACGATTATAATACGAAAATGTGGCCTTGTGCTATTGAATTTTATGTTGTAAAATATCTGCTAAAAGTGTATACATGCATCTGCCCATAGGTATATTGTTTCTAAAAGCGTATTGACTATTTCACAGTTTATTAAGTTACAAAAATAAGCCGTTATGATTCTTAAATAACCACCAGGCGTTGATTTTATGCAAGGCAATCTAGGAAAGGAAATATGACCTGGAACTTAAAGTTGGAAGCAATGGAGCGGGTTACAGATCTGGAATAATGTTACTTTATAGTTTGTGTATGTGTGCTCTATCTCTTTTCACCTCCTCTCTATGCTGCTACCACAGTAGAATTGATTCCTTCATCTCGAAATTTTGTGATTACATGCTTAATAGCACATTTCAAATACACACACATACTGTAGGCATGTTAATTGAAGGCAACTTCTTTAAAAGCACAGTTAAGGTACTGTCACATAGCTAGGAAATGAAATGACAAATAATGTCACTGTGCAATAGAATATTTAAAAAATTATTACATCACTTAACATTGCCTATGATACCAACAATTATATCATCACCTCAATCAAACAAGTCACCATAATAAAATAGAATACATTGAAGGATAGTATAACTATAATAATTTTCATTTATAGTCAGCAATACACCATTTAGATATCAACATTGAATGATACAGAGATGCTATGAGGCACTGGATGACTGACTACTCAGAGAATGACTTTTGAAGGGAGTTAACGGTTCTAGCAGCAATTCTGCCTACAGAGGATTGAAACAAAATGTCTTATTTGCAGATACTGATAAAACGCAGAGGGAGCGAGATTATGGGATTCTTGAACATTTGCAAATGTAGGGAACATTTCCACTTTGGATAGGTCATTGAGAAATCTAACATTAGCTGCTATCCAGACAGGAAATGTATTGGTGAAACGTCCTGTAGGAAAATGCAGATTATGCCATAGTGGTATAAGAGGAGATGGGGAGGGAGCCTGGGTAAAGAGTCATTAATGGGTGACTGTAGTCTTATAGAGGGCATGGCAATCACATACTAGCCGATGATACAGAGAGTAAAGCAGACTCAGTGTCCACCCAGACTCGAGACCCAGGAGAAGAATGCCACCGAATACCCAAACCACCATTCAACCCCTATAGTTGGAGAATATCCAGTCTAGCCCTTGTTATTTTATCAGATCAGATGAATGATAAGCTCATTCATTAGAGGGTAACAAATATAAATATAGACGACTTGGGAAAATATTCATTTTATATAAGGTAATTCGGTCAAACCATGAAATAAATAGTTTATTCCATGTTAGAAGGTCTGCTTTGATGGCTGCTATAAGAGGTGTATAAATATCTTTAAAGGGAGATGTCAGGTTCTTAGTGGCATTTTCGGCAAAAAGATCAAATATTTCAACAATACAGCAATTTAAATTAAATGTAATTGGTTTTGGGCTTTTGATTTATAATCTTGCATGTGTTATCATAATCTTTCTGTGAGCTAATTAGTGATCAAGGATGTAATAATGTTTGAAATATTAGGTTATATCATCAATGATATCATTAGTGATATCATCAATAACATCATTAGTGATATCATCAATTCTATCACTAATGATGTTATTTGCCAAGTGATTTTTATGAATAATGTGATCAAAAAATTCACACAGTGAAACCTTAGCTGTGCTTCATGCAACGTTTTTTTCAATTTCCTGTATCTTTCAAATGAAAAGGGGAGAAATAAGGATTCTTTTGCGCCTTCCTTCATATGTTTAATATAAGAGGTAGCTACTAGTCTGGGCTGTCTAGCTTGATTTCATTGAGACACGCCTCATGACATTCTGGGTCACCTCCAACTTCAAAGCCCCCGCTACCCTATCAGGACCCGCCGCTCTGATCTCAAAAGAGCAGAGCGGAGGCCTCTTCTGACGGATCATGCATGCTCAGAAGAGGCACCTGTTCTGCTCTATTGAAGGCAGATAGTAGGTCCAGAATTGCATTGCCGAACCCCTACCAAATTTTACTATGGGCCCAGCGATGCAGTCTTCTGCCTCTCCCCACTGCCTGCTGCCCATTACTCTGCATCCCCTATGCTGGCCAATCTGGACTGGCTACTATGCAGTTAGCATGCAATTAGTTCCTCCACATTTGGAAAGCCGTAAATTGCCTAAATTTACACAAGCCCCAACAACAATGGGTGATGGAGAGAACCATGGCATGTAGTACAATGAATTTGTAGCTTCCCCATCTGTACTTGGTGGGGCCAGGAAGATCCCTTCTAAAGGCATTGGGATAATCTTATTAACCCAAGGCCTACACCACATCGCATAGGCTAGCAAGATACCCAGCACTATGATTCCAGCACTCCCAAATGAAATAAGAATTCTATAGTTTAACAACCAGCCATAGACCCTGTCAGAGCTCACCACATCTTAGTGTGTGTCGAGGGGGGGGTTTGGTCTGCTCCACAATAGAATGTGATGTAGTGTATCTTAGTAAGGTGTGTAATGTTCATCCCTGATATGGACTTGCTATGCTGCTAGCAATTTTGCTCTGGCTCATGTTGGGTATGGAGTCCAGTTTTCATAACGGATCCCCTCAAGGGAGTGATGAGCTTTGCTGAGATGAACCCACAGGCTACAGCCCCCAGACTTGTCTTGCTAGTCAGCTATTGACTAACAAAAGATGGTGTCAGAAAACAGACCAAGGTTGGGGCTGGCAGCAAATAGTCATTCTGTGGCTGAAGCTGCACAAATGGAGAGGTTTTTACATGGAGGACATTTTTACCACTGTGGGAGGAAAGGGCAGCTGAGATCACAGAGCCATCTTGCTCTGCCCTCCCTTCGCTATAAGGTTACATAGCTGCACGCTGCCTGCCATAGACTTTAATGTTAATTTTAAAACTTTAATTTCTTTAATTTGGCAGCACAAGGCTCAGTAGTTAGCAACACTTTACAGCACTGGGGTATTGGGTTTCAATCAGGGTGCATCTGCATCAAGAAAGACCTCAGCACGGAACAGTTAATATGTTCTCCCCATTCCACCTGGGTTTCCTCACATGACCCCAAAACATACTAGATTATTTGACAACTAAAAATTGGCTCTAGCATGTGTGTATGTGCGTTTACGTGTCTGTGCTGGGAAAAAATGAGATTGCAATCTCCACTGGTGCAGAGACTGATGCAAATGAATAAACATTATCTGTGCAACTCTACTTAATATATAGGTACTATGTAACTAAAGAGTAATAATAATTTATTGTTACACGTTTAAACCTCACAGTCCAGCATTAAGTCTTCACTCATGCTAAGTTTTCTGGATAACGTTTTAGTCAGTCCTTAGTTTGAAAGTAACAAAGTTCCAAGCTGAAAAAGTTTTTGTGAAGCTCTACAGTTTTGTTAAACCGCTCTAAAACTGCCTAAATGGAATGATTTAAACTAGGTACACACTACAGGTTTTTCCCCAATCATCAGAACGATTACACGATTAACGACTGTTAGGTCCAATTTAGCATTAGGACCTAACAAGACTTGGGGGTATATTTACTAAACTGCGGGTTTGAAAATGTGGAGATGTTGCCTATAGCAACCAATCAGATTCTAGCTGTCATTTTGTAGAATGCACTAAATAAATGAAAGCTAGAATCTGATTGGTTGCTATAGGCAACATCTCCACATTTTCAAACCTGCAGTATAGTAAATCTAGCCCTTGGTGAGAGTTACTTGGTGAGAGTGAGCCTTACCCATTATCCAGAGGCTACTGTAGAATGGGTCAAGGGGAAGATCCAAAACATGAGGACTGTGTTCAAGAAGTAACTCAATAAGTTGGAGTTTTCCCAAACATCTGGGGCAGGCGCTGAAAACGTGTATATACCTAGGTTGTGGTAATTTGACCTCCTGCGCTTCACGGCTGACCAGGAAAATAGCCAGACCATCAACAAGCAACACGCCCCAGAAGGGACCTAGTTCCTCACCTATCCCTGCGGAATCTGAAGACATACCAGCAAGTGGCATAGTAGGTAAACACACAAAATAATGGATGTATAAAATATGTATTTACATTTTGGAAAACATGAGTACTTCCAACACAGAATTTCAATGTACTTAGATTATAAGCATCTCATTCTGCCAGAACACAGCTCCCTTACCATTAAAATATTCCAAATAATTACTCCCTGTTTATTTTTCATCTGGGAAGACTTCAGTGGTGTCAACACCACCATTTCCTCAACTTCTATTATATGCTCCATTGTAGCAGCTTTGATGCACTCAATGGGGCTTTTCTGCCTAAGAAAGTTGTGTAGGACACAACAAGCCATCACCACCTTGTCTATTTTGTCAAGGCGCAAATTTATGGTGGTATGGAAAATCCTAAATATATTGCTCAAAATACCAAAAGCATTTTCCACTTCTCGCCACTCTGAATAAGTTGCTATAAAGCTCTATATTTCTGTTAAACCGCTCTAAAACTGGCTAAATTTAATGATTTAAGCTAGGTACACATTACACGATAAATGACTGTTAGGTCCGATATCACATTAGTGTGTACGGTCCAACGATCGTGTTTTATCATACCAAAGCACATTGTATTGTTTGGTTTGATTTTGTAACTAGACTAAAGATCTCTATAAACGGTGAAACAATGTTGTGCCAATTCTGCAGTGTGTATGTACTCACGACCATCTGTCCGACATTTGACCAATAGTTGCTCCAACAGCGACATCTTTCTGGGCGTGCATATTTAAACTTATGATGTTGTTTCATACGTCTCCCACGTGCTGTGTTGTCTAAACATGAAGCAAATGGAACATATACCATTACCATTTTATTAACCTCTTATGGCCATTGTCAACCGTATGGACAAGTCAATAGGTTCAGTGCACCTGGGTACACCCTACGGCTATACCACAGCACATGTGAAGTAGACAAAAGTGTATTTATTCATTATGAAATGTAAGCACATTTATATATACGTACATAATATCTACAAAGTCTCATTTATTTAGTGGTGTGTTATGTGCACATTTATTTTATGTTGTTTCATATACTGAGACAAGACATGGGATTCCCAGCGACCAACGTTCCTCTATTTGAGAAAAACAGAATCAACCTATAACATCAAATTTAACAGGCTATAAGAAGAGGTATTAAGTATCCTGAGGGTGAGTGCTGGTATCATGTGTGCTGGAGAGCTATTATATATAAACTAATCGCACCAGATTTGGGAGAATTTGTGCGATTTATTGTTTAGGTATGCCCAAAAAATTCCATTGATACCAAGAAACAAATTTTATGTATGAGGTGTTGTCTAGATGGAGGGTCTGATTTTTTCCAGTTCTAAGCCTCTAGGCACCTGGCTGCATTAAGGATTTGTATGGACAGCTTCTCTGCATGTTTATCAAGAGCCTCTAATTGAGAGCCCAAAAGGAAGGACCAAGGGACATTTAGTGATCTGTATCTGTGTAACCTCAGTGAGTAGAGCAGCCACGTCATCCCAAAACAAAGCAATCTTTGGGCAGGACCACCAGATGTGAAGGAAGGACCCCCGTTCACCGCAACCCCGCCAACATAGGTCAGATGTGGTCCCATATATCGTTTTCAGCCTAATCGAGGCAAAATAGATTTCGTAAGTGTTTTCTTTCACAAGAGAGGAGATAGAGGTTTTCGAGACCCACTCTCAGATTGTTGACCAGATGTCCTCATCTGGTGGTGTGCCTAAGTCGGCTTCCCACTTAAGTTAGTGAGCTGGGCAGTTGGTCTGTTTGGAGGTGACAAGGAGATTATATTAGTTAGAAATAATACCTCTCTGAAGGGGTTTTCTAACCCAGATTCCAATAGGGTCAGCTCCCTCGTTACATCGGGTTTTGAGAGGTATTCAACATAATGTTTTACCTGCAGGTACGCAAAAGGGCTGACTGACATAGAGCTGACATACTCACTGTTATTAATGTTCGTTCGGATTCTCTTCAACTTTCGTTACTCCTTGTTTTTCAAATCTGACCATCACTTCTGTGTCTGGAACTTGCTTCTTTTTTTTCCGAGTTTGTCGCATAGCACATTAATCAACGTCTGCATTATTATCTCCTATATGTAGTTAACATTTCAGTATTTTTTTGTGACAATTGTAGTCATGTTGGTCCAGCACTCTTACTATCATCTCCATCTCCCTGGTATCTCTTCTTTTCCTTCCACCTCCACTCCTCCCTCACTTTTATATTTCCCTTGCTCCTCTGCCATGTTGTCACATACTGCTGGCAACAGCCTGGATCCTCTCTGTATATGTAAATGCTTCTACTGCATATGTGGGCATTAACAATTGGTATGGACCGATCACGGCAGCCCTATGTCACGGCTGAGGATCTGTCCGTATCCCCACCGGGTTGTGTCTCTGGAGGTAGGCTGGTGATAAACTAGCAGGGGAAACCAGGCAGGAACTAGATTGCTGGAAACGAAACCAGGATGGAGGAACCGGAATGGAACTGGTAATGCTGGAACAGGACAACAACCGGAATGGAACAAGAGAAAGGATTGTAGACAGGTTGACGTTTGAAATTACAACATTGCACTGGCCACAGGTAAGGGCTCCAGTAAGTCCTTTCAGAGTAGTTGATGATTCCATATTGGAGAGTGCAGTCAGCTAGGCAGAAGCAACACTCTGATTTGCTGAGAAGGATCAGGTGACCATATCCAAGATGGCAGCACCCAGGAACTGTTTTTGGAGGGAAACCTGGAGTGAAGGCTGCTATCCCCTGATTGGCTGGGGATCATGTGACCAAATCCAAGATGGCAGTGTCCATAACCAGATTCTGAGGGATCTCTCGAGTGGAGAAAGACTGGACAGCATCTAGCAGAGAGATCTGAAACCAGAAGAGCCTGACGACTGCAGTGACAGGTTGGAAAGACAGCGGAGAGGTAAGTGGGAGTACCTGAGAGCCTGGTGTGTTACACTCGAGCTTCAGATTGAAGCATTGTGGACGAACATTCATTTTTCTCTAGCATTCGTCCGTAGTGGTATTTGCTGCTCTGCATTGGCACTTTTTATTAAAGTTTTCATACTTTTTGACCTGTTTCACCACTTTCTATACCAAATTTCATCGCTATTATAGCAAGATAAGTACTTTATTACATGAGACTTTATTTTGGTCACTTTATTCTGTGTATGGAAATATTATAATACATTTTGTATAATTTTTTTATAGAAATTTTATGATGATATCTGAAAAACTTTTGAGCTGGTGAAGGACTTCATTGAGGCCTACAGATCCTATCCCTACTTGTGGCAATTCAAGTCAAAAGTATATTCCAACAGGTAGAAGAGGATCTTGACTTATGAGGACTTGGTGAGAGTGAATCTTCCCCATTATCCAGAGGCTACTGTAGACTGGGTCAAGGGGAAGATCCAAAACATGAGGACTGTGTTCCAGAAGTAACTCAATAAGTTGGAGTCCTCCAAAAGATCATGGACAGGCACTAAAAATGTGTATGTACCTAGGTTGTGAAGTTTGACCTCCTGCGCTTCACGGCTGACCAGGAAATAGCCAGACCTTCAACAAGCAACATGCCCAGATGGGACATAGTTCCTCACCTGTGCCTCTGGAATCTGAAGAAATACCAGCAAGTGGCATAGTAAGTAAACACACAAAATCATGGATGCATAAAATATTTATTTACATTTTGGTTAACATGAGAACTTCCAACACAGAATTTCAATGTACATAGATTATAAGCATCTCATTCTGCCAGACCACAGCTCCCTTACCATTAAAATATTCTGAATACTCCTCCCTGTTTACGTTTGCCATGTGGCTGGCATTTCTCACCTGATAAGACTCCAGTGGTGTCAACTCTACCACTCAACTTCTACAATATGCTCCATAGTAGAAGCTGGGCTGCTCACAATGGGGCTTTTCTGCATAAGAAAGTTGTGTAAGACACAACAAACCATCTCCACCTTGTCTGTTTTGTCAAGGCGCAGATTTATGGCAGTATGGAAAATCATAAACCTAATGCTCAATATGCGAAAAGCATTTTCCACTACTCGTCTTGCTCTTGCTAATCGGTAATTAAAGATCTACTTTTCAGGTGTGAGAGGTTTTTGGGGGTAAGGTTTAAAAATATTACTTTGCTTCATCAGCTACAAATAACAAATTGAGTCTGAATTTTGTTTAGGTGCTTGTTGGCAACTTAAGTTTGTTAATCTTGTTTTTAAGTTCGTTATGGAACGGAGTTTGCTCCAATGCCCCATCATTTGACACTTTTCTATTTTTACCAATGTCCATAAAGATAAATTCATAGTTGGCATCCGCTATGACCATCAGGATAATGCTGAAGAATCCCTTGAAGTTATAGAAATAATATCCACTTGTAGAGGGTGGCATAATTCTTACTTGTTTGTCATCTATTGCCGTGCCACAGTTTGGGAAATTACACAATTTGTCAAAATCTTCAGCAATAATTTGCCATTCCTAGACCGTTGATGGGAACGGCAAAAGAAAGATTGTTGTAATGTTAAATCAATACATGCATCTTTTATCATACTAACTATATACATTTGTTTTTTTATCACACAGCCATCTGTCTTCACTGAGGCAGGATTGTGTGCTTTGGCAGAGGGATCTGTAACATTGACGCCTCTCACCCAGCAGACAGATCACAACCAGCAAACCAAACAGCCAACCACACAACAACCCACGAAGGACACTGAGCAAGCCACCCAGCCACCCAGCTATAAGGGCAACAAACTGACAAAAGGGCATGTGAGACCAAACAAAGAGACATGCTGACTCACCAGATAATAGAATTGACAAACCATTTAATGTGATAGGAGGCTGACAATTGGGAACTGTTGGGAGAAGCAGTAACTGAAACAATGAAACAGCTGCCAGTTGAGAGCAGACTGGAGGTAGACCATTTTGTTACCGATGTGCTCTGAGGGGGAAAATTATGCCACACATTAGACTGACAGACTGCCTCCCACACATGACCAAGATTTCTTCCAGCCTGCCCCATTACATATATTTCAGTCTCTCCCTCCCCACATGCAACATCACAATATGGGAAGTAAAACCAGTACCTCTCCTACCTATAAAACTTCCACACCAACCAGGAGTGCAAGTATGCTGCAACATAGTGGAAGTCCTTCTGCATTGGAAGTCATGGAACACTACAACTATGAACACCTTTGACTTTTATGTCTATATTTTTATTACTAATGTTTGAGTTTGTATTTTTTATAGGTTTTATGTTTTTCTTTAATATGTTAATTTATTAAATTATTTCAAATTCTAATAAAGGTAATGTATTTTTACAACCTTTATATATTATATTTAGGGCACCAAGCAGCACTTCTCTGTATTCTGGCATACAGTGGAAGTGCTTTCCTGCTGTTGGGATAATGTAGCAACCAGTCTCTGCTGTGCAGATATGGGTCCTATACCCCTCCTGCCTTTAGAGCACCAAGCAGTGCTACCACTGTATGCTGGCACACAGTGGAAGCTTGGGGTGAAATATATGTTATGTACTTGAGATCAGCCAGTAGCCAAATATATAACAACTAGTCCCTGCTTTGCAGATATGGGTCTTATACCCCTCCTGCCTTTAGGGCACCAAGCAGTGCTTCCAATGTATGCTGGCATACAGAGGAAGTGCTTACTGCTTTTAAAATATACACTCAGCGGTATATTTACTAAACTGCGTGTTTAAAAAAAGTGGAGATGTTGCCTATAGCAACCAATCAGATTCTAGCTTTTATTTATTTATTGCATTCTACAAAATGATAGCTAGAATCTGATTGGTTGCTATAGGCAAAATCTCCACTTTTTCAAACCCACCGTTTAGTAAATCTAGCCCTCAGAATTTATATATATGTTTATATTTTTGTATTTGAGTTAGTTTAATTTGTTTTTAAGTTTTAAATATATATATATATATATATATATATATATATATTTATTTATTGTTGGTGTTGTTATTAATATGTTAAAATGCACAGTTTCTTTTTTAATAAAAGCAATTTTGTTTAAAATCAGACTATTTATTTCGCTAACCTTCATATATAGACCTTGGAGAACTTGTATGATAGCCTCACAGGTCTCAGTTATGATCAATCCCAGAGCTTGCGGTGAAATAGCTGTGTTGTACTTCAGCCATTGTCCTTCCTGTGACCAAAAATCATAGCTCTGCAGATATGGGTCTCCTTATATGGATGTCCTCCTTCTGGATGTGTGGGGTGCCAAGCTGGAGCAGCTACTGGAATGTGGAATCATTCATTCCCAGGAAATTCCTGAGGTCTTAAGACTTGTTGTCCTGTATCTCATGTAGCAGTGGCATATGTGAAAGTAAGTCTCTCCTCTGTGTCAAGCGCCATCTCTCTGCTCCTTCAGGACGGCATTCTGTCACTTCCTCCGCTGCGTCTGGTTGCCAGGCAACCAGACGCGATACTTCCGGCTGGACCGCCGGTACTGTTGCTCATGTGCGTCCCATTGCCAGGCAAAGGGGGCGCTATTCGGATCCCCGGTGGCCGATGACATCACGCCGCATCTCATTGGCCACTAGCTCTATTTTAGACTGACTCTGACACCATGCTGGTGCCAGAGTATTGGGTCATTCCTGGTCCAGCGTTCCTGTGTATTATTTGGCATGTCCTGACTGCTCTCCAGTGTTTCCTATTGACCTGGCTTGTCTGACCAATCTATTGGATTCTCCCTGTGCATTGATCCTCTTCTTGTAAATTCCGCATTCTTCATTGAATCCTTCAGGAGGGTTTTTGATGAACCTGGGAGAGTGCCTTCAGCAGCTTCTGGTCTATTGAGCCTTTGCCGGGGTAATCTCACTGTAGGACAATATGCAATGCAGTTCCGTATGCTGGCATCAGAGTTAAAGTGGAACAATGAGGCCTTGGTAGCAACCTTCTGGAAAGGATTGGCAGATCGAATCAAGGACAATCTTGTATCCAGAGAACTGCCTTTGGACCTAGACACACTCATATCATTATATGTTAGAGTTGATGTGCACTACCGAGAACGAACCCAGGAACGATCTTTTTCCAGACATTTTGTTCTGTGGTTGGCACCCCTGTTCCAGAACCCGGTAACACCCCCAGTGGAGCCCATGCAAATTGGACGTTCCCGTTTGTCCCCCGAGGAAAGAGAGAGTTGACTCTAATGCTGCAGCTTTGTCTTTATTGTGGTGATCCTGGTCATCTTCTCAATGTATGTCCTAAGAGACCAGAAAACCACCTTAGGACATTCTGCATCTGCTCCCAAGGAGACTTCCGAGCTTCTTATGATTGTCACTCTGGATACCCCCAAAGGATCTCATCCTACCATGGCTTTTGTGGATTTTGGCTCCTCTGGAAACTTCATCTCAACGTCTTTCGCTTCCTGGATCCAGATTCCTCTGCAATCATTGCCTCAGCCTCTCTGTCTCACGGCAGTTGATGGTATTCGTGTCAGCAATGGTTACATCTCCTACGTTACTTCACCTGTTAGTCTGATGGTAGGAACTTTACATAGAGAGACGATCCAGTTTCTGGTGCTGCCCAAGTCCATTAATTCACTTATAATAGATTTGCCTGTGGTCCCGAGTATCTTCTTAGATGTCTGCCCTTGCCTGGGGTCCCGAGTGTTCTCTTAGATGTATGCCCTTGGTTTCTCCTCCAGTTGTTCAGGTCATCTGCCACACCATTTCCGCAGTCTCTATTCCTCCTTCTGCATACGCTTTCTTTCAAGATGTTTTTAGTAAGACCGAAGCTGAAATCCTTTCTCCTCATCGTCCCTGGGATTGCCCTATTGAGTTAATTCCTGGATAACAAATTCCTAAAGATTGGGTTTACCCACTCTCTCAGCCTGAGACTCAGGCTATTACTCAGTAGATCACTGGGAATCTACAACGCTAATTCATCAGAAAATCCTCCTCCCCGGCCAGAGCGGGTTTTTCTTTGCCAAGAAGAAAGACAGTTTTTTACGTCCCTGTATTGACTAGCGTTCACTCAATCATACTACGTTTAAGAACCGTTATCCGTTGCCCTTATCTCTGATTTGTTCGACAGAATCAGCGGATCCCAGATTTTTACTAAACTTGACCTTCGAGCAGCTAACAATTTGATTTGAATAAGGAAAGGAGACGAATGGAAGATGGCTTTTAACACCAGAGATGGTCATTTTGAATATCTTGTGATGCCCTTTGTATTGCACCTGCAGTCTTTCAATCGTTCGTCAATGAGATTTTCCAAGATTTACTGTACACTTCGGTAGTGGTCTATCTGGATGATATTCTGGGGCCTGATTCATTAAGGAACTTAAATTAAGAAATTTCTTATTTAAGTCTCCTGGACAAAACCATGTTACAATGCAAGGGGTGAAAATTAGTTTTCTGTTTTGCACATAAGTTAAATACTGACTTTTTTCATGTAGCACACAAATATCAACTTTAAATTTCAGTGTACAAATAAGCTATCAAGTATTTGTGTGCTACATGGAAAAACAGTCAGTATTTAACTTATGTGCAAAACAGAAAACTAATTTTCACCCCTTGCATTGTAACATGGTTTTGTCCAGGAGACTTAAATAAGAAATTTCTTAATTTAAGTTCCTTAATGAATCAGGCCCCTGGTGTTTTCCAGGGATCTCTCCTCCCATCGTGCTCATGTCAAAGAAGTTCTATCCAGATTACGCAAACATCATCATTTTGAAGTGTCTCAAGTTCCTTTCCTTGGATTTATTATATCTGGCAAGGAGCTACAGATGGACCCTGCTAAAATCTCCGCTATTTTGGATTGGCCTCGGCCCCAGGGTTTTAAGGCAATTCAGAGATTTATCGTTTTTTTTCAACAATTTATTCAGGATTTCTCGACTATCATCGAACCCATCACGGCATTAACCAGGAAGTCTGCTAATCCTAAAGTCTGGTCCCCGGAGGGGATAACAGCATATCTTACTTTAAAGAAGGCCTTCTCCTCTGCCCCTGTTCTTGCCCAACCTGATCAGGATCAACCTTTTTCCGTTGAAGTAGATGCCTCATCTATTGGTATTGGAGTGGTACTCTTTCAAAGATCCTCGACCGGCATTCACACTCCTTGTGGATTTTTCTCTAGGCGGTTTCTTCCCAGTGAAAGGAACTATGGGATTGGGGACAAAGCATTCCTAGCTGTTAGATCCACACTCGAGGAATGGCGTCATTTATTGGAGGGCGCTCTTCATCCAGTTTTCACGGATCATAGAAACCTTGTATTCATTTGTGAGGCTCACTGTCTTAACCGTCGACAGGCTCGTTGGGCATCCTTCTTTGCACGGTTCAATCTGGTCCTTACCTTCTGTCCTGGAGTTAAGAACGGTCGAGTGGATGCACTATCACGTTCTTTTGACGATTCTGACCGTCTGACACTTTTGGAGCCTCAACCTATCATTGACCTCTCCAGTATTGTAGCACTTACCAGAGCTAAGACCTGTACTCCTCCTACTGGTTGATCCTTTCTGGAAGCCCATTTAAAACTCAAAGCTTTACGTTGGGCCCACTCTTCTCGCAGTGCTGGTCATGCGGAAGAAAAGAAGACTACTGTATTACTTTGTTATCGGTTCTGGTGGCTCTCTATTCACTCGGACATTCAGAAATTTATTGCTGCCTGTACTACCTGTGCCCAACATAAGACTTCCAGAATAGTTCCTGCCTGTTTGATTCACCCTCTACCCATTCCGGTCCTGTTGCCAGGCGACCGATGACATCACGCCGGCATCTCATTGGCCACTATCTCTATTTTAGACTGACTCTGACACCATGCTGGTGCCAGAGTATTGGGTCATTCCTGCTCCAGCATTCCTGTGTATTATTTGGCTTGTCGTGACTATTCTCCTGCTCTCCAGTGTTTCCTATTGACCTGGCTTGTCCGACCACTCTATTGTTTTCTCTCTGTGCATTGATCCTTTCTGGAAGTTACCGACCCGGCATGTCTGACCATTCTATTGGATTCTTCCCTTGTACCTCCGCTGCTAGCTCATTACAGATCCGGCTCACCTGACTACTCTCTTTTGTACCTCACTAAGCGGCTCAGTAAAGGACCGCGACCTGCGCGTCTCACGCAGCAAAACCCATACCTCCTTGCTGGGGTTCCTGGAGAAGACCAGGGGGAGTGTTAGGATCCTTCTACTTGAGCTGCACCAATGTTAGCAGGTACTCCTCCTATCAGAATTGTGACACTCTGGAACCACTCCTTGCTCCAAGAAGTCCGTTTCTTTCTTATTCTTCTTTCCCTGCAGTTAGGGTGTTTACAGTGTTCTTTCCAAGGTGAGAAGTAACAAAGCATGAGCTTTTCGATTATTTGTAAGGGTGATCATTATATTTCAATAAATCGGAATAAGTATAGAGTTGTGTACAGAGTTGCCGAATATACACTATACACAAAGCTGAACAATGGGATGAATGGCAATTATGATATTTCCTGTTTCTGTATGTATGTTTGTGGGTGCTGTGTGCGCTGAGGTTCAGCCCTTTATTTAAATTAATTTAGTATATTGCTGCTGGGACTACATATATCTGTACAGTGTGTATGGAGTCACGATCATTTGAGCCGATTGTTATAACTGACAAAAATCAGAAATCTGGGGGTATATGTATCATAGTCCGGTTTTTGCATCCCGCGCGAGATCGGCGAGTTGACAGCTAAAATTTAAAGCGGCACTGGCTTGTAAAGGCAAGTTTACCTTTACAAGGCAGCACGGCTTTAAATTTTAGCTGTCAACTCGTCGATCTCGCGCTGGATGCAAAAACCGGACTATGATACATTTACCCCCTGATGGTAAATCATGTAAACTGTGTATAGTGTGTACGTATGAATTGGCATGCTGATCGGGACCTTCAGTCATTAGTAATATTTTTGCGATATCGCATTGGCAGAAATTTTCTATAGTGTGTACCTAGCTTTAAAGACCTCACATTCCATAGGAGTGAAATTGTTGCAGTGTCCATTAGAAGGATTCAACTCCAAAGCTATTTGGACACTATGTTCTAAAAACTTGTTTATAAATCAAGATCAACTGGTGCCAAATCCATAGGCTGCATGAATACAGCAGGAGAAATGGGAGAATATTATTTTTTACATTTTATAGCTGATTATAAGGGAAGCTGTAGAGGAAATCCCACCACTAGTCATTGGTGTTAAACACAATCTGTGTTAACCACTTGTCCACCTGGATCAATGCAATCATCTTTTCGGTCAATTGACTACATGGATGGACAAGGGTAAACCGGAGTGCTATAGGTGTCCTAATTGTATAATATGTAATAGCCTTCTTGAATGATGAACTTTTAGCGTCCTCATTCAATATGTTTGTTCAAAATTAAATACTGATTGACCTGCACCAGTGATTTCATGGCCTATATCCTAATTTTCTTGTATGAACTTCACTATGTGGATAAACCTGTGTGTTCATTTTATGGCTAATCACAGATAGTCCAACAGGGATGTTTTGTAATTAAAGTCTGCTCATAATTCTGTTTCTTAGAGAAAAGACTCTCTTCCTTCTCTAGGTGCTATTCTGAATTATAGAATACCACCTTTGATGAGAGGAAGTGATTGTGCTAAGAAATTTCTTAAGTTGAATCTTTGAATTGAACATTTTGGCCCCTAGAGCTTGAAGTTAACACTGCTTTCAATGATTTTGCTGTGTCTATGCCAGATTGCTTTTTGAAGGGGACATAAGAGAGCCATGTTTTCGTTGTCATCTGTATATCTTATGATATTTTTATGGATGAGATGATTTTTAACACCTTATTTTTTTTCTTGCATGAAAATTGAATATGATAAGATATGATAGGGTTTTGAATATGCACTTCATGGACTCAGTCAGTGCTTGATTTGTGATTTACTTTTTATGTAATTGTTATTTTCTGCGTATGTGTTGAATTTGTAGCAGTAATATATTGCAACATTTTTTATGTTTAGATACATTGCTTTGGTTACTATTACTAGTAATGTCTACAGCAATTCTAACGTGTTGTCTTCAGCACCAGTCAGTGGAGAGGAAATAACTTGTGTTTTTGAGTGCATATTGTGGGTATATCCTTTCTTTTTTGTGTATCTTGTTATTTATTTACTTTACTGCACCACCCTGTATTGGATTATTGTTCTTACTAAGGGTTTTTAAGCAGACTAATTTTGCTTAGCCATTCGTGTGTTATTTTACCAGAGAACATCTACTTGCTAGATTTGCATTTTTTTTCAAGATGACTCAGTGGAAATACATTCACTTTAATTTTAAAATCAAACCAATGTGTTATATATGTTGTGGTAAAATACACAGCATCAGCCATCCCTCATCACTAATGACTCATCAATGACCATTTATCCCTTTCCCTGACATAACTTGTCAGTACTCACTGATTCCTCATCTCTCTTCATGTGTTGCTTATTTTTCTAGAGAAATAAATCTCAAGCAACAATATAATCTGCAACACACAAAGAAAAGACTTATTGCTCCTGTAATATTTCTTAGATAAGCTGTCTACAATGCCGCTAGCGGTTTCTATAGTGTTACAAGCACTGCCAGCTCTATTGTCATCATTCTCTACATTTGATCCCTGGATTTTTATTGGATTCTTAGACAGTCTGCCAAGCAAAAGCAAAAACATAGTGGGCCTGAATCAATAAGGAACGTAAATGCTGATATGTGCCGTATTTTCCGTAACATCGCTCTGTGCATGCCCAAAAACTAACCATACGGCAGAGAATGCAGCAACGCCCAATTCATCTTTGAGCACAAAGGACCCTTACTACCGCCCACAATTTGAGGGGAGGAGCGGGGGGGGGGGGGGGGAGGGTGTATGCACATAGTCAATGTACAGTAAGGGTGTGCAACGCTCGAGCGCACACAGCAACAGCTGCATCCAATTCAAGCTTTGGGCATCTCCGTGGTACATGATTTTCAGTAGTATCACTTGCACTAGCTACAGGTCTGGTGTAAGTGCCGATTACTATGATTACTATTGATGATGGCTGTATACCAAGCTAGAACATGTGTTTGTAATCAGAAACAACTGTAAAAATGCATTTTATGTACAGTAGACATTCATAACATTCTAATAAATTTATTTTATGGAGGGAAATAAAAAAAAACCAAAACCTTTATTTTTTAATTAATTAAATAAATAATTCATTTAATTATTTCTTTATTATTAACAAGTGACATTAATTGAATTTTTTTTATGGTTGTTCTTCCACATATGCATTGGACGTATCCTGCAGTGTCTTATCTGTTAGGGCAGATCTGACCTAGAGCCGTATTCATCAATAGATGTATCTTTAGATCTGTTCCTTGTTGAATATGGGCGTGCGTATGCCCGAGGTACGTACATTTATAAAAAAAACACACATTACATTTGTTTTGCGTTTCTTGATGAATAAGGCCCATAGTGCCAGACCATGGTGTATTAATAAAAATAGTCTTTGTCTATAGTGTATTGCCTTTCATAGAAAAAAAGTGTTGCTAGATTCTGTTCTATGTTATTATTTAAATAGAATGGTTGTGCATCAATAAGACACAGATGGTTTTTTCATAGTTTAAATAATTGTTTGGAATACTGGTGACATTCCCACTGGAGATGAGTAATAATCTGTGGATGATGTGATCTCAGAGTGTGAAGTGGGGCTCATTTTTTATTTTATTTTTTAAAAAATATTTATCAGAACTTTTTTCATGCATGCACATCTGCACTGTCAGCTTAACTCTTTGGTATTTTCACTGCATACTGTGCCTTTGTATTGCAATTTTTTGTAGTGATTTGTAGTGGTTAATGTTTCAGTGCAGCAGATTCAGGGAAAGTTCAGGATTTTCATATATATTGTGACATAAGCACTAGGAAAGCGATTGAAGGCAGATATGTATCCAGGGCTGCCAAGAGGAATTCAGGGCCCGGGTACAACAAATTCATGGTGCAAAGAATCTTTGGTGTGTAGTAATACATTCAGGGGCGTGGCAATGTGTCGTTGGGGCGTGGCTAGCCTAACGGCGGTGCAAAATTTTTCGTAGGTGTGGTCAGGCATTTGGGGGCGTGGCAAATGCACCATTGGGACGTGGCTAGCATCAAAATCACTAGACTCTCAATTCGCCAGAGCGTCACATATGTTCAAGCACTCCTGACTTTCAGGACATCTACCACCACAGTGTAGTATACAAAGAATGCAGTGTGTACACAAACAGTTCAGTCTTGGCCTGCACCTTACATTGGGCACAACATTCACAAAAAATTGCCATTGTCCCTACTAGAATCACATTTCACACACTGTGCTGCTCTCTCCTACCTGTTCTTCTCACTTTCTCCACCTGTGGCTGCTGGTTTCTTTAGTTGTGGCTTGTCCGGATCCAGGAATGTTGAAGGACCTATTTTGAAAATAAAATGGCTACATTTAGAAAATTACAGCCAGCTCCGGCGTTAAATCAATAGCACTCACGTTTAATAATTAGGCCTTCCTCCAGCCCCAACATTAAAATAATACTATTCACATTTAATAAATAAACCTATTTCCCTTCCTGCAAACAGCCCCAGCAGTACCTATTTCTTGCAACCATCACTGCCATTAAATAATTCATAGTCACATTTAATAAATAGACCTCATTTTCCCTAAACTCACCCCAACATTCAATAGCCCCCAAACCTTTTTTTCTCCTCTGTTCCTCTCTCCTTTTTTTCCTCCACTGTTCCTCTTTCCCACTTTTTTTTCTCCTCTGTTCCTCTTTCCCACTTTTTTTTCTCCTCTGTTCCTCTCTCCCACTTTTTTTTCCTCCTCTGTTCCTCTTTCCCACTTTTTTCCTCCTCTGTTCCTCTTTCCCACTTTTTTTTCTCCTCTGTTCCTCTCTCCCACTTTTTTTTCCTCCTCTGTTCCTCTCTCCCACTTTTTTTCCTCCTCTGTTCCTCTTTCCCACTTTTTTTTCTCCTCTGTTCCTTTTTCCCACTATTTTTTCCTCCACTGTTCCTCTTTCCCACTTTTTTTCCTCCTCTGTTCCTCTTTCCCACTTTTTTTTCTCCTCTGTTCCTCTCTCCCACTTTTTTTTTCCTCCACTGTTCCTCTTTCCCACTTTTTTTCCTCCTCTGTTCCTCTTTCCCACTTTTTTTTCTCCTCTGTTCCTCTCTCCCACTTTTTTTTTCCTCCACTGTTCCTCTTTCCCACTTTTTTTCCTCCTCTGTTCCTCTTTCCCACTTCTTTTTCTCCTCTGTTCCTCTCTCCCACTTTTTTTTTCCTCCACTGTTACTCTTTCCCACCTTTTTTTTCTCCTCTGTTCCTCTCTCCTTTTTTTTCTCCTCTGTTCCTCTTTCCCACTTTTTTTTTTATTCCTCTGTGGCTCTCTGCTTTTTTTCCTCCTCTGTTTCTCTCTCCCCTTTCTTTATAGTACTTTCCCTCTCTGTTTTCCTCCCCTTGCCTCTCTGTTTCTTTACTTACCTTTTGTCAACTTCTTTCCTTTCTTTTCTTCTCTTCTGTCTCCTCTACTGTCTTGTTTCTTCATGCTGGCTGCGGCGCTCCTCACTGACTGACGGGCGTGACTGGATGACGTCACGCCCGGCAGTCAGTGTGAATGGAGAAGAGGAGAGGAGGGACACGGCGCCGCGCGATCACGTGAGTATCGGGTTTTTTTTGTTTGTTTTTTTATTCCAGCCCCCCCCACCAACGAATATCCCCCCCCCCCCTGCGGAGAAAGAAAAGAAAAAAAACGCAAAAAAGAAAATGCTAAAAAAAAATTTAAAAAAAAATTAAATTAGCGGAGAGGGCCCGGCCCGGGCCCCCTGGCATGGCCGGGCCCGGGTAAAATGTACCCACTCCCCCCCCCTTTCGGCGGCCCTATATGTATCTCAAAGGCTTCTGTCTTGTAGGTTTTAAAACCCCAGGGACATTGCTGTGTTTGGGAAAACTTGCTCACAGGTTGTTTTCAGCATTAGGAAAAACTGGTAAAGGGTTATGAATGGAGAGAGAAGGGATGGAGAGAGAAGGGCGAGCTCCATTCATAAAGCCCATTTCAATAAGCTAGCACAGCGGTTCCCAAAGTGTGCTCCGCGGCTCCCAGGGGTGCCGCGGCGCTGTCACAGGGGTGCCGCGGGCTAGCCATAGATAAAAAAGAACACAAAAACTTACCAATCCGTGCGGCGCCGGGACACAGCATCCTCCTCTCTCACGCAGCTTGTCACTGAAGCTTGTCACCTATATATGTATATATATACCTACAGTCAAGTGTTAGGAACCCCTCCAGCCGGCACAACACAACCCGGAATCTACTCTGCCAGTCAGGTGTTCACTGGAGCCCCTGATGGTGGGGACAGACTGGGCTGCAGACTGACAGAGGGTCGTGAAGTGTGTACCGACTGGGGAGAACCCAAGCAAGCGGAGTGGAATCCAAGCAGAGGTCAGGGGCCTGCAGCAGACAACAGTACCAGTATACAAGCTGAGGTCAAGGGTCACGAGCAGACAGGGAGGTCGGTATTCAAGCCAGAGGTCAGGGTCACGAGATTCACAAGCAAAGTCAAAATCCAAGCCAAGGGTCATACACGGGTAAACAACAGCAAGTCCAATAGACAGGAACAGGGCAGAGAGCAGGTACAGCAGACTGGATACAGAGACTATAACCGGCAATGAGGCAGCAGACCTCATTGCCTTAAATACAAATACAGACCAATCAGGAGTAAGATACACTGCTGCAGGCTAATTGCTCATACAGAGCAGGGCCAATCAGGGCTTGTCCCTGAAATACCAAGATGAAGGCTAATGCCTGTAAATCAGACCTCTAATTAATCAGCCCACAGGCTGCCTGTCATGCGCATGCGCCCGCCTACCGCCGGGACGCAGCGCTATAGTAGAGGCGTCCGGCCGTTGCCCTGGTGACGGCCTGGCAGGAATAGGAAATGACGTCCCGGTCGTCAAGGTGACGGCCGGGACGCCAGGGGGAGCCAGAAGCGAGCCGCGGCGGCTGTGAGTACCGCCGCGGCTCGTGACATCAAGTCCATAAATATTGGGACGACACAATTCCCTTATTTTGGGCTCTATGCAGCACCACAATGGATTTGACATGAAACAAACAAGATGTGCTTTAACTGCAGACTTTCAGCTTTAATTTGAGGGAATTTACATCCAAATCAGGTGATGAGTGTAGGAATTACAATGATTTCTATATGTGCCTCCCACTTTTTAAGGGACCAAAAGTAATGGGACAAACTAAACAATCCTACATCAAACTTTCAATTCTTAACACTTTGTTGCAAATCCTTTGCAGTCAATTATAGCCTGAAGTCTGGAACGCATAGACATCACCAGACGCTGGGTTTCATCCTTGGTGATGCTCTGCCAGGCCTCTGAAAATGTCTTCAGTTCCTGCTTGTTCTTGGGGCATTTTCCCTTAAGTTTTGTCTTCATGAATTGAAATGCATGCTCAATCGGATTCAGGTCAGGTGATTGACTTGGCCATTGCATAACATTCCATTTGTTAGCCTTAAAAAACTCTTTGGTTGCTTTTGCAGTATGCTTCGGGTCATTGTCCATCTGCACTGTGAAGCGCCGTCCAATGAGTTCTGAAGCATTTGACTGAATATAAGCAGATAATATTGCCTGAAACACTTCAGAATTCATCCTGCTGCTTTTGTCAGCAGTCACATCATCAATAAATACAAGGGAACCAGTTCCATTGGCAGCCATACATGCCCACGCCATGACACTGCCACCATCATGCTTCACTGATGAGGTGGTATGTTTGGATCATGAGCAGTTCCTTTTCTTCTCCATACTCTTCTCTTCCCATCACTCTGGTACAAGTTGATCTTTGTCTCATCTGTCCATAGGATGTTGTTCCAGAACTGTAATGGCTTTTTTAGATGTTGTTTGCCAAACTCTAATCTGATCTTCCTGTTTTTGTGGCTCACAAATGGTTTACATCTTGTGGTGAACCCTCTATATTCACTCTTGTGACGTCTTCTCTTGATTGTTGACTTTGACACATATACACCTACCTCCTGGAGAGTGTTCTTGATTTGGCCAACTGTTGTGAAGGGGTTTTTCTTCACCAGGGAAAAAATTCTTCTGTCATCCACCACAGTTGTTTTCCGTGGTCTTCTGTGGCCTATTTGTGCTCGCTTGTGGGAGAGCTTAGAGAAGAGTATATAAGTATACTATTTCCCTAATTACCACCTAAGATGAACTGTCTGGAAGCTTTTGCATGAACTATACCTAGTGTCCCTCATTTGCAACATATTAGCACATCACTTCCTAAAAACAGATTCATATGAGTTAAATCACAATATGTTCAGTCTCCCTGCAATGTTTTCTTAGATGATTACACATCTGCAGTAAGAAATGCTGCTCAAAGGATTAATTACATGACCCACAATGAACTTTAGAGAATGCTCATACATCATGTCAAGCAGTTCATTGCTCAGGTGGAAATCAACATGTTCATTAATTTAAAAAAAATCCTTTTCTGTGTCAAACATATAAATATGTTTCCTAAATAAAAACATTCATTCAACAGTGTGAAGTTAGCATAGTGTATCATGGGAGGTTTCTTGCCAAGTTCCAGACTACAGATAATTAATGATGTGATTGAAATCTCCCATGGTCAGTTCTCTTCAGTGACATCATTGATGAAGAGTCCTGGCAGTGGGAGTAGAACAAAGATATAAAAGATATGTTTGGAGGAAATAATAGTCAGATGTCTTCTAGTGAACATTTGATTTAGATTTAAGGTTTCCATTGGGAACTCTTGGCCAGTTTTAAGTGCAAGCCAAATTAAATTCTTAAATGTGTAAAAATTCAGCTTGCACTGATCTGAACTTTTATATACACTTTTAGCTAGTGATTTAGAAATATGTATTTTTTATTACCTTAGAAATCATAGTGGTGATGATAAATACAACTCATAAACCTATTTTGGTCACCGTGCAGCCTTCAGGCACTTTATTTAGGCATCTATTTTTAGATGATGCTTTACCAAGGTGCTCTTTATTCATAGCTTCTCTTATCCCCCTTAACGTTCTAATTTCTGTGTTCCTCACTCAGCTTTGGGACCTGAACTTTACCCATGGTATGTGCCATTTTCCAAAAGATGTTCCTTTTTGTTGCTCTCTTTTCTGTGGGCTGCTGAAATCAACTCAGGGCAGTAAAAGTAATAATTCAAAGTGCAGAAGTTTATGCTGTTTGCACCTATATTTTTACAAATGTATCCGTTTTTAAAGGGAAGTGCACAAATAAAATAGAAGCTTTAAAATGGAAAAGGGAGATTTCTTTTTACGGAATGTAATTATTTAAATGCCCTAGCAATGGTGCAAAGGTGCATTTAGGCAGGCGTTCCCCAGTTAATGGGTCGGTGCATTTAGGCAGGAGCTCTCCAGTTAATGGGTCGGTGCATTTAGGCAGGAGTTCCCCAGTTAATGGGTCGGTGCATTTAGGCAGGAGTTCCCCAGTTAATGGGTCGGTGCATTTAGGCAGGAGTTCCCCAGTTAATGGGTCAGTGCATTTAGGCAGGAGTTCCCCAGTTAATGGGTCGGTGCATTTATGCAGGAGTTCCCCAGTTAATGGGTCGGTGCATTTAGGCAGGAGTTCATCAGTTAATGGGTCGGTGCATTTAGGCAGGAGTTCCCCAGTTAATGGGTCGGTGCATTTAGGCAGGAGTTCCCCAGTTAATGGGTCGGTGCATTTAGGCAGGAGTTCCCCAGTTAATGGGTCGGTGCACAGCCTTTTCCTCTCTGGAAAAAATTATCTGGGTAGTAAGAGATGTCGAAACCCAAACTTATCCCCTATACATTTAATGAGACAACTATCCTGATATAGGCAGAACAGTCCAGATTCTAGGGCCGTTGCTAACACAAGGCAGTCGTCTAAGACACAAGGCTTTAGGGGCCACCTAAATTACAATGAGTGATATATTGTCACTTATTCAGTGTATTTATTGTCACTGTGATGCTCCCTCACTATGCACTGACCACTGATATGGAGGGACAGTAGTAGATATCTTCTTACCTGTGAAGCTGCAGGCCACTGTTCATTTATGTTGGTTATGGGCTAGGAGTACAACACCAGGCTTTGATGTAGCAGATGGACACCATACTCCCAAGAGCAGAACATGCTGTTCCATCCCTGCTGCACCCAAGGTAAGAAGTGGGGTAGCGCCTGACAGAATAGGAGGGTGGCCCCACCTAGGGCATCCAGGGGGCATGTGCTGGCACTGCAGTCAGGACTTTTGTACTGATTGCCACATTGTTGGGAGGTACTTCCTGCTCTGCATAGCAATGCACAGGTGTTTTCATGGGTGGGGAAGGTTGTTTGCGGTGCTTAGTGCCTCAGTGCTAAACACCCTCTAGGGTATGTGGCACAGCTCTAACATGACATGTCCACACCCCAAGCTGAACGAGTTTAGGCCCTTTCTTGGATAGTGTCCCAAATTGCAAAGAGGAATGTTGGGGCATGTAAAGGAATGTTTTATGCTAAATGGGGGCAGAAGTGCTAAATGGCGCTGGAGTAGGATAATGGTGAAAGCCATCCGACGGCCTGCAGAACAACAGCTAAAAGGAAGCCTGTCCTATGCCATACCACCACTTTTCCCACTATCTTCATTATAAAACCATCAAATTCCATTCATTTACATTCCCATTACATTTTTCATACTGCCACTTCTAAATTTCCACTTCAACCATCGGGTAGATGGATTTTAGTTTTGCGCGCTGATTTCTTTTTCTGCAGTGTGTTAGTTGTGTAAATAAAGTTGTGAACATTTTATCCCAGTACTGAGTGAGTCATTTCTTGGTTAAGCTTTTCACAGAGGGGCGCCAGCTGGTTGACCTTTAGCCCCTTATTGCAAGCACAAAAAATAAATGCAATATTAAGCAATGGATGCAAAGTGAAACTGGTTTTAAATTATCCAATTGTCAACAGTTCCTCAGTGTTCACTTTTTAGGTCAGTAATTCAGTGTGGAGCATCTTGTAAGAAAATCTTTGCACTTCTTTTTTTTGTGGCCATGGGTTCACTTGCGAATTGTAAAATACAGCAACCTTACCTATTTTTTATTATTTTACTGAAAGTGTCATTCTTAGAAATGATTCATTTCTGTGAGTATATCTGATAAAGTCTCACCTTTACAAAACTAATCTGTGAGGTATGAATTTCTTGTATTATAGTTTGGATGTAATCCTTTAAAATGACAGACACTTGTTATGATATTTCGTAATCTGCAATGTTAGTGTTCTTTTAAGCGTGTACCAAGTAGTTTAGCTAGGATTTTAATATCTACAGCAGTGGTCGAAGTAGAAATTTAAAATGGCTGGTATGGAAATTTTAATTTGCCGATATGGAAATTTAAAATTGCCGGGATGGAAATTTAAAATTGCCGATATGTAAATTTAGAAGTGATGGTATGAAAAATGTAAGTAACTGGAATTTGATAGTTTTACAATGAAGGCAATAGGAGAAGTGGCGGTATGGCATACCACTGTATAAACCTCCATTTCGACCACTGATCTTCAGTAAGTAAAGATATGGGTCTGTATAAGGAGAATTAGTAGGGAACCCTCTGTGTTTTGGTAGTACCATATGATAGCTTATTGAATAGAGAGCACATGACTCAAAAGCCACATTGTATATTTTGAGAAAGGAAGGGGCCATAAAAGTGAATGTGGTGGCCAAATGCACCCAGGGGCTGACTGGCAACTTTTGGTCTGAGGGCAAACACAAGCAATTGGCTATGCCCTTCTACCAGTGTGCTGCATGTGCAAGTACAGCCAATGTCCTCCTATCACTATCATCATCTCAGGATGATGGTAGCTGAAAAAAATGCTTTATTTATTTAAATTATGTATTTTTTCTTTCTTTTTTTTTAAATAAAGTTTTATTTTTTTACCATTTTTTCAACTTTATTTATTTTTGTATTGAGGAATCTGGGACTGGGAGCCCAAGCTGCAATAAGTGGTGATAGAACATCTTTCATACCGCTGCTGTTTGATAAATAGATCCCAAAAGGGTTGTATTACTGGAACATATTCAGACAAATAATTGTTATACGTGAGGGATCAGTATTGGGTCCTGTCCCTTTTAATCTTTTTATGAATAACTTTATAGATGTTCTAGAATGTAATGTGTCCATATTTATAAGGCTTTAGACAAACTGGCAAAGGGGGCCGTAACATAGTAGATGTAATGTAATGTAGTTATGTATGTAGTTAAATCTAGGGTTATGAACCCAGGCTGGGGTACTAACTATGCTACTCATACAGTAATCTGAATAAAAGCAGGAAAAACTGAGAGGAAAAATGATTTTGGATTTAGGAACACTAGGGGAAAAATTCAATTGGCCGCGTTACTGTAAAGAGTAACGCGGCCTGCACACTATTACCGTTTTTAGGCTAATAGTGCACTTAAATACCATTATTATGGTAATTTCAAAGCCGACTTTTTGCGGTGCTAATCTGGGGGGAATTGAATTTTTTCCCTAGGTGACAGAAGCAGCATACAGTCTCAGTCATCAGTTGTAAATACAATCCTGCGGTGTAATAAGATGGGGGTAAATGTATGTGATGCAAGCATAGTTTTAACATTATATGAGTTTAGTTTGAATATAGGTTTTGGGCACCTCATTGTAAGAAGTACATAAATGTACTCGAGTGGGTTCAAATACAGGCAACCTCATTAATAAAGAGAACAGACTCCAGTCATGGCCAAAAGTTTTGAGAATGACACAAGTATTGGTTTTCACAAAGTTTCCTGCTTCAGTGTTTTTAGATCTTTTTGTCAGATGTTGCTATAGTAAACTAAGTAAAATTACAAGCATTTCATAAGTGTCAAAGGCTTTTATTGACAATTACATTAAGTTTATGCAAAGAGTCAATATTTGCAGTGTTGGCCATTCTATTTGAAGACCTCTGCATTTCACCTTGGCATGTTGTCAATCAAGTCTGGGCCACATACTGACTGATGGCCGCCCATTCTTGCCTTATCAAAGCTTGGAGTTTGACAGACTTTGTGGGTTTTTGATTGTCCACCCACCTCTTGAGGATTCACCACAAGTTGTCAATGGGATTAAGGTCTGTGGAGTTTCCTGGCCATGAACCCAAAATTTGGATGTTTTGATCCCTGAGCCACTTATTTATCACTTTTGCCTTATGGCAAGGTGCTCCAACATGCTAGAAAAGGCATTGTTAGTCACCAAACTGTTCTTGGATGGTTGGGAGAAGTTGCTCTTGGAGGATGTTTTGATACCATTCTTTATTCATGGTTGTGTTCTTAGGGAAAATTGTGAGTGAGCCCACTCCCTTGGCTGAGAAGCAACCCAACACATGAATGGTCTCTGGATGCTTTACTGTTGGCATGACACAGGACTGATGGTAGTGCTCACCTTTCCTTCTCTGGACAAGTATTTTTCCAGATGCCCCAAACAATCTGAAAGGGGATTGATCAGAGAAAATGACTTTACCCCAGTCCTCAGCAGTCCAATCCCTGTACCTTTTGCAGAATATCAGTCTGTCTCTGATGTTTTTCCTGGAGAGAATTGGCTTCTTTGCTGGCCTTTTAGACACCAGGCCATCCTCCAAAAGTCTTCACTTCACTGTTCCTGCAGATGCACTCACACCTGCCTGCTGCCATTTCTGAGCAAGCTCTACACTATTGGTGCCCCGATCCCGCAGCTGAATCAACTTTAGGTGAAGGTCCTGGTGCTTGCTGGTTGTTGTTGGGCACCCTGAAGCCTACTTCATAACTATTGAATCTCTCTCCTTGAAGTTCTTGATGATCCGATAAATGTTTGACTTAGGTGTAATCTTACTAGCAGCAATATCCTTGCCTGTGAAGCCCTTTTTTGTGCAAAGTAATGATGACTGCACGTGTTTCCTTGCAGCTAACCATGGTTAACAGAGGAAGAACAATGATTTCAAGCACCACCCTCCTTTTAAAGCTTCCAGTCTGTTATTCTAACTCAATCAGCATGACAGAGTGATATCCAGCCTTGTCCTCATCAACACTCTCACCTGTGTTAACGTGAGAATCACTGACCTGATGTCAGCTGGTCCTTTTGTGGCAGGGCTGCAATGCAGTGGAAATGTTGTTTTTGGGATAAAGTTCATTGTCATGGCAAAGAGGGACTTTAAAATTAATTTCAATTCATCTGATTATTCTTCATGACATTCTGGAGTATATGCAAATTGGCATCCTAAAAACTGAGGCAGCAGACTTTGTGAAAAATAATATTTGTGTCATTCTCAAAACTTTTGTCCATGACTGTAGACTAGATGGTTAAATTATAGAGAGAGCTTTGAAAAACTAGATTTATTTACCTCAGAAAACAGGCATCTTAGAGGTGACCACATTAATATATATAAATAATGGATATCTGAGGTCAGTAAACCAAGGACCATACAGAGAACCAGGGGTCATCAGTTGCAATGGAAGATAAAAGTTTTCACCATTAACATAGGAATGGCTTCTTTACTGTAACAGTAGTTAAGCTTTGGAAATCCTTACCATATTTGGTGGGACACCAAAATCCACAAATAACTTTAAAATGTTTTGGATTATGGGGGTTATTTATCCAAATTATTTAAATAATTGCCATTTTGGGGAAAATTAAGGAATTTTTCCATCTTGTGAGGCTGTCACACTAAAGGTTTGGTTTTGGTTTCCTCTGGATCTATACAACTTGGGGATGGTATTGATGGTTTGAAAGGTTGAACGCGAGGAACCTGAGGATAAATGTATCAAGCTGAGAGTTTTCCGTCGGTTTTGAAAAGTGGAGTTGTTGTCTATAGCAACCAATCAGATTCTAGCTATCATTTTGTAGAGTGTACTACATAAATGATAGCTAGAATCTGATTGGTTTTTCAAACTCGCCCGAAAACTCTCAGCTTGATACATTTACCCCCTGGTCTTTATTAACCTCACTATGTAAATGTATACAAACAGCTGTAATTAAATGACTTTCACACTTTTATGCAGTTGTTTTCCATCTTAAAAATTGCTTGTAAAACATTGAGCTCTATGGCAGAAAAGTACTTTGTATAGGTGTAGTAATGGTAGTAGTAGTAGTAGTAGTAGTAGTAATAATTATATCTGTATAGTATATAAAATTGCATAGAAACAAAAAATGAATTAATGTAACTGGTGCACTCTAAATATTATAGCTGATTTTATTTCATGTAACATTAAAAAAGTTGTGCTTGAGAAAAAAATATATTGAAGTACATTTTTAATTATGTTTTAAAGACCTAATAAGTAAATGAATTGTTTGGCTATGTGAAAGGTTAGGATCGGTGTGTAGATACTACACACGTGTGCTTCCTAGCAACATGTCATGCAATATCTTTCAAGCAATCTGTTTTTGGCAATGTGGAGTATGACAGAATAAGTTCTCGTTGAACTAGCCGATGGCTTGAGCTCATGTACCAAATGTCAATTTTTCAGAATGATGTAAGCAAGTGTTATATAATATGCAGCTCGTCTAATCATATCATATTACATTCCCACAGGCTAGGGAGGATGTTATCCATATGCTAAAGACAGAGAAGACTAAACCTGCAGTTTTAGAAGCTCATTATGGGTTTTCAGCTCCAGAGGATGTACTGCGGGTACTGCACAGGGATGCTCTCCTAGCAAAGGAAAAATCCATAGGAGAAGATGTCTATGAAAAGCCAATGGCAGAGGTATGTCTTATGATTACTATTACATTTCATTACATTTTCCTATATAAAACTTCCTTTCTCAGTGTCCTTACTTTCTTTATTGACCTTTTTGCCAATGTGGAAAAGCATGACACGTTGGGACATCAAGTAGGTATGACATTATGATTCTAATAGCCTTGCTTTATAGAGTCTCTTCATTGCAAATCTGATCCTAAATGTTCACTGTATAGCAGTGTTTAGTAAGTAGAGCAGTGATAGTTCTCAAATTTCAAGACTTGTTATAACTGAAAAATAGAGATCTTACATTGTACTATCTATCTATCTATCTATCTATCTATCTATCTATCTATATCTACAGTATCTTTATATAGTATCTATCTATCTATCTATCTATATCTATCTACAGTATCTTTATATAGTATCTATCTATCTATCTACAGTATCTTTATATAGTATCTATCTACCTATCTATCTATCTACAGTATCTTTATATAGTATCTATCTATCTATCTATCTATCTATCTATCTATCTATCTACAGTATCTTTATATAGTATCTATCTATCTATCTATCGTATCTTTATATTGCATCTTTCTATCTATCGTATCTTTATATTGCATCTATCTATCTATCTATCTATCTATCTATCTATCTATCTATCTATCGTATCTTTATATTGCATCTATCTATCTATCTATCTATCTATCTATCTATCTACAGTATCTTTATATAGTATCTATCTATCTATCTATCTATCTATCTATCTATCTATCTATCTATCTATCTATCGTATCTTTATATTGCATCTATCTATCTTTCTATCTATCTATCTATCTACAGTATCTTTATATTGCATCTATCTACAGTATCTTTATATTGTATCTATCTATCTATCTACAGTATCTTTATATAGTATCTATCTATCTATCTATCTATAGTATCTTTATATTGCATCTATCTACTGTATCTTTATATTGCATCTATCTATCTATCTATCTATCTATCTATCTATCTATCTATCTATCTATCTATCTATCTATCTACAGTATATTTATATTGCATCTATCTACAGTATCTTTATATTGCATCTATCTATCTATCTATCTATCTATCTATCTATCTATCTTTATATTACATCTGTTTATCTATTACAGGTATAATTCCATTTCATATATAAAATTACAAATGTAAATGTATTATATATAACAATAGTTACAATTGAAACCAGAAACATAAAAACACCTTTTTGATAATGTACATAATGCCTTTTTATTTTAGGTGTTCGTTTCCCTTTAAGTAATTGAGATGCTGTCCTGAAAACTCCATGTATTGTATGACACTTTAACAGGTTCTACCTTAATAGTGAGAGAATATTAATACTACCCACATTGCACTAAGACATGCATCTAATCCAGTCACGTCAACCTGCTGTCCTTACGAAAAGTCAAAGTGCTCAATCATGGACTGTAGTCAGAACAGGATTTTGGATACGGTTTGTAATAATGAAATGTGATTTATTGAGTGAGGTTTGTGACTCTTCTGTACATAACTAGTATTAGTAAGCCATATGAGGCTACCTACAAATAGTATAAATTACAAAAATCTAGCAACAGAAGTATGTTATCAAACTGATAACTCAATACTTAATTTACATATAAACAACAGAGTGGATGGATCTACATTCTTTTTATAGCTATGTCTAAAAATAATTTGACCTAAGTTATATTTAGCAATAAATTCAGGATATCAATTCCATTAATAAATTCCTAGTCATATTAAAAATCTTGAGCTACAGTACATTCCTGTTTAGAATCAAGTTTTAATGAAGGTGTGTTTTGTACTAGTCAAATGAAATGCCGGGATCTATTGTTACAAATAATATTACATGAAAATCTAATGTAAAAAATATTCTCTATTAAAACATACATTTTATATGTAACTGGCTGCTGAAGACAAAAATTGTTTTTGTTTTTGGAACGAACATTGCCCATTCACATGGCCTAAACATTAAAACTGAGCAAAACAAGCTTGGGCTGGTTACAGCTATTGAGTGGAGGACAACAGTGTGGGGTTTACTCACAAAAATTAGTGGTAATTTGCCACAGCCTGGGAGCACGGGTCTGAATCCCCTAGGGGAATTGGGTCCACATAGTAAATTATTAGTAAATAGCCATACACTATACAAAAATAGATTTGGCCAGATTCATTAAGGAAAGTAAGGCAAATAAATAAGTAGGTTTTCTCCGGGACAAAACCATGTTACAATGCAAAGGGTGTAAATTAGTTTATTATTTTGCACATAAGATAAACACTGGCTATTTTTTTATGTAGCAAAGTTGATCTAGGACATGCCTTACCCCAACTATAAATCTGTCCCCACATATTACATTTACCCCCCCCCCTTCCAATGCAACATGGTTTTGCCAAGGTGCAAAGTTACTCCATTTTTTTGCTTTACTTTCCTTAATGAATCAGGCCCATTATTAAAAGAAACGCTCCCTCATTCTATTTTTTCTTGTACTCATCATTTTGGGATCTTTTTTTATTCTGTCTTGAAGTAATCTAGGGGTTAAATTTCTGTCAGACAATGCTCTTAGTGAAGCTAATAACTTTTGGCACTAGTCACTATAAACCACTTACAGGGGAGCTAGATCTGCCACCTCCATACATGCCCTGTTTTGAAACCTTATTTCAGATAGAGGCACTTTACACATATCTACTATTACCTTTTTTTAAGAAATGAAGCCCTGAAAAAGCAATGCTCAAAATACTTTAAAAACGTATGCATACTTTGAAATGCTTTTAGAGTGCTTTTGAATTGTTCATTTTTCAAGACTCCATTTAAATAAGGTCCTGCTCAACACATCAAAATCATGTTTCCCTTGGAAATGCGCAGTTCAAAAGTAGGAACATATGGACAACAATGACTGAAAACAATTAAACCATGGCTAGTAAACACTACTGTGTGGTTATTAAAATAAAAATAATTCTATTTTTTTTCTTAAATTTTTCCAGCTGGACCGACTTGAAGAAAAGCAGAAAGAAACATATCGACGAATGTTAGAACAGCTACTTCTGGCGGAGAAGTGCCATCGTAGAACTGTTTATGAACTGGATAATGAGAAACGGAAGCACACAGACTACATGAACAAGAGTGATGACTTTACCAACTTGCTGGAGCAGGAGCGTGAAAGGTAAGTACAATAAATAAATTGTGTATGGATGCTATGCTTCACACTTAGCATGCAAACTCTTTCTAGAGTTCATGTTTTCTGTATTGCCTCTATCGTGCTCCTGTCCCCTACATACAGTGGAGGCAGCCATTTTGAAAATACAACCTATCATTTCAAGTGCCTCAGTGTTGTTGCTGCTTCACATTGACAGGCTGCATTCTAGTTAATATTTGTAAACTGAAATGTATCATTTTGATGTTCCATCTGACCTGACCACTGATACCTTTAATCAGTGGAAGTGTCCTTGTCAGGACACTTGAGTGAAACAAACATCACTCTTTGCTTCAAGACCCTTCAAGATCCTCCAGCTGTTTCTGAGGTTTGGACCCAGCTCTCCAGTACCTCCACTCTGCCCGCTACCCAGCAGCTCTGGTCAGAGTGATAGGCCAGGGGGGATCCATCCTGTCACAACACCTTTTATAATTTAATTGCTCTTGTATGGGAATGCTACAGGCAGGGCCAGATTTATACCTGTTTCTTAAGAACTATTGCATCACCAAGTCTCCAGATTAGAGTTTGGAATGGAGAAACATTTGACTACCAGGCAGTGCTTGAAGTGGGCCAATATGTGCCAGTATAACATAGCGGAACTTTCTCCCACTTCCTTTTGATATTTTTTTAAAGAGTTTTTTAAGGGGCTACCACCTTCCTTGAAACATTTTAGTGGAAAAAATACACTGCAAAAAAGCCATCAATTGATCCACCAGCAACACTTTATGTACACCATACCAGATACTCAATTCTCGCTTTTACTAAAGTCCTGCTCAAATTGTAGGCCGCTGTATACTGTATATTCACATTCATCAATTACATATATTCATACCTCCCAACATTTGGGTAGGTGGCCTAGGGACATGAGGCGGGACTATGCAATGATGGGGGCGTGGGCAGGTAATGATGGTGTTGTGCCTAGCGCTTTTGAAGTGCTAGGCTGCCCCATTCTCTCCTCCCCTCCACTCCAAACACCTTCATTGCTGTGCGCACTGGTCACCTGTTTACTGCTCTGAGCAGCAGTAAATAAGAGATACTCCCCAACCTTTCTACCCGCAGAACAAAGCTGTCTCAATTGAGATGGCGGAACAGAGCGCTGAAATTGGGACTGTCCCAATCAGGTTGGGAGGTATGATATGTTTTCTAGAACTTAATTTAAGATTTAATTTTGTATCCTGCTGTGTATTTTTTCATTTAGACTGCAGAAATGAAAGAAAGGTTTTCAAACATAGGTGAAAAGTCTATGAGAAACTTTACTATGAATATGGAGTCCAGAGTGTTTTGCATAGAAAAATTGCTATCGCAGATGACAAGAAAAACAGAGAAATGGTCAGGCAGGGGAGTGAGAGGCTCAAGTGGGTAACTAGGGGAGTGAGTGGAGCAGGGTGGTAACTAGGGGGGGAGAGAGAGCAGCAGGGGGTAACTAGGAGAGAGAGAAGCAGGGGGGTAACTAGGGGAGAGAGAGAAGCAGGGGGTAACAAGGGGAGTGAGAGGAGCAGGGTGGTAAATAGGGGAGTGAGAGGTGCAGGGGGGTAACTAGGGGAGAGAGAGGAGCAGGGGGTAACTAAGGGAGTGAGAGGAGCAGGGGGTAACTAGGGGAGGGAGAGGAGCAGGGTGGTAACTAGGGGAGTGAGAGGAGCAGGGTGATAAATAGGGGAGTGAGAGGAGCAGGGGGGTAACTAGGGGAGAGAGAGGAGCAGGGGGTAACTAAGGGAGTGAGAGGAGCAGGGGGGTAACTAGATGGAGTGAGAGGAGTGAAGGGGTAACTAGGGAAGTGAGAGGAGTGAAGGGGTAACTAGGGAAGTGCAAGGAGTAGGGTGGTAACTAGGGGAGTGGAATGAGCACTAGGGGAGTCCTGTCACTACCAATTAAGGTAGTGACAGGAGCACAGGGGTAACTAGAGGAGTGAGAGGTGCAAGGGGATAACTAAGGGATTGAGAGGAACAGGGGAGGTTACAAGGGGAGTGAGAGGAGCAGAGGGGTAACTAGGGGAAAGAGAGGATCATGGGGTAACTAGGGGAATGAGAAATACAGAGGGAGACAAGCGGTTACCTGGAATGTAGGTAAGGGCACATGTTGAAAGTGAACGAGAAAACAAAGGAACTAGATAAGTTAAAGGAGAAGGGACAGATGTAAGGGAGAGGGAGAGGTGAAGAAACACAGGAGAGACATTATGGAAAGTTGGAAAGTTGAAGGGATATATGAGGAAATGTAAGCATACAAAGGATACATGAAAGAGATGTAGGAAGAAAGGCAACATTAGGTAAAATGACAAAGGAGACATGGGGGGTGTAGGGACAAGCAGCAGACTGCCCCTAAGCTCAAAAAAACACCCTTGTTTTGCCACATGGCACCTGCCAACCATATTGAACAGAGATACACCTTCAAACTTCATAAGTATCGGGACAGCTAGAAAATAGGTAAAGCCTGTATCTGCTGGCAATCATTGTTTTAATCTGTGGTATCAGGTCTAAAGTCCTCTGAGAGTCAGCCTAAAAAGAGACTTCATACTGTATGTAAAAGACAGAAATTCTGAGTTTTGTGAATATTTTGGCATAGAATAAATTGTGTGTTTTATTTGTTACCCTTGTAGGTAACCTGCACATATCTGCTAAATAAAACCAGCTATGACCTGGTCACACGGATGATGGGCTGTGATTCAGTTTATTATGTGTACGCTGCGTGTTTCAACCATTTACCCCAGGAAACAGCGATTCTGCTGATCATCCTGCCACAATATACATGTAGGAAGACAATCACATTTTGATGGGAGAATGGAAATTTTTGACTGCATTATATAAAGTATTTTATATAATATATATATATATATATATATATATATATATATATATATATATAAGATTAACAAAATTATAGCTATATTTTCATTGAACACACTGCTTTAGCTGTTTGACTATAAATGCAAGGCGTAAACACATTGGAGGGCCGTTTGACCTCATGACTACTATTACACGAATTTACAATAGTTTTCATGGAATAGACGCCAATTGAAGTTTTTTGTGACTGCTGCTCCTGTGGAGATTTTTAAATAAATATGAGAAATAGTTCAATCCTTATCAATGAGATAATGATTGAATGTGCCCCACGGAGAGGTGTCAAAGATTGTCAGGGAACCCTGAATATATGTATTATAGATCAATGCACTTAATTAAACACTTTTTGTTACATTTTATTTAGAATAGCAGATACAGTTAAATGCAGGTAATATCCAACAAGATCTAGAAAAATGTGAAAAGTATACAAAATATAAATCAAATATACATAGTAAGGCAAACACAAAATTATTAAAGTAATTCTATCGTTTTCAAATAAGCATTGCATAGGCGATTGTATTGTGTTTCCAAGGCACAAAGTAATTTATTTTAGCGGATGTAAAACTAACAATAACACAAGATAATCTAGAGTTATAAATATTAATATTAACATTCATTTTGATCCACATTTCTTTGGTGACAAACTGCACTTATTTAAAAGTGACATAGAAAAATGGGTACTTTCTATCCTAATATATGACACTATATTAAGATATTCATAACCCGTTCTTGTACATTGCCCAGTGCTATGTTCACCACAGGGCCGGTGCAAGGCTGCCCGGCACCCTAGGCAAAGCTTAGCCTCCATTCTCCCCCCTTTGTATAGCCTCCATTCTCCCTCCTTACTGTAGCTTCCATTACCCCCTCTTTCTGTAGCCACCATTCTTCCCCTTTGTATAGCCTCCATTCTCCCCCCTTTGTATAGCCTCCATTCTCCCTCCTTACTGTAGCTTCCATTCCCCCCTTTTTCTGTAGCCACCATTCTTCCCCTTTGTATAGCCTTCATTCTCCCCCCTTTGTATAGCCTCCATTCTCCCTCCTTACTGTAGCTTCCATTCCCCCCTTTTTCTGTAGCCTCCGTTCTCCCTCCTATGTATAGCCTCCATTCCCCCCCTTTGTATAGCCTCCATTCTCCCTCCTTACTGTAGCTTTCATTCCCCCCTCTTTCTGTAGCCTCCGTTCTCTCCCCTATGTATAGCATCCGTCCCCCGTCCCCTCCTGTTATCTGTAGCCTCCTCTTTCCTGTACTCACCTTAACTTCTTCATTTTCCTTCCTTTCTCTTCTTCCTCGCTTCTGTCTTCTTTCTCTGTCGGCTCCTCTACACTGGCAGCGTCGTACGTCGTGACGTCACGACGCTGCCAGGCGCCGGGTAAATTTTAAAATGCGGTGCTGCTACAGTGCAGCACCGCATTATAGCGAGCGAGCGGGCGGGCGAGCGATAGCATTTATTTCTAAATTATTACTGGGTCCCCGCTTCAGCGCCACCCTCCAGAGCCCGGCTGGTTCCCCAGCAGCAGAATGCACCATGAACAGACTTCAGAATACTGATCGGTCGTACTCATAGCACTGATGAACATGGTTGGGATTGACAGCGCTTTCTTAAAAAGTGTTTGTGCTGCCACTAAGTGGAATCTAATGGGTTACAGAGGGAGGTCCCTACCCTCTGACTATAAATTAAAACAGAGGTATGGTTCCTGGGTGCATGGAAGGTTTGCAATTATGTATGATGTATATTTAAGTGTCAACTTGGTAACAATATAATTGCAGGAACTTGGTATAATATAATTACAGGAGCTATATCTCTATCTGTATTCATAGCACTGACTATGAAACACTGGACAATTGAATTTAAAAGTAAAAATTAGTTTTACATTAGAAACTTGTAGAATAAAAATACAAACTGGGGCATATGGATATGAGAAAAGTGGGACACTTCCTTTTAAGAGAACAGTTTACATGGATACTAAAAGAGAATTCTGTGAATCCATATATAACCACTGATCTCAGACAGATGAATCTTTTTAGAAATTAAGAGAATGCGTCATGTGATATACTTGACAGCTTTTCATTTACCATAAGCTGATTAGTTATTTTAAGTCAGAATTGCATCAGGAATAGGGGGTAGTCCATCTAACAATGGCCTTGTTTAAAATAAATGTGGTGTGAACGTTAATAGAGTTTTCCAAAAGTTTCTGGCTAGTAGTAGACACAAAAATAGAATAAATCATAGCAAAAAATCTGGAACAAAAATGATCTGGCTCTGTGGAAGGTTACTAAAGAGAGTGAAAATAAAGGCCAAATTTGTCTTGTCTCTTAGGGACTATAATAACATTGGTTTCTAGAAAACTAAAGTTGATAGAATATGAATTTGTACATAAGCAAATTTATTGCCAAAGCTCCTGTGAATTCAGGGGCTGGCTGGCAGACTGTAGCCCAGGGGGCAAGCACATAGCACTGGCCCATAAGTAGCGTCCCATATATATATATATATATATATATATATATATATATATATATATATATATATATATATATATATATATATATATCCACAAACACTTTGCACAGGGGCCCAGAGGGAAAGTCAAGTGTGTCTAGGCAGGGGCAAACACAGGATTTTTAAGGAAGGGGGGGTTCCAAATGCTTGAATTCAGGACTAATCCAAAAAAAAAAGTTCCACAATAAGCCTTCAACATACACTTTTTTAGTCTAGTCAAATTGTTTTTCAAAATACCATTGATACCGCACATCAAAACTAGCATTGATACCACACATTAAAACTAGCATTGATACCGCACATTAAAACTAGCATTAACACTGCACATTATAACTAGCACTGATACTGCACATTATAACTAGCACTGATACCGCACATCAAACTAACATTGATACCGCACATTAAAACTAGCATTGATATTGCACATTAAAACTAGCATTGATACTGCACATTAAAACTAGCATTGATACCGCACATTATAACTAGCACTGATACTGCAAATTAAAACTAGCAATGATACCGCACATCAAAATAGCACTGATAACGCACATTAAGAATATAATTGATAACCCACATTAAAAAGAATTTTGATAACGCACATTAAAGCTAGCAATGATAACTCACATTTAAAATATGATCAATAAAAAAAATAAACAACAAAAACCATTGATACTGTGACACCAGTTTTTGATTATATTACATAGATATATGCAATATATATAATGCAGCAAATATGTTATAGGATATAGAATATAAAATGTCGGATCCTATAACATTTTTGCTGCTTCAACTGAAAAAAACAATCCTATGCCATCTAGCTGACTTTCAGTTTATATAGTACCCTATATATAAACTGAAAGTCAACTGAAAGAGGGAGTGTCCCACTTTTCTCACATCCATATGCCCCAGTTTATATTTTTATTCTACATAATCACTCTCTGATTATCTCCCGCTTGGACTACTGCAACCTTCTCCTTATCGGCCTCCCCCTCTCTCATCTCGCTTCTCTTAGATCTGTACTTAACGCTGCTGCTAGGCTTATTTTCTTCTCTCGTCATTCCACCTATGTCTCCCCACTCTACCAGGCTCTTCACTGGCTCCCCTTCCCCTACAGAATCCTTTTTAAGCTTCTCACTCTGACTTACAAGGCCCTCGCCAACTCCACTGCTCCCTACATCTCTAACCTTATCTCTATTCACACTCCCTCCCGCCCACTGCGATCGTCCAACGATCGCCGCCTCTCTTCCCCTCTGATTACCTCCTCTCACGCACGCATCCAAGACTTCTCCCGCGACGCTCCCCTCCATTGGAACAGTTCCCCCGCTCCATCAGAACTTCCCCTAATCTGTCCCCTTTCAAACGAACATTAAAAACCCACCTTTTCTTAAAAGCCTTCCAGTGTCATGCCTAAACTCCCACTGGTCGGCCTCCTCTCTTTCTCATCCCTTCTTCCCCTCCTCGACTCCGTCTCCATTACTCCCGTCTCTTCCTTGTGTCTGTCTGTCTTCCCCTCCCCTTAGATTGTACGCTCCTTGAGCAGGGCTCTCCTACCTCCTGTTTCCATCACTTTTAACTGCACTCTCCAGCTACACAGCTCACCTCCTCTCCAACCCTCTGCCCTCTGTCTCCTCTCGCTTCTCTCCGCTCCCATCAGTGGCTCTTAACCTGTCATCCATGCCCACCCTCTTGGGCCCAAGTTACCTGCCTGTACTCACTTTTCCCCTCCCTCCCTCTCTTTCTAGCGGTGCCTGAGCCCCAGAGTTATAGTGCTTACTGTTACTTGTACTGTGCTGTTTCACCTTGTACTGTGCCATTGTTTGTCCTTGTACGGCGCTACGGATACTTTGTGGTGCCCTATCAATAAAAATTAATAATAATAATAATAATAAAAAAATAATACCCAGTAACTTTAAAATACAATTAAAGTAAAAAATATAGTATATTTAAAGAAAGAATATATATCCTATATTTTTATATATAATTAGCTGAACGCCCAGTGTCACTGGGTCTCACCGTTCAGCCGCAGGATGCCAGTGACGATTTCCACTGTCTGGCTATGCCTGGGAGGAGCTGCTGCGGCTGTGCATGCGCAGCAGTTCCATTTCGCCAGTGATAGACTATACAGCTGTCGCGCGGTGCTGTACACCAGGTTTAGTATGTTTTCATGCTTTTGCCAGTTCGTCCGTGGAGGTGGGTTTAGCAATAGATTATAGAATAAAGTTCTATTACAGTACTGAACCTAGGGGCTGATTTATCAAAGTGAAAAAAGCCATTTTGCTTAAAAAACTGATTTTTTTTTGCCAGCAAAATGGCTTAGTTTTGGTCCGCAAAATACTAATATGGTTATTGCTGGCGTTAACCCCTGTTGGGGGAACCTATTTATCAAGCACTATTAATAGATCATCATACAAATAGCACTACATTATTTGTATGATTATCTATTCGCATACATACACAATAAAACATACTATTTTTTTAATTTATTTTTTTTAAGTTTTATTTTTGAGAGGTCAATAATAAGCATCAGTCCAAGATGATATCCATAACAATCAAGTCAAACAAGTTCACAGACCTATACATTTAGTGTATATCATACAAAACAGAATCATGATATTGACGAAATTTTAACTGTAGGGAGAGGAGAAAGAGGAAACAGAGAAAATAGAAGTTGGTCAAAGAGAGATAAACCAAATAGACTAGGGGGGCGGTGTGGCAAAACCGCCAATAGAAGAAAAAGCAGGAGAAAGGGAAAAAAAAAAAAGAAAGAAGGGGAAGGCAAGGGAGGGAAGGCGGTAAAGGGTCGAGGAAGGATACCAAGTGGAGTCTTGTAGAGGAGTCGCATGGCAAAAGGAGTTTGAACTTGAAAAAATTACATCCACGGTGCCCAAATTTTGTTAAAAGATTTAGAAGTATTACGCAGTATGCATGTCATAAACTCCATTTTGTATGAGTGCCAGACTCTATTGATAATTGCCTGCAAAGTAGGCACGGTGGACTGTTTCCAATTAGTGGACATTTGACACAGCGCTGCAGAAACTATATGGCGGAACATTTTTGTTTGATGTGTAGTAGCGGATGGAATTCCAAGTGGGAGAAGGAAAAATCTGGGAGAGATTGGGATGTCAACCTGCAGAATCTGATGTGTCCGGAAAGATTTTTTGTAATTTGGTTGGGACCAAGTACCATCGATAAAGAAGCTTATAGGCGTTTTCATTCAGCTTCACACAGATTGAGCAACACTATTTAATTAGAAAATAGTTTGAAACCGGTGTGTTTTATTTTAAATTCTTTCTATTTCAACACAGACAGACTAGGGTCAGTTTTGTAAGCGGCCAATTAACCTACCAGTATTTTTTTGGAGTGTGGGAGGAAACCGGAGCACCCGGAGGAAACCCACACAAACTCCTCACAGAGAAGGCCATGGCTGGGAATTTAACTCATGACCCCAGTGCTGTGAGGCAGAAGTGCTAACCACTTGGCCACTGTGCTGCCCCATACATCTTGTTGTATCCCTCACTTTACCTCTTTTAGGTCTAACGCTGCCATAGGTCTCTATTATATACAGAATTATTTGAATTTTGCTTTCAGACGTGTGAAAAATTAAAACATTAGGATTGGGAAATATTTTAGTTACATTTTCAAATCAGATAAAGGGTGATAATTACTGTCCCGAGATCAAAATGAATTGTTAACATTGTTTGTAAATGTTTTGTTTTTTGTTTGAAAATAATGAAAATAAATAGTTTTTAAAACTGTGGCCAATTGCAATATTGAAGTTAGATTTCTGATTGCATTAATGTTAATTGTATTTCAGGAGAATCGTACAAGCCTGTTTTACAGCTTTCAGTGCACTGTATAAATTTGGCCTTTCAAGCAAGCAACACCCTGTTATGAAACTAACTGAAAGGAAAATGATCACCTTAAAGGTGATTATTATGGAGCATAAGATTTTTCCTATGAGCGGTCATGAATGCAGATTTATATACTCTGTTTAAGTAACTGCACTTGCAGGAGCAGCACTGGAGTGTATACCTCCAGCCTAAACTCAGGGCACTACTCTGGTACTATTCTCTGAGAGCGGGTAGATGTATAGGGGATAGCGTGGGGAGTAACAGTGACATCTAAATCTTACCAGGGTCGTTACAGTCAGGTGGCAAAACCCATCAACACTAATGTGCCAAGACACCACCGCTGTAGGGAAGAATAAGACAGGCTGTGGATGCTTTCAATTGGGTGGCCAATCCTTACAAGCCAATGTAGCTGATCCACACAGACGCAACTCACCTATAATCTGCAAACACCTGACACATGCATTGGTGTAGTATAGCATAGAGTCTGTATCCAGAAAATAAGTGCATCATTTTACTGTTTACCATCAATTATCAGAAGGTTTAAAAAGACCTCACTGAAATTTTACTATGTTTGATAATCTGCTATTAAACATAATATTTAAAACCAAGTATCACCTATTCATCATCATCATCATCATCATCACTATTTATTTATATAGCGCCACTGATTCCGCAGCGCTGTACAGAGAACACATTCACATCAGTCCCTGCCCCATTGGAGCTTACAGTCTAAATTCCCTAACATACACACAGACAGAGACAGACAGACTAGGGTCAATTTTGATAGGAGCCAATTAACCTACCAGTATGTTTTTGGAGTGTGGGAGGAAACTGGAGCACCTGGAGGAAACCAATGCAAACATGGGGAGAACATACAAACTCCTCACAGATAAAGCCATGGTCAGGAATTGAACTCATGACCCCAGCACTGTGAGGCAGAAGTGCTAACAACTTAACCATGTACTCTAGAATACTATAGACATACCTACCCTGGTGCCTAGAGTTTTGGCACCATGTAATGCTTTATTTCCAAATTGGGCAAATATATGCAAAACTGTGGTGGTACAGTAGCTCTATTCATGAAAGAATAGAAGTGTGGTCTAATTTGAGTTTTATCATACTTTATGTTATTATAAGCATGTAGTGATCACTCACTGAGCAGATATTATTTGTTTTTATTGATAAAGTATTTCTTATTCCCAAGTGCCAATGATAATGTAATCCAAAAAAAGTACGAGACAAAGCATTTCTGCTATATAAATAAATGGTGATGATGATGATGTTAGCAATCTTATCATTAGCAATAAAGTGCACAGTACGTGGTAAACTTTGTGATTATGAAAGGCAGCGGGACTTTAACCTTAAATACTTAATCAATCATGTTCTCTTGGATGAGGCTTTCAAAATCTTCCTGTAATCCCCTTCTACTGTCCCTTATAACCTCCCCTCAGCAAACTACATATTGGCTTAGCTGTGATAAAACATTCTTCTGTCTTTAGTCATCCTGGCACCAAGATACTTCTGGCTGCTCTTCCAGTGATGTAATGTTTGAAACTGCATCACCTGCAAAGGAAACTGATCTGCAAGCAATAAAGGACACAGTTACTTTAAAGAAAAATTGTATAATTGATGTAAGCAGGCTTAAGGCTTGTTCTGTGTTTGTTATTTGAGCCTTTCAAGCTTCCTTTTAGAGAAAGAAACAGAACAAAACCGAGTTCTAACTCTTCCACAGCTTGCTAACTTTCGAAACATTTCAGAATTCCCCTACTAAGAAGCTATCTGCGTTTTATGTGGACAGTCATTGAAATAGACAAGCATATTATGGAACCCTATTACAAAAGATTCTGCTAAATAACAATATGAATCCAAACCTTATTTACATATGAATAAAACACATATTATATTAAATAGGAGGCAGCTGGATTGTAATCCATGTATCTATAATTTAGTCTCTGAGTATTTGCTCTGGATCTTATTCACAATACGCACTAGGGGCCTGAGTCATTAAGGAGACCAAAGCATAAAAAAGGAGTAACTTTGCACCAGGGCAAAACCATGTTACATTGGAGGGGGAGGTAAATTTAAAATGTTGGGACAGATTTATAGGGCATGTCCTAGATCAACTTTAAATTTCAGTGTATTTGTGTGCTAGATGAAAAAACAGACAGTATTTTCCTTACTTGCAAAATAATAAACTAATTTACACCCCTTTCACTGTAACTTGGTTTTCTCCAGGAGAAAACTTACTCATTTCTTTGCCTTACTTTCCTTAATGAATCAGGCCCAATGTATTTTTGTATAGTGTATGGCTGTTTACTAATAATATACTATGTGGACCCAATTCCCCTAGGGCCTAGGGGATTCAGACCCGTGCTCACCAGGCTGTGGTAGGTTCCCACACTGTTTGTCCTCCACTCATTAGCTGTAACCAGCCCAAGATTGTTTTGCTCAGTTTTAGTGTTTAGGCCATGTGAATGTGCAATGTGTGTACCAACTGCAAAAACAATTTTTTTTTGTCTATACCCGTCTTCAGAAGCCAGCTACAAGGCTTTTATTCCAGAACAAAGTTATGTTTTAATAAAGAATCATTTAGATTTTCATGTAATGTAATTTGAAACAATAAGTCCCAGCATTTCATTTGACCAGTACAAAACACACTTTCACTAAACCTTTATCCTAAACAGGAATGTACTGAATCTCAAGATTTTTAATATAACTAGGAATGTATTAATGGAATTGATATCCTGTTTCTATTGCTAAATATAACTTAGGTGAAACATGGTCCCTCACTTTGGCAGCAGACCCAAGATACCACTGCTTCCTTTTATCGATTTGAGCTGCTCTCATCATTTTTATTCAGTACTATGAGCCTCCAACCAATCTCATGATTTAATATCAGAACTGCAACTACTTACAGCTCACTCAGTGCAGGATAACACAGACTGGAGAAAGGACAGACCAACAGTAGCTAGGCCTAAAAGAAATTGGTCCTATGGGGTGGGTACCTATCTGTAGGTGACAATAAATCAATTCTGGAAACATCACAGGTCAGATTTACTAATGTATTATCTAGGACTGGAGGAATGCAGGTAAAATGATGTTTCTGTAGCGATGCACCTTAAACAAAGCAGTTGCACTATTTCGGGAAGACATTAGATGGTCCTTTATCAGCCAGATTGGGTTATAGGTAACTGCCTGTCAGGTGGAAGACTGATTACGTTTTGCAAATTGTGTAGTAACTCTTGCAACCACATAATTTGTGTAGTGATAACACCATTATACTGATGCACATGGTGGTGTTGCAAAAGAGCTTTTTTGCTGCTTTCTGTAAAGTATCCAGGAAAAGCAGTGTTTTTTTTAAACAAAAAAATAAATTGCTGTTCTATTTAAATGAATGAATTTAGCTTAGAAGGTGTGACATGGGCAGAGTTTCTACCCTGACAGCTGCTAAAAAGCTGCAAGCAGCATTTCTGATCAGTAGGATATCGGCTAAAAGAAAGAAGCACTTCATAGAAGTATGTGATTACCCCGACACCTGTCACACAAGGAACTGAAACAGCTGCTGAAAAACAGTTTGGAGGCTTAGTAAGCTTTTCAGGCAGATATTTTTTGCCTCAAAAGTGGGAAAAACGCTCTGAAATCTTGAAGAGTTTCATTCCATGTTGTTTTCTGCTGAGTGAAAAACTCTCCAATAACACCACCCTTAGGGTTTTATTTACGAAGCGGTGAAGAACGGCGTAAACTCCAGCAAAAGGCTCTTTCACACTTTTTGTTGTTTAAAAAAGGGCTATCACCGCAGAAATCAGAGATTGGTCAGCCGTAGATTTAAGCTGTGAAAAGCTTTGCAGTAAAGTAATGCCGCCTCAGGATGGCGTAACTGGTATTTTTAGTGGTATCCAGCTGAAGCCTCTCTGGTTTCGCTGGATCCTTCGCATGCACAGAGCACGTGCTCCATATGCTGGTAGTATTAGGCTGCCGGTAAGGGGGGAAAACACTTAGTTGAAGAGGGGGGTCCATGGTGTATCTCCAAGAGCAGTACCGGCATAGTAAATAGTAGCGGTGTATTTATGTACTGTTGCATTTTCCCATTAATGTTAGATAGACCCCTAAGCTTTCATACACTTTATCCACTTCATTTTAGTACCTGACACTATTTACATGCATTTGTTAATTACTGATGATTATTGCCCCACACTTGCTTTCCACTCACCTGGCACTCTAGTCATTATCTGTGCCCTGCACTAATTAATGACAAGAAGGAATGCAGAGCTCATTCTCCCAATTAATGTACTGTGGTGACTGACAGAATGAGAGACGCAGCTATAGTAGAGGGAGATGAAGCATTGTTCCCCTCCTCCCGCAGAGCTGGAACTTAAAATTTTCGTGCCTGGGGCGAGAATGAAAACTGACGCCCCCCTAGCCTTCAATTTTAACAAATTCAGAATAACATAAAATATTAATAACTGCGCCCACCTTCAGCATTGCGCCCTGGACACTCGCCTCTCTCACACAGCCCTAGTTTTGGCCCTGCTTGACCTACTCCATTTACCCTGTCTATTTCTGCAGCCCTAATGCAGAGATCAACCAATAACTAAATCTTGTGGGGAATAACAGTACAAGTGCGGTATCTAGTGCCAGAAGGGGGTGTATTGCCCTTACATATGATATATCTGCTCTGCCTTTTACTTGTATTATTGAGTGCCAGCATAGTTACAATGTGTACATGCAGGTTCATACTTGCACACTCTCCCAGAATGTCCGTGAGACCCCCGAAATAGTGGGGAATCTCGTTGACTCAAAAGAGAGTCTGGTAATCTCCCTAAAGCCGGGCAAGAGAAGCCGTGGGCGTAGCAACCACGGAGGAAACATTGAGGAGTGTGCTGGAGAGCAGCAGCCATTTCCTTAAAGCACACCTCCTCCTCCTCCCGCTGGAGAGTGGTGGCCATTTCCTTATAGCACACCTCCTCCCAGGGCCATCTTTTCCATTGGGCACGATGGGCAGCTGCCCGGGGGCCCCACAGGCAAGGGGGCCCCATAGGCACGGCTCTTAATGAGAATAAATAATCCTGCAAAAGAAAAAAACCTGCAAAAAAAACCTACAAGGGTCACTGAGCAAGTACATCTATCTATCTCTATCTCTATATATCTATATCTATATCTGTATCTGTATACATCTATATATCTATATCTATATCTAGGGGCCCCGGTGCACTGCTTTGCCAGGGGGCCCATAATGTTGTTAAGAAGGCCCCTGCCTCCTCCTCCTGCTGGAGAGTGGTGGCCATTTCCTTATAGCACACCTCCTCCTGCTGGAGAGCAGCAGCCATTTCCTTATAGCACACCTCCTCCTGCTAGAGAGCAGCAGCCATTTCCTTATAGCACACCTCCTCCTCCTGCTGGAGAGTGGTGGCCATTTCCTTATAGCACACCTCCTCCTGCTAGAGAGCAGCAGCCATTTCCTTATAGCACACCTCCTCCTGCTAGAGAGCAGCAGCCATTTCCTTATAGCACACCTCCTCCTGCTGGAGAGTGGTGGCCATTTCCTTATAGCACACCTCCTCCTGTTAGAGAGCAGCAGCCATTTCCTTATAGCACACCTCCTCCTGCTGGAGAGCAGCAGCCATTTCCTTATAGCACACCTCCTCTTGCTAGAGAGCAGCAGCCATTTCCTTATAGCACACCTCCTCCTGCTGGAGAGCAGCAGCCATTTCCTTATAGCACACCTCCTCCTGCTAGAGAGCAGCAGCCATTTCCTTATACCACACCTCCTCCTGCTAGAGAGCAGCAGCCATTTTCTTATACCACACCTCCTCCTGCTAGAGAGCAGCAGCCATTTCCTTATAGCACACCTCCTCCTCCTGCTGGAGAGCAGCAGCCATTTCCTTATAGCACACCTCCTCCTCCTGATGGAGAATGGTGGCCATTTCCTTATAGCACACCTCCTCCTGCTAGAGAGCAGCAGCCATTTCCTTATAGCACACCTCCTCCTGCTGGAGAGCAGCAGCCATTTCCTTATAGCACACCTCCTCCTGCTGGAGAGCAGCAGCCATTTCCTTATAGCACACCTCCTCCTGCTGGAGAGCAGCAGCCATTTCCTTATACCACACCTCCTCCTGCTAGAGAGCAGCAGCCATTTTCTTATACCACACCTCCTCCTGCTAGAGAGCAGCAGCCATTTCCTTATACCACACCTCCTCCTGCTAGAGAGCAGCAGCCATTTTCTTATACCACAGCTCCTCCTGCTGGAGAGCAGCAGCCATTTCCTTATAGCACACCTCCTCCTGCTAGAGAGCAGCAGCCATTTTCTTATACCACACCTCCTCCTGCTAGAGAGCAGCAGCCATTTCCTTATACCACACCTCCTCCTGCTGGAGAGCAGCAGCCATTTCCTTATACCACACCTCCTCCTGCTAGAGAGCAGCAGCCATTTTCTTATACCACACCTCCTCCTGCTAGAGAGCAGCAGCCATTTCCTTATAGCACACCTCCTCCTCCTCCTGCTGGAGAGTGGTGGCCATTTCCTTATAGCACACCTCCTCCTGCTAGAGAGCAGCAGCCATTTCCTTATAGCACACCTCCTCCTGCTGGAGAGCAGCAGCCATTTCCTTATAGCACACCTCCTCCTGCTAGAGAGCAGCAGCCATTTCCTTATAGCACACCTCCTCCTGCTGGAGAGCAGCAGCCATTTCCTTATAGCATACCTCCTCCTGCTAGAGAGCAGCAGCCATTTCCTTATAGCACACCTCCTCCTGCTGGAGAGCAGCAGCCATTTCCTTATAGCACACCTCCTCCTGCTAGAGAGCAGCAGCCATTTCCTTATACCACACCTCCTCCTGCTAGAGAGCAGCAGCCATTTTCTTATACCACACCTCCTCCTGCTAGAGAGCAGCAGCCATTTCCTTATAGCACACCTCCTCCTCCTGCTGGAGAGCAGCAGCCATTTCCTTATAGCACACCTCCTCCTGCTGGAGAGCAGCAGCCATTTCCTTATAGCACACCTCCTCCTGCTAGAGAGCAGCAGCCATTTCCTTATAGCACACCTTCTCCTGCTGGAGAGCAGCAGCCATTTCCTTATAGCACACCTCCTCCTGCTGGAGAGCAGCAGCCATTTCCTTATAGCACACCTCCTCCTGCTAGAGAGCAGCAGCCATTTCCTTATAGCACACCTCCTCCTGCTAGAGAGCAGCAGCCATTTCCTTATAGCACACCTCCTCCTGCTGGAGAGTGGTGGCCATTTCCTTATAGCACACCTCCTCCTGCTAGAGAGCAGCAGCCATTTCCTTATAGCACACCTCCTCCTGCTGGAGAGCAGCAGCCATTTCCTTATAGCACACCTCCTCCTGCTAGAGAGCAGCAGCCATTTCCTTATAGCACACCTCCTCCTGCTGGAGAGCAGCAGCCATTTCCTTATAGCACACCTCCTCCTGCTAAAGAGCAGCAGCCATTTCCTTATAGCACACCTCCTCCTGCTAGAGAGCAGCAGCCATTTTCTTATACCACACCTCCTCCTGCTAGAGAGCAGCAGCCATTTTCTTATACCACACCTCCTCCTGCTAGAGAGCAGCAGCCATTTTCTTATACCACACCTCCTCCTGCTAGAGAGCAGCAGCCATTTCCTTATAGCACACCTCCTCCTGCTGGAGAGCAGCAGCCATTTCCTTATAGCACACCTCCTCCTGCTAGAGAGCAGCAGCCATTTCCTTATAGCACACCTCCTCCTGCTAGAGAGCAGCAGCCATTTTCTTATACCACACCTCCTCCTGCTGGAGAGCAGCAGCCATTTCCTTATACCACACCTCCTCCTGCTAGAGAGCAGCAGCCATTTTCTTATACCACACCTCCTCCTGCTAGAGAGCAGCAGCCATTTCCTTATAGCACACCTCCTCCTGCTAGAGAGCAGCAGCCATTTCCTTATAGCACACCTCCTCCTCCTGCTGGAGAGTGGTGGCCATTTCCTTATAGCACACCTCCTCCTGCTGGAGAGCAGCAGCCATTTCCTTATAGCACACATCCTCCTGCTAGAGAGCAGCAGCCATTTCCTTATAGCACACCTCCTCCTGCTAGAGAGCAGCAGCCATTTCCTTATAGCACACCTCCTCCTGCTAGAGAGTAGCAGCCATTTCCTTATAGCACACCTACTCCTGCTGGAGAGTGGTGGCCATTTTCTTCTAGCACACCTCCCTCCTTCTTAGGAGATGTGCTACAACAGAATGTTCTCTGCGCTCCAGCAAAGAATGCAGCCATTACTTATTCTTCTCTACAGTGTGAGAGTCAGGGACAAATGAGGAAGAGGGAGGACGAGAGATAGAGAGAATAGAGGTGGCGTGAGGAAGGAGGCCAGAAAAAATGGTGGGGGTTGATCAGGTGGAGGTGGATGGAGGCAGGAGAGAGAAAGGGGATAAGAAAGAAAGGGGGAAAGCAAAAAACAGTGAACAGAGACAAAAGGAAGGAGGGGGGTGAAAGGGTCTATGGGTGAGGGGGAGAAAGAAAGTGGGAGAAAGGCCGGTGGTGCTAGACATTGCCCTGGGCGGTACTCGATACGTCCATGGGTGGAGTTAGACGTGACCCTTGGAAGGAGCAGGACATGCCCCCTTTGGTGGAGCGAAGCATTCCCTTGTAACCTATGTGCACAATGCTGCACAATTTGACTAGCAAACATACCCCATTTTAGATGTCTACAATACTGCAACAGATAACCCCAGGATTACCCACCCCAGCTCTTGTTTCTATTCATCATCATCACCATTTATTTATATAGTGCCACTAATTCCGCAGCGCTGTACAGAGAACTCACTCACATCAGTCCCTGCCCCATTGGAGCTTACAGTCTAAATTTTCTAACACACAAATACAGACAGACATAGGGGTCTATTTATTAAAGTTTTTCCCCCTTGTAAAGCCCCGAAAACGTTGTTTTCGGGGCTTTACCGTTAAAATCCCTATGTATTACGATATCTGCTGCTTTGCACCCATTAGCGTTTTTCTGAGCACTCCCCATAACAATGTATGGGGAGTGCTCAGTAACGCTATGTATTAAAAACTGGCAGGTGAAATATTTCTTTTTTTTTACTTGTTAATGTACGCCGTCTGAAGCTGGCGTACATTAACATAAATGAAACTTTACACTGAAAACAGCGCTGCTCTGACGAGCAGAGCTGCACAGCGCATGTGTGGAGGGATCACATGATCCCTCCATCACATGCTTCAGGCTCCTGCAGACACGGATCGCTGTGCGCATGCCCGAGTTTACCAGTCGGCGCATGCGCACAGGGATTGAAAGAGGGACGATCGGCACCGCAGAGGGAGGAAAAGAGAAGAATACAGTGTTAGGTAAGTGTAAGAATTCACAGGAGCAGCCGTTTTTCGGAACGGCTGTTCCTGTGTTGATTTTTAATACATATGAGAAACTTTTCAATCCGCATCTATGCGATGAGGATTGAAAAGTTTCTACAGAAAAAAACGAAGGGTCATAAATAGACCCCATAGAGAGAGACTAGGGTCAATTTGATAGCAGCCAATTAACCTACCAGTATGTTTTTGGAGTGTAGGAGGAAACCAGAGCACCGAGAGGAAACCCACGCAAACACGGGGAGAACATACAAACTCCTCACAGATAAGGCCGTGGTGGGTAATTGAACTCTTGACCCCACTGCTGTGAGGCAGAAGTGCTAAACACTTAGCCATCGTGCTACCCATTGAAAAGGTTTTCGTGTCTGCCAGTTTCCACATAATCCACACAGTCATTGGTTGCAATGCTGGCAGCCTCTCCTGCTGTAAAATCCAACAGCTATTCCAAGTTCACTAACCTCTGATTTGCAGCTGGAGTTCAACAGAGAGGCAGCCGGAATTGGTGCATATGGCAGTGTAGGTTGGTCTCTTTAGTGTCCAGATCATGCAGCGCTTCTCAAATGTGACCACCAGTTTTTGCTTGTAAGAGTTCTGGTGGCTGCAATATAATCTTCTGATGGAGGCACGAAAACCACAATTATATATTACATATTATGTCACATGTACAGACTTTTACTTTTGGGGCTTAATTCCACTTTAGCTCACCGTGAAGATTGCTGGGGATATCTTGTATTTTCTCAAGAATTCCATTATGCTGTATACATTGGAAAGCGTCCAGTCTTTAAAGTACATAGGAGACCAATGAAGTCTTCCCTCAGGACTTCTCACAGGCACCCAATGGGAAAAGCAATGGCAAAAAAAATCAAAACCAATGACCAAGAAAGAGCTCTCCATACTTGGCCTTATGGCAGCAGACGTACCCTGGAGAATTTTTTATGCCTTATTCAAAACATGTAAAAATACATAATAACTAATAGCCCTACAAGCTCTTGGAGTAAGTGTTCTCAGTCTGATTTGAAGTGACATTTGCCATTTCTGGTTGGGTTCCAAATGTATCTCAGAAGAACTGGATGTGATTCAAAACTGTCAACTCTTGTACTCTCTAGTGGGATTATCTATAAATAACGTCATGTGGTATTTCATCTAAGACTTCCAAGAAAAGACAGTACTATAAAACAAATTAACTGCATAATGTTTCAGACACAGAATCAACCAAATTCCTATGAACAGTTTGTTAAATCAAACAAAATATATGGTAATCATTCTATAACTCTACTGCCTTGTCCACATGAGCTCTTCTTAGGCGTTCTACTAAATCATTATTTTGAAAACAAGTAGTTGAGTACTCTACTAATGTATCCTTGCATGTACATTGTCTGGTCAAACATGATGGTTTCCTAGTGCCTACCAAAGTTTACAATATGATTCTGTATCTCTTCATTTGATTGCGTGTGGGTCAGATCTTATCCCCTGGAGGCTCTTTTCAAATCACCCAGCCTTTGATTGATGTATCTTTTGTAAGTGTATTTGGAAAATATGCAATTTTTTTTTTAAAAAAGCCAATATACTAATATAAACAAATTAGTCATGGATATAAATGCATTCATTATTTGTATATAACATACTTTTCCTGTTTCCTTTGTGTATGCTTAATTTCTAGTAGCCTGTAAGTTTTGATTGTCTTATGAGACCATCTTCTAGAAGTGACATTTCTGTTTGGTACTGAAGAGGTTAATTTTCCATGGCTGGCAGATCACCAAAATCCTAAAGTGAATGTTTTCTTATTGCTTTAAGGCAATCTTCTTCAATGACTGCTTCCACTACATCATCTGAATGGAACCTGCAAGTTTACTTTGGCATTAACCCTTTCTCTGCCAGAGGCTGCATCTGATTGTGATGCATCATGCTTTCTGCAAGGCTGAGAGCTTGCCTCCTATTGGCTTGCTATGTGATCGAGGGGACGCACAAGGGATAATGATGCTCCCCTAGCTGCCAGGCTATGCTTTTCTTCCATTCAAATGGCCTTCTGTTAACATCGCTTCTTTGTGAACGCTGGAGGAAACAAAGCTTTGATTTGCAGGCTGATAGCTTACTGCATTGAGCCATGTGCTCCTAGACACCAATAACCATAGACTGGTTTCATTTTTCCAAAAGTCAGCACACATACATGAGAGCCATGTGGAAGATCATTAGCTCATAATTTAGCCAAAAGAGAGCACAAAGTAACTTCAATTTTCTCCTCTATTTTATTATCGTTTCTCCTCCCCCACTTTCAAGTGGGGATAAGCTTCTACTGGGATTTGCATGACAAATCTTAGTACAGTGGAAACGTGCAGAGTGTGTAAAGATTATTTATTACACTGCCTACAATAAATTTGCTACAAATATTAAAACTGGAAATATTTGTGTTAGCAAAACACTGCTGTACATGAGATATAAGGATCTTGATTATGTTGTCTGCCTGCACCTTCTATTAAACACAGAACACTTTCGACCTGCAATGTTTAAGTGGACACTTGACTCATTAGTCCATGTGAAATAGATAAGAAACAAAGAACCCGAGAAAATAACAAGGTATATTTTCTTTAATAACAGAAATTTAACTACGTGCACTTAAGATTTTATTGAAATGCGAATCACAGTAGAAATGGGCTTTAGAGAAGTTTTCAGAGAAAAGAAAGTATTTGTTTTGTTTGGGGGTTTTGGTGCTCCACCCCTCCAGAATGAGCGAAGTGAATCTGCACAATAATGAAGCATGTAAGAAGGGATGACATCATTAGTCAGTGGTCCCAGCTCACATGCACAGCAATCACCTTTTATTGTCCTAATGACATGGTTGGAATGTGATGGCAATTTCCCTGGACAACAGGAGCCAGAAAACGTCTTGTTTAGGTTTCCGTGGAGAGTTGGCATGTTTTGTAAACTATCTGCTGGATGATTGCAAAGGTAAGAAAAGTCAAAGTCTGGTGCAATATAAAACACGATGCTTGTGGACTTGAATGAGCTCTTTTGTCCACAAAGTCCATTCTAGATAACTTTGTTTTGCGTGTGATCACAGCAAGATGTGCTTGTGGCTGTAAGAACAGAAGACTCGCAGTAGTTGGAATTAATCGCTGGATCTCTTTTTGCTTCTCACTTTCTTAGAAATCTATAACATTATACCTTAAACCAATTTTGTACCATAGGAAGACTATACAAATGTATAAAACATTCAATTGTATCATTTTCCTATATGTAAATTTTAAACTGTTTGTCATTTGTTTAATTTGTTTTGTGTTTTCTGGATTTATATTACCAGTTTATTATGTTTGGTTTGATTTTAAAATCTAAGCAACAACATACTTGTTCAACATTGCTAATATAATGCAGGGAATAGAAGTATGATTTCTCTCAGCTGTTGCATATTACTGAAAGGGATGAGCTAAATTGGACATAATTTGTATGTGCTGTTTTCTTATGTGATTTATGTGGATCACTACCATGTAGAAGATTAATTCATTTATCCATAACAAATAGCAGGATACAATTTAAATAATATAAAAATGACCCATAGTATAGCTCATTTCCATATGCTGCTTGAGGAGTATTAGGACACAATACATGTTCTTACAGTTTACCAATAATCTTTTGCAGTTTCACTAAAAAAAAAATACAATCTGGTTTATTCTCTCACTGGAGTCTGTTTAATGGGGTGCTGTTGTTGCACTGTTATTTAATCTACCTGGGATGACCCAATGTTGCAAATTGTTGCAGCTCAATTGCAACTTTGTACGCAGCTTACAAATTGGCAAACATACATGACTGTGTAAACCACTGATGGGCAACAGACAGCCCTCTAAACCTTCTCCTGTGGCCCCCCTTTTCTGCTTTTTTGTCAGATGTGTTTATTATAGCTTGTAACACTTGCTTAAAGTGCTGTTGATATTTTAGTGCAGATAGGTGTCTCTTTGATTAAATGTATTGTTTTAAGTTATTACTGAGTTTAAGGGAAATGTGTGGTCCTTTTGAAGGTTAGAGGGCCACCAGTGCGGCCACTGAAGTGTATCAGGTTGCCTATTACTGGTGTAAACAATTAATTTTCCTTTATATTATACATAAACAGATGAATGTATAGTCAGAATTTACTCACACTCTGTCTGATTTGCATTTTAAAAAAGAGAACGGAAGTGTAGTTCTGACCGTATTCAAATGTAAGCGTATGCTCTGCCAACACAGTACTTGCCATATTTACAGAGAGAAAGGACTGCAGTATACGCACATATGTGCAAGGTCACATCAGAATGTTTTACAAAAAAATTATTTGTATTATTAAATAAATAAACAATTAGTAACTGTTAATTATTAATATAAATATGGATTTAAAAAAATATATATATTTTATTTTTTTACATTAAATAATTATATAAAGATGCTTATAAAGCATACTATACATACAGTGCCTTTTTACAGCCTATCTTACTTGAAAACACATGTTCTGTGCTATCCAGTGGCAGACAATGCAGTGCCAGTCAACACTATACACTTCCACCTGCCCTGTAGCTGGTGCAAATGATATAGGTGGAAACAAGCGCACTTACGAGAAACCCAGGACTTGAATCTGCCACATATGCATCAGAACGCCCTTGGCTTGCCCTTACAGTACCTGGCCTACATTTGTCCACCCCTTCCCTCCCCCGTTCTGCCACTCAAGTCATAAGCAGTCATGTCATTTGTGTTCGGGCATGAATTTCAAGCAGTTGTGTTCATTGGTGTAAGGTCCATTTCTGAGACTGCGCAGAGCTATTTCACGCAAGATACGCTAAGCAAATGGACGTATGTCTGAACATGAATCACTGCCCACTGCGTTCAAACTGTTCTGGAAATGGTGGCGGTATCAGGATCATTGCTACTGATTGGGATTGGGTGAGCAGCTATTGTCCCTCAGTTTCTACTACCACTCATCTGAACAGTTGTTGTGTACCGTAAACAATGATCATGAAAAATGCATGATTTTCAGAGTGATGTTATTACATTGCATTCCATACAGAATGCTGCATTACAGAATTCCGAGAAAAAAAATCATTGAATCTTACCTTGTGAAAATAATCTAATCTTTATTTGGACACCTAATACTTGATAAGCGGAACTGTGGGATCCATTTACTTCTTGTTCTCAAGAATACAAATCTGCTAATTTGTGCTTCTGGACAATTTCTCTAAAAACTTCAAGGGGCTGATAATGAAAGGACATACTCCAGTTTGCATAGCATATCCTGTGTGAAATCACTCTGTGTATACCCAGAAAGTGGGCATGCACATATATGCCAGCAGCTGGAGAGACAGGATGGGGAGGGAGGAGGCTTCTAACATTGGCCAAGTACAACAAATGTAGCTTATACAGACCTGCAGAAACATGCATATACACCTGTATATCTTTTGCACCTGCTACAGGGCAGGTGCAAATACTTGATGATTATGACTTGTTGTAAACAAGGCGCATATGCTGCTGATGCACAGTGGTAGTCATCATAATGACACTGATGATACCGACATAGTCTATACCAACAAATAACGATTTTAAGAATGCCTATAAAAAGAAAATGCAGACTTACTATAAGATTGACAATGTAGATCAACGACATGCTCCCACCATATACTGAGTGCTGACAATGCAGGCACTTTGTAGTTAAATCAGTTATCATAGCAATTCCGGTTTCTGGATTTAAAGCGGCAATGCCAGCAGCCGTGTAATGTAAAAGTGTTTATCGTCTTTGTAATTTTAACCCGTAGCCTAACCCTAACCCTAATACTAACCGTAACCCCTAACTCCAATTGTAATCGACAACTTTGTTATCTAATTTTAAGGTTAAATTTAGGTTTAGGATTACGATCAGGGTTAGGCATTAGGGTTATGGTTAGTATTAGTGTTAGGCTACAAGTTAAAATTCCAAAGACGATAAACACTTTTACATTATACATGGCTGCTGACATTGCCGCTTTAAATAAAGAAATCTCTGGTTCGCTATGATAACTGACGTCAATACAAACTGCCGGCATTGCCAGCAATCGGTATATAGTGAAAGCATGTCGCTGATCTACAGTGTCATACTTATAGCAGGTCTGCATTTTTTTTTTATAGACATTCTTCAAATCAGAATTTTTTGGTTGGTATACACTATGTCGGTAATGGTACCCAACCCGTTGATGCAAAGGCGGATGCTAGTAGATTAATGTCCTATTGAATGTTTATTCTTGTAAACTGGTTCAGGCATCATGGACTGTAGTAGGTAGACTGTAGGATTCACATAAGGAAGCTGAGGTCCCAGATAACTTGGTCTAAAATAATGAAAGTATTATCAAGACACTATATAGATATAATTTTAGTAATGTAATATTTTAACTGAATCAGAGCATTCCGCGAAATGAAATTGCATTTATATAAATAACATTATTAATAGAGTGTGAAGAGAGAGAGTATATTTTGAATGAGAGGATACATAATAACCATTTTACTTTGATTTTAATATTGCAAACAAGAGTCATAGGGGCATATTCAATTGTCGGCGGAAACGCCGAAAATCTTGCGGCGCGCGCACTATTACCGTTATTACGGTAATAATGCGCATAAAAAAACATTATTACGGTACTTTTCTCGCTGGATTTCAGCTCGCAGCTCCCTGAGCCGCGAGCTGAAATCCAGCTATTACCGTAATAACGGTAGAAGTTTTAACACAGCGGAAAACGGCGACAATTGAATATGCCCCTTTAACTTACATTCTGGCTTGTTTGAATATATCAACCATCACATTTAGACATTTAAATTCTAAAGTTAATATTTGGTATGTTTTACAGGTTAAAAAAGTTACTTGAACAGGAGAAAGCTTATCAGGTGCGAAAAGATAAGGAATATAACAAGCGACTCAATAAAGTCCGAGATGAACTAGTAAAGCTTAAGTCATTTGCACTGATGCTAGTGGATGAGAGACAAATGCATATTGAACAGCTTGGACAACAAACTCAAAAGATACAAGACCTTACTCAAGAACTTCAAAAAGCAGAATCGAAACTGAAAACAGTTTGTGCTAAAGCCAATGAGGACGGACAGAAAGTTGTTAAATTGGAATTGGACCTTGAGCACAAAACTTCCAAATATTCTCAAGAGCATGAAGAAATGACTGCAAAACTGGTCACTCAAGAGTCCCATAACCGTCAGCTTCGCCTTAAGCTGGTTGGTCTCAATCGTAAAATTGAAGAATTAGAAGAAACAAATAAGAACCTTCAAAAAACTGATGAGGAGTTAAAGGAGTTGAGAGAAAAAATAGCCAAAGGAGAATGTGGAAATTCAAGCTTAATGGCAGAAGTAGAAAATTTACGAAAAAGAGTTTTAGAAATGGAAGGGAAAGATGAGGAAATAACAAAGACAGAATCGCAATGTAAAGAACTTCAGAAGAAGCTCCATGAAGAAGAACATCACAGCAAGGAGCTGAAGCTTGAGGTGGAGAAATTGCAGAAAAGAATGTCTGAATTAGAAAAATTAGAAGAGGCTTTTATGAAGAGTAAGTCGGAGTGCACTCAGCTTTATGTGAAGCTGGATAAAGAAAAAGCCCAAACAAGGGAATTGATCAAGGACGTTGAATTGGTGAAAGGTCGAGTTAAAGAACTTGAATCAGTGGAAGGAAGACTAGAAAAAGCAGAACACAATTTAAAAGATGACTTAGCAAAGTTAAAGTCTTTCACTGTTATGCTCGTTGATGAAAGGAAAATCATGATGGAAAAGATAAAACTAGAGGAAGGTAAGGTTGATGACCTAAATAAGGACTTAAAAGTTGAACAAGGAAAAGTTATGGAGGTAACAGAAAAACTTATAGATGAAAGTAAAAAACTTTTAAAACTGAAGTCAGAGATGGAAGAAAAAGTGTATAGCTTGACAAAAGAACGAGATGAGTCAATCAGCAAACTAAGAACTGAGGAAGAGCAAAACTGTGAACAAAGTTGCAGAGTAGACCTGCTAATGAAGAGAATAGAAAATATGGAAGTTTCTGAAAGAGAAGCAGCACGAAGCAGAGCAAAGAAAGCATTTGAGTCTGTACATCATGAAGACAACAAGACAAAAGAGTTGATTTTAGAAATTGAAAGACTTAGAAATCGTCTTCAGCAGCTTGAAGTGGTTGAGGGAGATTTGATGAAAACAGAAGATGAGTATGATCAGCTAGAAAGAAAATTTAGAACTGAACAAGACAGAGCTAATGTTCTCTCTCTGCAGCTTGAAGAGCTGGAAAGTAATATAGCAAAGAATAAAGCTATTGAAAAAGGAGAAGCTGTAAGTCAAGAGGCTGAACTTCGACATAGAATCAGGGTAGAGGAGTCTAGAAATAGAGACTTAAGAGCAGAAGTACAAGCACTCAAGGAAAAGATTCATGATATGATGAATAAAGAAGACCAGCTTTCACAACTTCAAGTTGACTATGCAGTCCTTCAAAAAAGGTTTATTGAAGAAGAAAATAAAAACAAAAATATGGGACAAGATGTATTGAATTTGACGAAAGAGCTGGAACTCTCAAAGCGATACAGCCGTGCTATAAGGCCAAGCATGAATGGTAAAAGAATGGTAGATGTTCCTGTGACATCCACAGGGGTCCAGACAGATGCAACAAGTAATGAATCAGTTGAGGAGGAGACTCCAGCAGTGTTTATCAGGAAGTCCTTCCAAGAAGAGAACCACATTATGAGTAATTTACGACAAGTAGGACTTAAAAAACCTACAGAAAGATCACCTGTTTTAGAAAGGTATCCACCTGCAGCTAATGAGATAAACATAAGAAAATCATGGATCCCCTGGATGAGAAAAAGAGAAAATGGCTCTCCTTGTACTCCAGTCACACCAGAAAGAGCAATTCGTCCAAATCCTAGTCCAGGGCGCCCAGGTGAAGTGTTCCTTTCACCAAAACATGGTCAACCTCTTCACATAAGAGTAACACCAGATCATGAGAACAGCACAGCCACTTTAGAGATAACTAGTCCACCTTCAGAAGACTTCTTTTCAAGCACCACAGTAATACCAACCTTGGGTAATCAAAAACCGCGGATTACAATTATTCCTTCTCCGAGTGTCATGACCCAAAAAGGAAAAGGTGTTGATAACCCAGTGTCTCCAGAAAGAGCTATGTCCCCTGTTACAATAACAACTTTCTCACGGGAAAAATCTTCAGAAACTGGTAGATCCAATTTTAATGAAAGGCCCACATCTCCGATTCAAATACTCACTGTATCAACATCTGCTGCATCTCCAGAGTTATCTATGTCCCCAGATTCTCAAGAAATGACCATGGGGCGCGCTGTATTTAAAGTTACTCCTGAAAAACAAACTGTGCCAACTCCAATAAGAAAATTCAATTCTAATGCAAACATAATTACAACAGAAGATAATAAAATTCATATTCATTTAGGTTCTCAGTTTAAAAGAAATACTGGCAGCTCCTCAGAAGGAACAACGCCGATTATCACTGTTAGACCTTTAAATGTTGGTACAGAAAATATGGAGGTTACAACTGGTACAGTACTTCGCTCTCCAAAGACCAATTTGTCTGCCAGGCCTACCACAAACAAAGTGACCAGTTCTATAACCATAACTCCTGCCACAGCATCTTCTACTCGTGCAACCCAATCAGTGGTGAGTACACAAGTAATGTTTTTCATGATTAATTTATAAAAAAAATATGAAAACACTAATTTTAAGTAGGGAGAAATTCTGCCAATTATAAATCTATTATTGTTCCACTTTTGTGTAAAGGTAGTTGAAAGAGGTTACCTGCAGTGTTATTCAATGGGATTCCTAACTAGGGGCCTGATTCATTAAGGATCTTAACTTGAGAAACTTCTTATTTCAGTCTCCTGGACAAAACCATGTTACAATGCAAGGGGTGCAAATTAGCATTCTGTTTTGCACATAAGTTAAATACTGAGTGTTTTTTCATGTAGCACACAAATACTTGATAGCTTATTTGTACACTGAAATTAAAGTTGATATTTGTGTGCTACATGAAAAAACAGTCAGTATTTAACTTGTGTGCAAAACAGAATATTAATTTGCACCCCTTGCATTGTAACATGGTTTTGTCCAGGAGACTGAAATAAGAAGTTTCTCAAGTTAAGATCCTTAATGAATTAAGCCCTAGAACTTTGCTGTGTGTAGAAAAATATCTACAAATATCAGGACTTTGAGGCCTGTTTGTCAATAGGCCCCCTACTCCTGTGATAGGATAATTTTTATATTGTTGCTTATAAAAAGCGATTCAAAAATGACTTATTGTAGCAATTTACCAAATACCTATCTCTATGGCAGCTGTGTGATACTCAGCTGCCCAAATGAGAGTGGCCCGGAGTGGTAAAACCAGTTTCTGTAGATATGCGCAAGCACGAACCAGCCGTGCAGTGGAACATAAAGCCATCACCATATGGCAGTAATAGAACAGGTATTGTAGTGTTAGGAACTCCCAAGTCAGTACAGTGAAACTCGGGAACTACTCTGAAGGCCAGGTGTTCGCTGGAGCCCCTAGTGGTGGGGACAGACTGAGCTGCGGGCCGACCGAGGATCGAGTAACGTATACTGACTTAAAGGAGTTCCCAGAAGTGGAGTGATTGGTGGACTGTAGTATAAGAAGAATCCTAGGTCAAAAGGTCACAGGCACAGATGCAATATCCAAGGGCAAGCGAAGGGTCAAACTCACAGGCAGAGAAGCAAAATCCGAATTCCAGGCAAAAGGTCAAGGTCAGAAGAGAAGGGTCACAGGTCCAATAACAAGCAGGGGTCAAAACACGGGTAGTCAAATCCAAGGTAGCAGGAACCAAAATGGATAGCACAAGCAGGCAGCAGGACTGAGGACAGAACGCTATAACCGGCAATGAGGCAGCAGGCCTCATTGCCCTAAATACTGAAGCAGACCAATGAGAGCCTAGCTCTCTAATTGCCCACAAGCTGTTCCAATTAGCCTTCAGGCTTGCCCCGCTGTTGCGCACGCGCCCGGCTGCTCTGTAATGCCGGGACGCGGCGATGGACAAGAGAGCTTCTTACCGTTGCCATGGCAACGTCTGACGAGCCCCCGGAAGTGACGTCCCGGTCGCCATAGAGACGGCTGGGACGGAGACAGGGGAGTCGCGGCGGCTGGGCACCGCCGCGGCTCGTAACATGTAGCTGTACAAGCACTTATAACAGCCTCCCGATTGCAAACATAAGCAACCAATAAACACCATAATGTGCCATGACTTCATGATTCCAAGTAAGGCTGGCTCACTTAGGTCTCATATTCATTTTCATTTTTAACTTGCATTTTACTAACTTTCTTAAAGTTTGTAAATGACATGTAAACATGTTTCTAGCTTTACTATAATCATTGGCGCATTCATTTGCATTTCATTGCAGTAGCTTTTTTTTTGTTAATGCAACTTGTTCCATTTTTTGCCTTGGCTGCGAGAAGCCTACAATGATAATTTTAACACTGGTAAAAATATCAGTAAAAACGCATATTAAACGTATTTGTATTTGATATTATTTTTTACTATCATAAAAGAACTTCAGTGTGTGTGAGGTCTGAAACCTCACACATGCTGCTTTATTGCAGCTGCTATCTAGCAGCTTGCCTGTTTACATAGCATGTGTACCCCACTGATAATCTGCCTGATTATTAGTGGATTTGTAGGTGAATGCAGCGTGAAGGTGACAGCTATCGGTCTGTCTGTTTGGTCATCCTGCAACCACAGTAACAGATTACACTAACAACAGATAAGAACTCACTGCTCAGTCTGTGCACAGATTAATGGATCTTATCCAATGCAGCCAACCACACTGTGACTAAACTGGACACTGAAGACCTGATGCAGAGTTGGTTGCAAAATGAGCATAATTGCACTAAAAAAGCCGGCCGTAAAAATAGCGTATTTACGCATCTTAAGATGCATGCAGGTTTGTACCAGTAGCATACGTGGCCACTCTACTCCAGGTATACGTCAGATGCTTACATCCCATTGTACCCATGTTTTTATGTGCAACAAGCACATTCGCTATTAGGCATTAAAAAAAAGTATTTAATACAGCAGGAATAACTCCCCTCTTCCAGGTACAAAAAAGATTTGCTTAAACACATCCAGAAAATTATAATATATGCCCGAGCGACAAAGAAAGCACCAATAATCGTCAGCAGTACAATTGCAAACAGCCAGTTACAAGGGGTTCGCAAGTGCCTGACCACCCACAAATAATACCCCTTTCATGGTGTAGTCTCGACCCGGATTTTTGCCGGGCCGAGGCTGCAGTATGAATGACTCCAGGTCTAATTCCCAGGTCAGCTGAACCAGGAATTAGACCCGGGAATTTTGGTGGGGTAATTCCCTGGTCCGATCCGGGTCGGCCGCACTATGAATGATGAGACCCGGATCTCACCAGACATAATGTTAAAGTTTGAAAAAAAAATAAAAATCCAAGCCAATCTCATCTCCTTTTGTGATTTTGCCTTGGAGAACTGGGTAGACCCGTGTTCAGTATGAACGGGGTCTACCCGGGAATTTGACAAGTAAGAGCCTCTACAGCCCCGGCAATATTCCAGGTTCATATACCCGGGATGTTGACAATAACATCACTATAATTAGACGGAATTCACATTAAGTTCATTCTTTGGCAAACACTGGATACAAATGGGTGACCTAGTAATGCAAAGGTTAACTGCATTACAGAAACTAGTGCAATAATTAATACAATGTATTTTGAATTCTCTCTTCCGTGGCAATTTACTTTAAAGTATTGCATGTTCGTCTTCAACTATTCAAGCAATTAATTTTCCTAACATGTGAAATAGCACATTTATGAAACACTTTGCAGGTTCATCCCGGTATATATATTTTTTTGTAATAAAGGCAGCCATAACAGAAGAGTGCTGATGGTATTTTTAATACCTAGGTTTACATTTATCAAGCTGCGGGTTTGAAAAAGTGGAGATGTTGCCTATGGCAACCAGATTCTAGTTATCGTTTATTTAGTACATTCTACAAAATGATAGCTAGAATCTGATTGGTTGCTATAGGCAACATCTCCACTTTTTCAAGCTTGATAAATTTACCCAATAGACTTTTTTGACAATCACATCTAAAAGCCATTATGCTGGGTTATTTGATATACAGGCTTGGTTTGCTCATATATGCATTGGTACATTTATTTTACTGCCAACTTTTTACAAACTTATTGTAAAAAAAAGTTCTGTTATTTTTATAGATGATTGGTCCTATATTTTATAGACTGACTTTACACTGTAATAAGTTTTTAATGTGTGTTTTCTCTAACTCTACAGACAACACAGGATGGGTCATCCCAACGCCACACCCCTACCCGCATTCCCATGTCAAAAGGTATGAAAGCAGTAAAGCCAATAATGGCAGTGCCAGGAGCAGGAAATCTGTCAAAATTTGAGCCACGTGGCGAGAGTCAGTCTATGAAAATAGAATTGAAGAAATCACCAGCCAGCAGCTCTGCCCCTTTCGGAGGGGGGAAGGGCTGAGGCTAAGTCTCAGGGGTATGTGCAGGTGTTTCTGCTACCATAAAAAGCAGTCCCCTGTTTATCAAAGTTCTTTGATAAATACTAATTCATGACTTCCTATTCTTTTACACCACTCTGCTGTTCGATAGAGCAGCAGACTGGTGAGCCATAGGCCTTCTGCAAATAGTAAAAAAAATAAATAACAAAATGTAAAAAATAACCATGTGTCTCAAAAGTAACTGAGGGTATTTCTATACTGTAAACCATTGTACTTTAAGGTATTACTATTTAAAGGGCAGTGGTTACCTGAACACAGTGGAAGCAGCAATTTTGTAGTGTGAGACAATATTGATGACAATGCTTAATCATACTTGCCAACCTTATGTTGGCCGAGTCCGGGAGATCCTGGAGGGCAGGAGGGGTGTAAAGGCGGAGGGGGCGGGGCTTCATGATTTGCGTCATTTTGGCCCCTTCCCCGGTGATGTAATGCCTGTTTTGGGTCTTTTTACAGTTTAAAAAGACCCCAAACAAGCATTACATCACTGGGGATGGGGCCAAAATGACGCAAATTGCGGAGCCACGCCCCTCCGCCCATACAATCCGGCTCCAATTTTAGTGAAGTGGTCAGATGTCCATGAGACCTACCGGAAATTCGGGAGTCTCCCGGAGAGAGTTGGCATGTATGTGCTTAGTATCTATTTTGACTCCATTCTCACCAATATTGGTCCGCCCCAGAAAATGGCTGCTTCTAATGTGTCTTGGTGACAGATATATTGTAATTCTATGTACTTATTTAAAGTGCATTTTTAGTAATAAATGTGCAAGTAAAGGAGGGTTCAAATTAAAATTGCAGTCACAAATTAAGGACTTACCTATATTTTCCTTCAATTGTCAAATACAAAAATGTTCCCTTCACATATAATAATTTCTACTCCTTTTTATATGTGAGCCGACTAAAGTGATAATAGCCCAAACATGGTGACATTCATAATTCTTTTTAGGTGGCAAGATTCCCCTTGAATGGGTTTACTGCACTCTAACAGTAGCACTCTAATGTTTTACAGTATAGAATATTGTAGGACATGTTGGTACATGTTACTGAAGCCTGTATTGACCTGCATGCCAGGTGGCATGAAAAGGTGTATGACTTTTCCCACATGAAGTATGTATATATATGTGCTGCATTTTTCTAGTGAATTTGATCTGCAAGTATATTTTGTATAACAATTCCCAGTTTATTTTCCACACTCTTAAAAACTTCTGCCATCTTCTAATGTACTTCTACAATTGAGTCAGTGTGCTGTTGTTATATCACATTTGCCCAGGCTCCTGCAGTTTTTGGGAGACTCGTGAATGAAGGATGGAAATTCTGGAGCCCCCAAAAGAGCAGCCAATCCTGTCAGGAGCACTTGCCTGTCACAAGTAGGGGACAGGTGGTAGGGTGGACGATGCAAACCACTTGAGCACGCCCCTTGTAAACACCCATTTTCGATCCTGTATTACATCATGCCACTCAGGGTGTACTGAGGTGAGCTGGACATGGTAATATGATTGTCCAACCAGGGCCGCCAAGAGGAATTTTGGGCCCCGGTACAGCAACCTCATGGGGCCCGCTATAGGTGATTAGCAAGTAAACTCCTGCGCCATCAAGGGGTGTGTGGCCATTCCATTGGGGGCGTGTCTAGCAGGTGAAAAGCACTAGGTCATCCTTCTACAGAAAAGTACATTACTCACACATACCCTCTCTGCCCAGCAGCATTGCTCACACGTCCCCCCCCCCTCTGCCCACATGCTTTAATCACACATGGCCCCTTTCTACCCAGCACCTATAATCACACATGGCCCCTTTCTACCCAGCACCTTTAGTCACTCATGCCCCCTCTGCCCAGCACCTTTAGTCACACATGCCCCCTCTGCCCAGCAGCATTGCTCACACGTCCCGTCCCCCCCTCTGCCCACATGCTTTAATCACACATGGCCCCTTTCTACCCAGCACCTATAATCACACATGGCCCCTTTCTACCCAGCACCTATAATCACACATGGCCCCTCTCTGCCCAGCAGCTATAATCACACATGGCCCCTCTCTGCCCAGCACCTTTAGTCACTCATGCCCCCTCTGCCCAGCACATGCCTGCCCCCCATCACATCATCTTACCTTTTCTCCACTGCACAGCACAGGATTAGATCTGGCCATGCTCCCTGCTGGTACCTGGTCCGGCTCTGCACACTGCCCCCTGCACTCGCGGGTGCCCGTGCGCACCACCCGCGAGAAGAAAAAAAAGTAGTTTTACTTTTTTTTTTAACTACAGAGCTCCCCCCTCCATGCAGGTCTGGGTACGGGTAATTTGTACCTGCTTCCTCCCCCCCTCTAGGTGCCCCCGGTCCAACCCGCTGTTTTGTTGCGAGATGTATCATAAAGCCTCTACCACTTCATCTTTTACTAACTTACCTCAAGATATACTGGAAACAAAGTAGGAAAAGTATGTGTGATATGTAAATATCTACATACTTTTAAAAATGTACTCATTGTGTAGTTGAACTGGTTTGTAACTATTAAAAGAAACCAACTGCAATTATGGGCAAACATTTTCAGCAATAATTAGCTAGAGAAGAACAAAATTTTAAAAAATGTTCTTCAAAATATTCGCTTCAATCTGCATTTAGCGGCAAAATTTTGCACACATTGCTGGCGGAATTTGGCCCTAGGGATTCCCAAACCAAACACATAGCGAAATGATTTGACTGTTGTTGTCCCAGCTCTATTTATAGATTAGAAAGTACACACAACATGGCTTTACAAATACAGTGTGAAATGGCATTGTGTGGAACGGCAAAGCAAAAGTGGAATATGAAAATTGTATTACTGGAACTTTTTTTACCTGTGCAACTGTTACACCACAAAACACAATTCACGTGAACGTCTACCACAGGTTCGCTCATCTATAATTATCCTGCAAGGATAATGTTTACAAGTCTTTGACAAAATTTATATTTTGCTGTGAATACATATATTTGTCTATCTACATGACAACAAAGCAAATTTGATTGTATTTGTTAATAGTGAATGTTAATGTAATGTAAGCAACAGGAAATTTCTGTTTTCTAGCTAATTAAAAGTTTATAGGTGTGACTTGATTGATATTGACTATTTATTATTCCCACTGACAGCTGTGCTTTACACACAGGGTTAATTCTATTGAAGCATGCAGCAGCTTGTCAATGTTTTCGAATAAAATGTTCACCCTATCCTATTACTGATGAAGTTCCTGCTCTGTATTACATTTTGCTGTGAGGAGTGCTTGAGTAACAGTATTAATTGAATTCAGGTTCTCTCTCTGCAACCATTGAGGGTGTTCTGACAACCAAATCACATGGCTCCCAGGTACTGTACTGGAACCAGAAGCCTGGCTCCAGGTCTGGCAGTGTACAGAGAACAACACTGCACTGATAGACATCTCTCGGCCTGAAACTAGTTAGAGATGGTAGCTATTAGCAAAATCGTGGGGCAGATACATGCTGGGCTTATGTTGTTAAATATGAATAATTCAGTTCATACTGTGTATATATAGTAAAATTACTTACAATTTAAATCATAGGGCTATGGTACTCTGTTTTTGGAGCAGAACTGTGCCCTATGTAATATTTAGTTAATACATAAAATACAGCTTAAAAGATGGACTATAGCAGACATTTGCCACCTCAGAGGTGATTCCCTAGGTCTGACATGACTTCTATGGGCACACCCTGGTGGAGCGCAGCGCAAAGCATGTGGATCCGTGGGGGAGGGAGGATCCCCAAGTACCGCTCCCTGCAATTAGTAACAGAGTGCATTGCTTGGAAATCCTTTTCTCTGGTCAGAAAATACATTTATTCCCGACAGTAAAAAGTATTTTGACTGACAGGTGAGCCGGCTTATGTGTCTAACCAAGATGGGAGGAGTGAGCCACGACATGTAACTGGCAGGAGGGGTGAGCCGCGTCATATGACCAGTCAACAGAACAATAAGTCTCGATCCACCCCTGCCACGTTTATCCATCATCATCATCACCATTTATTTATATAGCACCACTGATTCCGCAGCGCTGTACAGAGAACTCACTCACATCAGTCCCTGCCCCATTGGAGCTTACAGTCAGACAGGTACTAGGGTCAATTTTGATAGCAGCCAATTAACCTACTAGTATGTTTTTGGAGTGTGGGAGGAAACCGGAGCACCCGGAGGAAACCCACGCAAACACGGGGAGAACATACAAACTCCTCACAGAGGAGGCCATGGTCGGGAATTGAACTTATGACCCCAGCGCTGTGAGGCAGAAGTGCTAACCACTAGGCCACCGTGCTGCCCATCCATGTAACTTTTATTATCTTTTATTTATTTGGCACCACAAATGGTCCGCAGTGCCGTACATATTGCATAGGAGAAAACAAAACACGGCATACATGTTAAATGCATGTGTAATTGTAAGAGTGTAATGGTAGACACCAGACACACCATGAGTCCCTAAAACCGACTTGACAGGGTCTTCACTTATAGCAACCGCCGTTCCCATAGAGCACTATATGCTCACCAGTACATGGCTGCCCCAAGGCCTTAACTCAAAGTAGTGGATACTTACGATACTTAAATGTTTGCTCTGAGTGGGTATATAGGAGACTGAATACGAATAGCAGGACTACCAGGAGAGAACAAGATTGTTCCCTTAAAATACACCTATATAGTGATATTTATTACATTTTATATGTACTATTTTATTAGTTTTCCCAGTTCAGTAAGTTACCCATTTACTTATAACTCTCCTCCCTACTAGTTACCAGGGGTGTAGTTTGGTCACAGATGCACTGTGGGGCACCAGAGATGGTGTAATTTCTTAAACTGTATTTCCTCCCTCTCATTGGATTCGAAATAGGCAGCACATGGGAGGGGTGTACTTTACTGAGCTGCCTCTGGCATTTAATGTAAGGCGACATCACATACACGCAGCTATTTGGGACAATCCTCATGCTCCTGCCCTAATGCCCGCCAATGTCCGAGTGGAGCTTGCTTGGGAGGATAGTAGGTACACAGAGCCAAGGTGATTTAATCCTCTGAGCTGTCACTGACACAAAGATTGATTAGGAGGGTAGAAAAACCAGCAGGAGATAGAAGAAGAGAGAGAAATGAGAAGTGACAGAAAGATATAAAGTTTAAACTGAAGAGGGAGAGAAGGACAGTATATAGCAGCATGCGACAAATAGCATTGAAAAGATGATAGAGAAGGAAAATGAGATATATAAGGAAAGTATGAGAGATATAACATTTAAGTAAAGAGAGAAAAAGAAAAAGAGAAATAACTTTACAAAAAGGAGACAAGGAAAAACCTTGTGAAAAACATTCATGTCTCCGACAGGGGAGGGGGGCACAATGGATATCATACAGGACCCCACATTTGCAAACAGGAGCCACAGACAGTCACTCACAATGTGGGTCACACTGTCATCCTACAAATATATGTGTATAAACAATGCTGATAAGATCACTGTGGCGGGCGCCCGCAGCACCACTTCAATTATGATTGTAATATATATTATATGGGATGCATTACAGAGTAAGAAGGAGGAAGGTCTCACAAGGGTGGCCATGATGGCTGTTCATCCAGATCATCTTGCCCGCCACATGCCAAAACAAGCTGGGTGGCTAGTCCGTGCAGCACTTTTAAAAATTTGACAAGACTCCTTCTTTACACATGTGACAGTAACCACTCTATATGGGGTTACCAGGTCAGTATTCACTATATAAATCCAGGCACATATAAATGACAGATGCTGCACGGCTACACTGTAATTTACTTTTATGCACCCCCCTCCGACACACTTTAAACCAGGGGTGTCCAACCTTTTAGCTTCCCTAGGCCACATTGGAAGACGACGAGTTGGTTTGGGCCGCACATAAAATACACTAACACTAACGATAGCTGATCATCCAAAAAAACATAGAAAACATAGTTAACATATTAAACTTACTTGGAAATGAAGTTAGTAAGAGTTAGGAAACCTGTTGCAGAATCATGATTAAAGCAGTATTCCCATTACCAGCTACAATTTAACTTACCTGCATCTGCCCCTTAGTGGGGTTCAGGGAATTAAATGCCCAAAACTTTTTTTTCCTCTCTTTCTGCACCCATGAATCATTTTTTTTATTGACCAGTTTGAAATGGTCACCGATATAGGTAGCGTCAGGAGGACTAATAGAAATCTACAGAGATTTAAAGATAGGGTGGCGGGAAAAATGACTCATGGAGCAGCCACCGATGAGGGTAACAGTGGGTGATATTTTCACCCTACTCAGCACTGCACATTTAAAATGGTTTAAAATATTAAAAATACAATCATCTCTTAATATTTATATTAGATACATACAGAGAACACAGCTAGTTCATAATTGCATGGTGCAGAAAGTCCAAATTCAGAGTAACAACAATAAGATACTGGATAATCTTTCACTGCTGCTGATAGTTCGCGCGGGTGACTCCTCTGTGCTACGCAATGGATGTCGGGTGTGATGACGTCACCCCCGACATTCACTGCGAGCACCGCACGGAGGAGGAGACCAGGGAGGGAGCCGGAGCGCCAGCTGACGTGACCACAAGGTAAGTATTTTCTTTTTTTTTTTTTTTTGCAGGATATTTTTTTCATTAACAGCGCTGCCCCCTTGCCACAACCGCTGGGCCACATTTACAGGCGGGCTGGGCCGCGGGTTGGACAACCCTGCTTTAAACTGTTAGCCCTAGCAAGCAAACTGTCTTACCTCCTCTCTCTATACATGTGTCTGTATTTCTACCAATGTATGTGCCTTATACAAACTAGTAAAAGAAACATCATTTACACTGTGACGGTTTAGCTGCATTCATCTCCCAGTGTACACAGCTTGAATAGAATTGATTTGTGGTCAATGTGATGGGGATACACACACACACGCGCTGGAGGCAAGTTCTATTTTTATTGTGTCCAGCATGTTCTGAGAACACACTTAACATTAATATTCTAAAAGCCATTGAGACTGCGTTCACCATGCATTAAATACAACTAAAAGCATGACCGCAAAATCGCCTGTTTTTTTTGTTTTGTTTAACTAGTGTGTATGAGCCCTCGTTGTACAGCACTGCAGAAAATGTTTGAGCCTCAACAATAATTAAAATGGAAAGTACATCTGTTCAGATTTACTAGAACTTGATGGAGTTTTTATTTAATTCTGGTCCTCCAAAGACTATTAAACTTTTTTTTTTCCTCTTTCTAGAGAGCATTGTTATCCATCAGCTAAGCATGAACACTAGATGACGTATGAGGGAACATGAATTGATGCAATTCTACTGAACACAGTTTTATGGATATTTTCTGGAATCCACAGAGACGAGATTTTTACTCATTTTTATGCTACTGACACAACAAAGAAAATATCTTTATTTTTTTTTTTAATAATGCAAGTGTTTGAATAAATATTTCCAATCTGCAGGATTATATTTTGTGAAAATTCTGTAAAATTCTACAGGATTTTTTTCTCTGCCAGATTTTTAACTTATTTTATACTTTCAGATTTTTGTTCAAGTAGCTTTTTCCTGCAATATTGTATTTTTATATTAAACCTGCCTAGCTTTCAAGCTTACCTCCACGCAGAATGATATGGTCTAAAATGAATATTTGAAGATGTATATTTATCTGTGCAGGTTGAAGCAATACATTTAATGGAGTACAAACAAAATAAAACAAAAAATGTAACCATGTGTGAATGGATAAAAATAGAAACTACTGGTGTCTGCATGGGAATGTGATCTAGTTAGATATTTCATTAGCGAAGTGGCATTAGACATTTAATAACATTATGTACGTCTAGTGTAACAAAAAGTAGATCAGGGATTTGATTTGATTAGTTTCATTTGACTAGGCAGAGCAAACCTAATATGCAATATGTTACTATTTTTCACAGAGCAAACTCATTTTTAGAGAAAACAATAGAGGCATACACTGGACTCAACAAATGGAATTCTTCTTTTAAACATAAATTTATTTTCTGACTGCTCGACCGGGTCTGATGACAGATTGTATAGTATGTTTCCCTGGTGTGTTTGTCTGGCACATAAATGTTATATCACATTTACTCTATTTATTAGCGATTGTTTTGTGTTGTTTTTAGATCTCTAGAGTTGGCCATATTTTATGCTAACTTGTGCCCAAAATGATGCCGCTGTACTTGCATGTGTCTGTGAATGTAAGAAAATGTGTGTTTGTTTGCACAAATCTTAAGTGACGTTTAGAAATTATAATGTGTTTTCAAAGTGTAACATACACTAGAGTGACTGACTTAGAGTGGGATATACAGGCAAATGTACATCTCTATACCTGTATTTTGAGTGGTCTTAAAGATATGTGCAACTATAAATATAGTGCATAGAGGTGTGCTGTGTTGATGCAAGGCACAAACTTTGCATCTGTTTTGTGTAGGTGCATAATTTGTGCTTCAAGAGACATTTTCAAACAATCTATGCAAACCGAAAAAATAAGAGAGTAACCGAAAGAGCATAGGTAAAGTGTGTCTGCCTACTGTATTCACTTTGAACGTTAACACCCCTGATCTGTCTCTCAAAGCACAAGGGGCCACAAGTGACAAATACATGTAGATGAAACACTGGCGCAAGCAGTGATATTTATTTTGTGCGAGAAACATAATTACAAAGTCCAAGGGGTGTATTTACTAAACTGCGGGTTTGAAAAAGTGGAGATGTTGCCTGCAGCAACCAATCAGATTCTAGTTATTTATTTAACACATTCTTCAAAATGACAGCTAGAATCCGATTGGTTGCTATAGGCAACATCACCACTTTTTCAAACCCGCGGTTTTGTAAATATACCCCCAAATGCATCCAACTACATCAGCCCCTAAAAGCTTATTCAGAGGAGCTGTTTGAAAGTATTTGTCATGCCGCACTGCAAATGAAAAACGGCTAGTAAGCTATTCTAAAAATAAGGCTACAGGATCATTGATATCACTACCTGCATATGTTTGCTGTACTGGTGTATTGTTGATCCTAATGCTGTTTTTCTTCATCTCATGGAAAGGTATAAGCGCTGTTTTAATAGATGTGATTCATAGAGCGCAAGTTATCTGATATGTAAGTAATATGTAAGTGGTTTTCCTTTGTCGTCTTTTATGCATAGGATGATGACAGGTTTGTATGAAAAGTCTAAAGCATGAAGAGTGTGTTTGTTGTCGGTACCAGTACAGAAAGTTATAATAAAATGCACTGTATTATGATCACTATTCAAATTAGAAGTATAGCGTACAAATGGAATTGCGTAGCTTGCAGTTGTTTCTATGGAGCAGATCTTCCACCATAAAAGTCTAAATAGAGCGGATATCTATCAAAGATGTCTAAATATAGCTGATCTGGGATGGCAGGTGACTAAATTCAGCTGCTCTTTGATGACAGACTTCTAAATAGAGCTGATGCTGAATCACGGATATCTACAGAATATCCTGGACTGTTAATGTATAAATACCAGTTGATGCTACGGGCAATCAATTTGGCTGTATAGAAAATCAGAATGAAAACTCACACTCCTTCTGTTTGATGTGTAAGTATATTGTTTTAATATATCACACATATACAGTTGTCAATACTTTACTTGTTTTATTTACATTGTTCATATAATTAATCTGTAATAAACTGTACTTAGTAAATGCCACAAATGGATTTGTGATATATTTAACACCCATGACAATTGTACATTTTTTTTTTTTATATTCAATTATCCTGAATGTTGTTGTGCAAACAAACATGTTGTTGAAAATTAATGCTCAAGCCCACATTTAGGCATATGCACAGTAGGCCTGTGCCTCGTTGTGGCAGAGCTTGCGGAGCAGCCTGTTCATTACCCTTCATAATACAACTCCATCCCAAGGGTAACTGTTACATGTGAAGGCTACAGATTCGGCTCATTTACTACCACATTTTTCTTCTGTTACCATAAATAAGAGTACTCCTCTTGCAAGTAAGTACATTGTGTCCCAGTGGCGCTGTTTCATTGACCTAGAACCTTGGTGAGTTAGCTGACTATGTGGAAGTTCCAGGATAGCGGCTACTACACATGATTATACATAACAAGCACTCCAATAGCAGCAGCTATTCCAAGTCAGTAAAAAATAAAAAGTGCGGCCAGGACCACCTGTTCACAGGTATGGCTTTATATATTAGACTGGGCATCAGGTATGGCACTGCATATTAGAATGGACACCGGATCAGACTGTATTAGACTAGACACTAAGGGGAAAATTACTAAAGTATACCGCATGGCTTTTGGAGGTTTGATGTGCAAACCTGGTACTGGCCAGGCAGCCAATCAGGAGCGGTCTCTGACACCGTTTAGCCAATCACATATTTTGGGTTGGTTCCTTCTGGATTCCTCCATGCCTGGATGTCCCAGGCAGTATGTTTTTCCATACTGCCTGGGATTTTCTTACCCTAACCGTGTGTCCCTTTGCCTTGTCTCTATCTCCTCCCTACTACCTAACACAGAATCTCTTTTGTAAACACCTAAAACCATGCCCAGAAGTACTCGGGCCAACAGAGTACGAAGAGTGCTATTAGCTCTATGGGAAAAGGGGTTGCTATAAGTGAAGAGCACAGGTAGCTTGGTTTTAGGTGTTCATCATAGGATTCAAGTGTATGTATCACACAGGCTTTATTGGCTTCAAAAACATACTCCAGTTCTCAAATGAAATTCTGGATGTACTCTTTCTGGGGTTCTCTTGTTGTTGTATCTCCTGCCTGTAGAGGGTTGTTCCCAATACCTCCTTAACCATGACATCAGTTGAAATCTTTCAGGTTATGGTTCATCAATATTCTCAGTGTAATGATATGTTCAGTAAGCAGAAAGCTGAATATTCTGCATCCTTAACGTCGATATGACTTTACCATTGACATTTTCCCTGGATCCTCTCCCCAAATCTATTTGCTATTCTTTAGATTAAAGCTGAATTAATGTACGAATATATAAATTAGAACTTGTACAGAGGCATTATTCATAAATCCACCTTCCCTGCTAGAGATGTTTTTTCCTTGTGTAAAAAGCATCACTCACTCTCTACCCTGTATTGATTAGATAAGCCACAATAACATCACTATTACAAATTGCTATGCCCTCCCTTTGAAATCAGTATTTTTAATAGCAACTATGAAGTTTCAGTGTTTAAAAAATTTGATTGATGTGTAGCCTATAACCTAATCTGGACAAAGAGGGTGATGAATGGAAAACTGCCTTCAGTACATGGTATATGCATTATGAGTAGGTCTCATGTACGTCTTCAGGGCTCTGTAATTCTCCAGAAGTTTTTTTATACATTTTGTTGATTAAGTTTTTCAGGACTTTATCATTTCATTTACTTAGATGACATTATAATATTTTTCCTGATTTGTCCTCTTACAGATTACCTCAAGATTGTATGATCACTTCTATGAGAAACAATCTCCATGTTAAATTAGAGCAATGGATTTTTAAGCAATCCAAGATTCCTTTTTAGGGTGTATTGTGTTCACCTTTGGTCTTCAGATAAATACAGGCAAGATTTATGTGATACACAACTGGCCTCTGGCCACAGGTCTCAAAGCTACTTATGTCTTGGTTTCACTAATTGATATGGCCATTTAGTCAGAAACTACTACTGCTATTGTTGATTGCTCCCATAACTGCTCTTATCAAAAAGGGACCAACCGCCAACTTTCCTCACTCTGGAAAATATTTCTTTATTTCACTCCAATATTGTAACAATATTGTTTTTTATTTTTAAAAAAGGGAAGGAACAGGGAGAGTATTACATCGTACTTGCCAACTCTCCCGGAATGTCCGGGAGACTCCCGCATTTCGCGAGAGTCTCCCGGACTCCCGGGAGAATGTGGCAATCTCCCACTTCCTAAAACGCAGCGATTAACCGGGAATTACGCGATTTTCGGAGCCCCACCCCCTGCACGCCCATCTTCCCCGGCAGGCTCCCGGATCATACTTGCCACAAGATGAAAGTATGAATTACATAGGAAAGAGGAGAGGGTGCCAGAGAGAGAGGGTACAAGCCCAGAGGCCAGGGTGCCAAAGGAGATATAACTTAGTGCCAAGGGAGAGGATTCCAAAGCAGAGGCCTATACACCATTCAGTGACAATGCTACTTACAGGAGTGCAGTGCCACAAGAGAGCTTCTGAGGAAGCTCTGTGTGCGCTGAAGCAAGCTGGTGGATGGCTTGAAGACCTTTAGGCTTTCAGCGGAGCAGTGTCCAACAGCTCCTAACAGGGCAGCGTCAGCATTATCGCTGGGGGTGGGTACAAAAAGCGCAGCCACAATAAGCAATCTTGTTGGGAGATTCAGGCTGAAACTGCATAATAGGAGCAAGGTTTTTAGGTTTGTTTTTTTTACAGAAAAACCCTAAGTGGTGTTTGTCTGGCCTTTTCAGTCAAAGGCAAAAAACAATAACTACATTTATTGCATAAAGGTCAGGTGTTACATTACAGTTTGCTCACACACTCCCTCTAATGTTTAATAAGTTTACTACATTTTTGCTACTTCACACTTGTCTGTTTTTATTTAATGGACAGTTACAGCAACATTTAAAAACTAGTAATAGCTTTATCTAATCAAACTCAACAATTTTTAAATTTGATAAATACTTAATATCTAGGATGTAAACAAGATATTAAGCAGACTTAAAAAGTTCTATGCTCACAGCATACATCACTTAGAATACTCACTAAACATTTGGTAATGTCTAACTTTAAATAATGTTGTTATGCTATGAGTATATTATCTATAACATAGTGTGATTAATATTTGTCACCATTTGAGAAATTATATAATGACCAAACTAAAAAATATACTATTTTGCCTTTGTAAAATTATTGCTAGTATGTTTACTTTTGCAATGGCTGTTTTTTCAGGATACAGGTCCAGGGGAGGGCTGGCAAATTTTATCCCGGGGGGGCTGGTCACTATGGGACCAGCCCAGCTTGCCCCTGTATAGGCCCTGTCCACACATCACATCTCATTAATAAGGTAATCTACTGAATATATTATTATTGTTCTAATAAGATAATTATGAAGTTATTAATAAAAATTAGTAATCATGACGTTGGCATTGTAGAGTTAGCATCCTGTTTATGCTGAAAATGTCTATTTACCTCTTATCCTAAGCAACCTCCTCCTGCTGCCATTGACTCCAACTATACTCCAATCCCCTCTCTTGTCCCAATCAAACTGCTACCAATGAGTTGTCACATGCTGTCTCACTGTCCTTTGGTTTGAAATAAAGGAATAATTAAATGGAGTGAACTGCATAAGTTCTGTTTGTTGTACCTGTATCTCGATACTTTGCATACTTTTCAAAGCTAAAATTTATGAAGAAATGTATTTAAAATTAAAAATAAAATATATAATACTTAGATAGGCTATTCATTAAATGTTGGTAATTTACATATGCATGCTGTGATTCCTATATTTTTGATAAGTGTAGATTGTAATACTGAAAAACTGAACAAACGTCTTTTGGCCAGACTGTGGCTTTACAATCAGGGAGATATATGAAAAATTGCAATTTCAAAAAGTGAAATAATGTAAGAAATGCAGGCCCTACTCAGATTAACAGTCTACGATCCCCCTCTGCTGTCTCTTATGCAATGCGATGCTCTCCTTTCAACATCTATTAATGATTACGTTTGTAGATCATTAAACTTCTGTTGGAGCTGTTGGCTGCTTTCCTCAATGACAATCTTCACCCAATGATCCATGACACATCTCTTGCCACATTCTATCATCACAGTACCAGTTAAAAGCAGAAAGAATGGTAAAAACGTAGACAATAACCTGCTAAATTACTTTTGTCATTTCTCCTTATACACAGACTGCAGTATGTAATTACAGTTTATTATAAAATATAAAACAATGACCCATGTATATCTTCATTGACCGCCTTAAAGGTAGTGGCACATGATTTTTTTGTTTGCCAATATATTAAATATAAATGTGGGTAAAAATCGATAGACAGAAACACACACACATAGTATAGTTTTCTTGCTGATTTTATCAATGTTCTGTCTGGGAGATCCTGGAGGGGAGATCAAAGTGACAAGGGAGAGGGTGTGGCTGGAGGGGGGGCGTTGCAACGCAAGTAGCATCACTGCTGCTCCACTGCACAATGCCGCAAATCGCATCATCATGGTCACGCCCACTTTGTAGGGTGGCCTTCTCTCGTGCAATTTGTTTGTAGGCAAATATGAAGATAGTAGTGTATTTGTACCATGCCCTCCTCATGTCAGCATCCTATCTGAGTAGTTATGCATTAAGAAGCCACCACCTCCTAATTTCAATAGTTTAGCAAAGGACTTTCAGTCTCAAGCTAATATCCCTAAATTAATCAAAGAGCGCTGTTGTTTTTAAACAAGGAAATGTCAGCGGAAGATTCTCAGGGACTTAGAACACCTTCAAGCAATCACTTAACCCACATTTGGTGTTCTTTTTTAATAGCAACTTAATGGCAAGAGGTTCACACGTCAAGATCTAGAAGCCTGACTAGCGGTGGCCCCAACAGAAAGGGAAATATTTAAAATAACTGCTTTAACTACTACCCTATCTCATTGTTAAATTGTCACACCAAACTATTTGCTAAGAATATTGCATGTTGACTTCACACGGTCCTGCAGCCACTGATTCATAATTACTAATATGTAGTGAAAAATAGATCCAAGCAATTAACTCACAAAACACCCGCACTGTAGTACTATCATTGTACACAGAAAAAAATCTTTGATAGGATGGTATGTCCATGTCCACGGAGAGAACGCTGCTCATATGGGATGGAAGGAAAGGTCTACTTGTACTTTATACTACTCCCTCCGTGACAGTGAACATAACTGGAAACAATTTGCCTTGTGGATATATAATGGAACAACACAGGTGGGGGCCTGCCTCTCTCTCCCCCCCCCCCCTCCCCCCCAACACAAAGAAGTCTAGACTTCTCTATTAGATTTGGATAACTGTGCCCAATCTAAACAAGAAGCCGACTTGTAAGAACACTTGGGTCCCTCTTTAGGTGAAACTCCTGTTAAGAACCCCTGGGAGGGAGAATTGAAGAATGTCCTAGCCATCATCGTCCCCAAAAACTAGAGATGCTCACTGACCCCCGTGTTTTGGATCTGGATTACCATTGTGTTTTGGTTTTGCCAAACCGCCATTGAGTGTTTTGGTTTTGTTTTGCAATTTGTTAAAAAAATTACATTTTTTTTGACCTTTAATAACATAATTTAGGTATTATTTTGTACCTACATTATTATTAACCTCACTAACACTAATTTCCAGTCATTTCCATTCAATTTTGACCACCTCCTAGGTCACAATATGATTTTCATACACTTTCAAAGAGAAATTGCTGCAGTTCTTGCCAATGATCAGAAAAAGGCCATTGTCATGCCTGGGCATAAGACCAAAAATCCACCTTTTAAGTGTGGAATTATTTTTACACAAATCCTGACAACAGTTGTCTAGCCATTTGTAGCGTTTTTAAAGCCACACTCAGTAGAGGTAGGGACCTTAACCATCTGGGATCCTCATCCATGTTACTTCATTTCTCAGCGAGTTCTTGGAAAGCTGTTGGGAAAATCAGAAACTTAGGTTAAAAAAAATAACAACAAGCAGTCCAGTATCATCTGCCTCCAGGCCCGGCGCTCCCATTATGCAAGGTTAGGCACTTGCCTAGGGCGCCGGGCTCTGGAGGGCGCCACAGAATTATAAGACTTTAAAACTGTGTGGCGACCGCTGACCATACCTGTCACGGCCGCCGCACAGCATTCAGATGCACGGGGAGGGGGGAAGAGGCTATTTTGTCACCACCGCCGCCTCTCTGCTCCGTCTCCTCCCCTCCACTTACTAGTGTCAGTGAGTGGAGGGGAGGAGACGGAGCAGAGAGGCGGCGGTGGTGAGACAAGGTAAGGAGAGGAGGGAGGAGGGCGGCGATTTTTGCGGGGGGCGCCACTTTTTTAAAAATGCCTAGGGCGCCGTGGACCCTAGCACCGGCCCTGTCTGCCTCCCTTCTCTCATCTACATCCCAGCACCTGCAATCCACTCCCCCCAACACCTTCATCGTCAATATCCCCAGAACCAATAATTTACAGTTAAACAATCCTTTGCAAGAGGAAGCAAGTATGAAATCTGTCACCCAGTCGCAAAGCGGATCACAGACACCATAAGGACTATGCTAGTATTAGATCTGCGTCCAATGTCTATTATTAATGCAGCTGGTTTTAGATAGTTACTTGAGGTGTTCTCTCCCTATTACCAAATTCCATGACGACCCCATTTTACTCGAAAAGCTATTCCTCACCTCTACCTGAAAGTTCTTAAAAATGTAATCATTGGGCTACAAAATGACATTCTACCCACTGTACACTTAACCACAGATATGTGGGCAAGTGGAACTGGGCAAAGTATAGATTATATGACTGACAGGCCACTGGGTTGGTCATTCGCCTTCACCAGCAGGGACAGCAGCAGCGTGTACCCAAGTACGTCACATTTTTCAGAAGTAGGCTACTTTGTGTATCAGCAGCTTCACTAAAAGGCATACAGCTGACAATCTGTTTCAAAAACTAAGGGATGTCATTTAAAGATGGCTAATCCTACTTGGACTGTCCTGAGGACATGTAATTTCTGATGACGACCCCAATATTGTTCAAGCATTACAGCGGGGTTGAATTCCGTCATATTTCCTGTTTTGCACACACAATAAACTTGGTGTTACAGAACTTTAAAAAAATGACATGCAGGGGATGCTGTTTTTGTCCGTAAAAATGTAGGGGCAATTTCAGTTTTCTGCAACAGCATGTAGGAGAATGCAGCAGCTGCAAGTAGACTAGCATTTGAGAGGAATGTACTTTAGTCCAGTGAAGTAGTCAACTGTGAAGAGAGTGCAGACACGGTTAGCTTGAGTCAAGTGATTGCCTTAATACATTTTGACAAGGAGCTACAGAAATTTAACGTGTGACATAAAACAAAGTAAATGCGCTAACTATATTTTAATTGTAGATGAAATACTTAATTTGCTTCGCAAGGATCCAAGACCTATCGACATCTTGTTTAGACGTCTTCTCCTTCAGTTTCTCTGGCAACTGCTTGTTGTACAAAAAATTGCTTTCCCAAGACACCCAGTGCTGATGCAGATGATTCCGCACAACATTTAGATATTTGCTCTGCTGTAAAAGAATTGGCCAAAAATCGTGACAGCTCTGCCCTAAAATCAACTAGTAATTCCATTTGGAAGGCCATTATCGGCAATTACATCATAGTACACAGACTTCTATGATGGTGGGATGAATTAGTATTGTTTGAGGAAGATTAGCACTGAACCCTGCCACCTCTCCTGTTTCTAAATGAGCTATGGTACAATAAAATGTAACTGCAGAGTGTCAGCCCTATTATTTAAATTTCAGCAATTACAATTAGCAATGGAGCTCTTCTCTTTGGGTGTTACCTATAGAACGCAGTAGAATTTGCCTGCAAATTCTACAGACAAGCCTGCTTGTCTTCCTCTTCATCAATGACTCTTAGCAATTGAGCACTCGACTTTGGGTGTATATTACACCCAAACCGTATTAGTGCAAATTAGGGAAAATACAGTTTAATCCCTGATAGGCCCTCCATCATCCTTTGCATGTTAATAGTAGGATTGGTTGTAGTTATGGGCAAGGTCACACATTTTTTTGTCAAATCCTTCAAACCAGCCCAGATGTCAAACTGTTGTGGTCTGCCACCTGCGTCATCCCTGCTTGTGTTTGGAAAGTGCAAATTGGTGCCAGAACCTCACGTGCCAGAACTGCTGCCACTGGTGCAGGACTTACACAATCAACCGCATCCTCATCAGTGCCCTCAGCGGCTACCCAAATCTCCCCCTCATCTTCTTGTAATTCCAAAGTGTCATCCTCACTTGGTGTATCACCGGCTACACTCGGGCTGTTCAGGCACACATCAGCAGAATTGCTGAAAGGACCCTTCTTTATGGGTACATTATCAGAATGCTCACGATTAGACATAATCCCTGGTGGATGGACTCTCCACAGGGATTGGTGTCATTTTTGATTCTGAGCATACATTATCCTCTAATGCCTTACTGTTTTCTTGCAGCTCGGCTTTGACACGTAACAGTAGTAGTGCACCACTTTTAGACTCCAAATTACTTGGTCTTAATTGCTCACGAGTGACCGTAGAAGAAGAAGGCTTGGTAACATTTTTAGATCTGCCACTGATAGAGAAAGGCGAAGGCCTCATTCTTTCTTTGCCACTGCGTGTGTAGAATGGCATGTTGGCAATTTTTTTTTTAATCGGCAGTTAACTTTTCCTCAGTTACACTTTTTTTTCACTTCAACACAGTAATTTTTTTTTGGGTGTGTGTGTTTTTTGCCTGATTTCAAAAGACTATGTAGTTTGACATCGCCTTTCCCAGATGACATACTGGGAACACTACCATCAGGACTGGTGACAGAACCTGGTTGCTGATTCTGCTCATATGTGAACTGCTTTGAATCCATTATAATGAGGCCAAAGCACATGTAGTGCTACAAATTGTTTTTTATACTGCTGAGAAATATTACTTTGGACAGCCAGAAAAATTACAGTAAAACTCTGGGGAATATGGGACACCCCAAAAGCACTTGGAGTGCTAAATATTTTTTTTTTTTTAGACTGCTGACAAATAGGACTTTTGACAGCCAGAAAAATTAATGCAAAAGAATGGGGAACACCCCAAAAGCACTTGAACAAAAACTTTCCTCTATCCTCCTCTTACTGCTGTAAATGGTATTAAGATTAGAATGGCATTGAATAGAAACAATAATGTGTCCAATTACTGCTCTGACCCTACGCTGAAATAGCCTGTGTGACCTAACCCTGCTTTCTCCCTCTGTCAAATGGCGATGGATTGCTGTGGAGGCTGGTATTTATGCTTTTCAAATCTCGCGAGAACCGAGCTCAGAAATACGAATACGTCACAATGACGTTTTGCCTCGATTTCGATTCCGAACAGGCGGAAGAGTACCGAGCGTGCTCGGCTCGGTACTCGGATGGGCTAAATTTGGATGAATTCGGATCTCGGGGAACCGAGCCCGCCCATCTCTACCAAAAACCCTTGGATTGTCTTACTAGGTTGGACGTCCCAGATCTACATATATATCTAAATAAACTAGTATTCCATTTTTTCAGCACTGCCAGATGCATAATAATAAGCATGGCAGCAAACCAATCCTTCCTCTTTGGCAGCAGTTCAGCCCACAATATGGCATGTAGCAAGCATGAAGAAGATCACAGCCAAACTGAATAAGAAAATCCATACATTTAATTTGACTTAGGATCCCTGGTTCACAACATACAGTAGCCTATTTTGTTTACTCTTTAGAAAACACCCAAAGAAGTACTTTGCATGTTTCACAATATTTACACCCCAATGGATCCACTTAATGCAGATCATCTAGCCTTCTGATTCTAAGTGCTTCAGAGACGGGATCTGGGGTAAAGCCTAGAGGAGTTCCATCCCCTACCCCTTTCCAGTGCTTTGCCTTTCTATTATATGTTAGTTTATACTGCTTTTTCCTATTTACAGCACAACCTAATGTACAATGGTGAACAAGATGTGTATATCTGCATATAAGTATGATCAATGTGTACCATTTCTCTGTGAAGGAAAATAAACAGTTTGAAGAGAAAAAGAAATCAGACACAAATGAAATGCCCAGGGAATTGTTGGATAAACTCCATAAATACATACATAAGTACTACTATTTACATATTTTTTTTAAATGGCCCCTCTTAGAAAATGAAGTCAAAGGACCACAGTCTCTGAATGTGTTTTTTACAGCTGCTCGAAGATGTTGGATAAGAAATTTAAAGTCACATGTTACCCACAATGCACATGGAAATAACAGAATAAAATGAACTATTTATGAAAAGACATTGCTCATGGGTCACAATAATTTCACTTCAAATACAGAGACAAAGAAAAGCAGTTAAAATATATGCAAGCTTCCTCAAATGATACGATCATCACACAGCTCTTTTGTGCACTGTAGCTTACCTCCCAAGTGGAAAAATCAAGAGTCCTTAGGCCATTTCTCCAATCCATTCTGGCCAGTCCTTGATATATCCAATTGTACCATCAATTGGTAAAAGTCTTGTCCAAAAATCAGCAGTCTGCTCCTTTATGTTAGTGGAAATTGGGACTGTCTTGCAAAAAAAGTGGCATATGGTAAGTATGGAACCAAAGCACAATGCTCAGGACAGTTCTGTTTACATAGACATTTCTGCCTTCAATTCAGGGATTTGTGGTCAGAGTCAACTTGTCAAAAGAGAGGCACCTTAAAAAAAAGTGACAAGTGACATACCTCACTAAGCTATCATTTAAATTATACAACTGAACCACTCTTATAAATATTATAGTATTTTTCCACTCCTCCACTAGCGTTAGTACCTTAACAAAGCGAGCAGCGAAATGCGCATCGGGCGTTCGCCTCGCTATGTGGCTTATTTGCCACACCTCTCTTATAGGGAAATAGGTAGAAACCCAGGTAGTCTTCAGGAGCAGGGTACAGAGGGGGTTTCATTTCCCCTGGGTTCCTCTTTCAGCACATACACACGCAGGTATTCCAAATGGGTGTAATTGGTTTGAAGTGCTTGGGTGGAGGACAAAAACACTGTATTTATGGGTCTGGACATCGATGTGGCCGGCTGGTAGTGAGGGAAACTACTGTCCACCATCCATCCAGAGCAGCAGAACCAAATAGTAATAATCTGTAGTAAGCTCTCTTAAATTATGTGAAAGACTTAAACCCATCACAAATGTTTTAAATATTTCAGTATTAACATACTGTGTCATTGTACATAATATACATCAAAGTGATTGTGTAAGGAGATAAATTTAATTTAATGAACAGGTCTAGATAGTTCCCATTTTCATTATTTTAACAAACAATCCAAAGTAAAAGCTCTTGTAGCAGATGATCCCAAAATAAAACTTTGGGGACTTCTTAACAACAGTATGAACAAATTTTGAGATGTCTTTGAAAAACTTAAAAACATAACTTTGAGAAAATCAAAATGTTGATTTTGAAAATTTTACATTTATAATTTTTATTGAAACATACTGACACAAGATAAGAGTCAGGATGGGCCTCGAAGTCTGCTCAGGTGGATACTACCCCCAGAGAGGTGCAGAGTCTAGTGGTAAGAGAGGTTTTCACCAGGGATTCCCGCAATGGACTATGGGCTTAGCAGCTCTCTCTTAGCAGTCCTCTAGGGGGCGATGAGTGAGACTAGATGGAGGATCTGGAGATAATGGTTGCAGTAAGAATATGTCAGAGTGCTGGAGGCGGTAACTGGAAGTTCAGGATTATAGAAGAGAGCAATAGTCTGCAGAATGCTGATGCACCGGGGTCCTGGTGAGCTAGAATCCCTGGAACAGGATTAGCGGAGATGCACAACAATCTACACCGTAGCGGCAATGTCTTGACTGCGGAGGTAATACAGGTATACACAGGAGCGCAATAGACTGCAGGGTAATGAAGCGCTAAGATCCTGATGAACTCAAAACCCTGGAGTAGGATCAAAGGAGATGCGCAACGATTGCAGAGTTGCGGCAGCATCTTGACTGCTGAAGTGATACAAGTATACACAGGAGAGCAATAGACTGGAGCCAGAGAAGGCGATATCCTAACAGGTAAAAAGTAGGGATGAGCGCGCTCGGATTTCTGAAATCCGAGCCCACCCGAACGTTGCGGATCCGAGTCGGATCCGAGACAGATCCGGGTATTGGCGCCAAATTCAAAAGTGAAACTGAGGCTCTGACTCATAATCCCGTTGTCGGATCTCGCGATACTCGGATCCTATAAATTCCCCGCTAGTCGCCGCCATCTTCACTCGGGCATTGATCAGGGTAGAGGGAGGGTGTGTTAGGTGGTCCTCTGTGCTGTTTAGTTCTGTGCTGTTTAGTTCTGTGCTGTTTAGTTCTGTGCTGTTTAGTGCTGTTTAGTGCTGTGCTGTTTAGTGCTGTTTAGTGCTGTGCTGTGCTGTGCTGTGCTGTGTTCTGCAGTATCAGTCCAGTGGTGCTGTGTGCTGTGCTCTGTCCTTCTGAGGTCAGTGGTGCTGCTGGGTCCTGTGCTGTGTCCTGTTCAGTCCAGTGGTGCTGTGTCCTGTGCTCTGTGCTTCTAAGGGCATAGTTATTTCCCCAATATTCCCCTGTGTTTAAAAAAATAAAAAAAAGTTTTTTTAAAAAATACCAAAAACTACTTTAATATTTTTTAATTACCACAAAATTTTCACAACCAATCCTGCAGTATAAGCCCATTGGTACTGCAATATTACCAAGTTCACACATTCAGCAGTAAAAGTCCAGTGGTACTGCAATATTACAAAGTTTACACATTCTGCAGTATCAGTCCAGTGGTGCTGTGTCCTGTGCTCTGTCCTGCTGAGTTCCGTAGTGCTGCTGGGTCCTGTGCCGTGTCCTGTTCAGTCCAGTGGTGCTGTGTCCTGTGCTCTGTGCTTCTAAGGGCATAGTTATTTCCCCATTATTCCCAAGTTTTTAAAAAATAAAAAAAAAGTAAAAAATAATAAAAAATTTAAAAAAAAAAAATATATAATAATTATAACCAAATTTGCAAAACCAATCCAGCATTATAAGTCCATTGGTACTGCAATATTACCAAGTTCACACATTCTGCAGTATCAGTCCAGTGGTGCTGTGTCCTGTGCTCTGTCCTGCTGAGTTCCGTAGTGCTGCTGGGTCCTGTGCCGTGTCCTGTTCAGTCCAGTGGTGCTGTGTCCTGTGCTCTGTGCTTCTAAGGGCATAGTTATTTCCCCACTATTCCCAAGTTTTTTAAAAATAAAAAAAAAGTAAAAAAAAATAAAAAATTAAAAAAAAAAAATAAATATAATAATTATAACCAAATTTGCAAAACCAATCCAGCATTATAAGTCCATTGGTACTGCAATATTACCAAGTTCACACATTCTGCAGTATCAGTCCAGTGGTGCTGTGTCCTGTGCTCTGTCCTGCTGAGTTCCGTAGTGCTGCTGGGTCCTGTGCCGTGTCCTGTTCAGTCCAGTGGTGCTGTGTCCTGTGCTCTGTGCTTCTAAGGGCATAGTTATTTCCCCACTATTCCCAAGTTTTTTAAAAATAAAAAAAAAGTAAAAAAAAATAAAAAATTAAAAAAAAAAAAAATATATAATAATTATAACCAAATTTGCAAAACCAATCCAGCAGTATAAGTCCATTGGTACTGCAATATTACCAAGTTCACACATTCTGCAGTATCTTGTGCTACATATAATGGAGACCAAAAATTTGGAGGATAAAGTAGGGAAAGATCAAGACCCACTTCCTCCTAATGCTGAAGCTGCTGCCACTAGTCATGACATAGACGATGAAATGCCATCAACGTCGTCTTCCAAGCCCGATGCCCAATCTCGTAGTACCGGGCATGTAAAATCCAAAAAGCCCAAGTTAAGAAAAAGTAGCAAAAAGAGAAACTTAAAATCATCTGAGGAGAAACGTAAAGTTGCCAATATGCCATTTACGACACGGAGTGGCAAGGAACGGCTTAGGCCCTGGCCCGTGTTCATGACTAGTGGTTCAGCTTCACCCACGGATCTTAGCCCTCCTCCTCCTCCCCCCCCCCTACAAAAAATTGAAGAGAGTTATGCTGTCAGCAACAAAACAGCAAACAACTCTGCCTTCTAAAGAGAAATTATCACAAATCCCCAAGGCGAGTCCAAGGGTGTCGGTGGTTGTCAAGCCTGACCTTCCCATCACTGTACGGGAAGAGGTGGCTCGGGAGGAGGCTATTGATGATGTAGCTGGCGCTGTGGAGGAACTTGATGATGAGGATGGTGATGTGGTTATTGTAAATGAGGCACCAGGGGGGGAAACAGCTGATGTCCATGGGATGAAAAAGCCCATCGTCATGCCTGGTCAGAAGACCAAAAAATGCACCTCTTCGGTCTGGAGTTATTTTTATCCAAATCCAGACAACCAATGTATGGCAATATGTAGCTTATGTAAAGCTCAAATAAGCAGGGGTAAGGATCTTGCCCACCTAGGAACATCCTCCCTTATACGTCACCTGAATAACCTTCATAGTTCAGTGGTTAGTTCAGGAACTGGGGCTAGGACCCTCATCGGTACAGGGACACCTAAATCCCGTGGTCCAGTTGGATACACACCAGCAACACCCTCCTCGTCAACTTCCTCCACAATCTCCATCAGATTCAGTCCTGCAGCCCAAGTCAGCAGCCAGACTGAGTCCTCCTCAATACGGGATTCATCCGAGGAACCCTGCAGCGGTACGCCTACTACTGCCACTGCTGCTGTTGCTGCTGTTAGTCGGTCATCTTCCCAGAGGGGAAGTCGTAAGACCGCTAAGTCTTTCACCAAACAATTGACCGTCCAACAGTCGTTTGCCATGACCACCAAATACGATAGTAGTCACCCTATTGCAAAGCGTATAACTGCGGCTGTAACTGCAATGTTGGTGTTAGACGTGCGCCCGGTGTCCGCCATCAGTGGAGTGGGATTTAGAGGGTTGATGGAGGTATTGTGTCCCCGGTACCAAATCCCCTCGAGATTCCACTTCACTAGGCAGGCGATACCAAAAATGTACAGAGAAGTACGATCAAGTGTCCTCAGTGCTCTTAAAAATGCGGTTGTACCCACTGTCCACTTAACCACGGACATGTGGACAAGTGGTTCTGGGCAAACGAAGGACTATATGACTGTGACAGCCCACTGGGTAGATGCATCCCCTTCCGCAGCAACAGCAACAGCTGCATCAGTAGCAGCATCTACAAAATGGCTGCTCATGCAAAGGCAGGCAACATTGTGCATTACAGGCTTTAATAAGAGGCACAACGCTGACAACATATTAGAGAAAATGAGGGAAATTATCTCCCAGTGGCTTACCCCACTTAGACTCTCATGGGGATTTGTGGTGTCAGACAATGCCAGTAACATTGTGCGGGCATTAAATATGGGCAATTTCCAGCACGTCCCATGTTTTGCCCACACCATTAATTTGGTGGTGCAGCATTACCTCAAGAGTGACAGGGGTGTGCAGGAGATGCTTGCGGTGGCCCGCAAAATTGCTGGACACTTTCGGCATTCAGCCAGTGCCTACCGCAGACTAGAGGCACATCAAAAAAGCTTGAACCTGCCCTGCCATCACCTCAAACAAGAGGTTGTGACGCGCTGGAACTCCACCGTCTATATGCTGCAGAGGATGGAGGAGCAGCAAAAGGCCATTCAGGCCTACACAGCCACCTACGACATAGGCAAAGGAGTGGGGATGCGCCTGAGTCAAGCGCAGTGGAGACTGATTTCCGTGTTGTGCAAGGTTCTGCAGCCATTTGAACTTGCCACACGAGAAGTCAGTTCCGACACTGCCAGCTTGAGTCAGGTCATTCCCCTGATCAGGCTGTTGCAGAAGCAGCTGGAGAAAGTGAGGGAGGAGCTGGTAAGCCATTGCGATTACACCAAGCATGTAGCTCTTGTGGATGTAGCCCTTCGTACGCTTTGCCAGGATCCGAGGGTGGTCACTCTTTTAAAGTCAGAGGAATACATTCTGGCCACCGTGCTCGATCCTCGGTTTAAAGCGTATGTTGTGTCTCTGTTTCCGGCGGACACAAATCTACAGCGGTGCAAAGACCTGCTGGTCAGGAGATTGTCCTCTGAAGAGGACCGTGACATGCCAACAGCTCCACCCTCATTTTCTTCCACATCTATGGCTGCGAGGAAAAAGCTCAGTTTTCCCAAAAGAGGCACTGGCGGGGATGCTGATAACATCTGGTCCGGACTGAAGGACCTGCCAACCATTGCAGACATGTCTACTCTCGCTGCATTGGATGCTGTCACAATAGAAAAAATTGTGGATGATTACTTTGCTGACACCATCCAAGTAGACATGTCAGACAGTCCATATTGTTACTGGCAGGAAAAAAAGGCAGTTTGGAAGCCCCTGTACAAACTGGCTCTATTTTACCTGAGTTGTCCCCCCTCCAGTGTGTACTCCGAAAGAGTTTTTAGTGCAGCGGGGAACCTGGTCAGTGAGCGGCGAAGGAGGTTGCTTCCTCACAACGTTGAAAAAATGATGTTTATAAAAATGAATAATCAATTCCTCAATGAAGTACAGCACTGCCCTCCAGATACTACAGAGGGACCTGTGGTTGTGGAGTCCAGCGGGGACGAATTGATAATGTGTGATGAGGAGGAAGTAGACACTGTAGGGGGAGAGGAATCAGAGGTTGAGGATGAGGACGACATCTTGCCTCAGTAGAGCCTGTTTAGTCTGTACAGGGAGAGATGAATAGCTTTTTTGGTGTGGGGGCCCAAACAAACCAATAATTTCAGTCAAAGTTGTTTGGTAGGCCCTGTCGCTGAAATGATTGGTTTGTTAAAGTGTGCATGTCCTATTTCAACAACAGACCTCTCAACTGCAGCTCATCCCTCCTCTGCGGGGATAATGTCTCCTGTGCTCTGACACGTCACTCTGTGTACTCTCAGCCTCAGGATCTGACACTACAGCTACCATGCCTCTTGTAGCAGCCCTCACTCCAGGGCCTCTTCCATGTGCAGTGTCCCCCTCTCTCTTGGGTTCACTATAGTGGCATGGAGTTCTCCCCCTCATCCAGGGCACACATTCCTTGCCCTGGCTCAGTCACCACGCTCAGACTTCCAGGCAATGCTGGGGGAGCCTGGGAGCTTCCACCCCAGGTCCCCAGCTACAACTCTCCTCTCCTGTGTCTTCTCTCTCTTTCTGACACTTTAAAGATCGTGCCTTTAAATGAAAAAGTCAGTCTTCATTGCACGACTATGTGCAAGTGCAACAGGGACATTTTTTTGGGTTTACAAAGTCAAACAATAACACTACGACCCTGTCTGTCTGGGGTCTGTCAATGACGAATTGTCTGTAGCATGTTTGGAGGAGGTATTGTGGCCCCGGTATCAAATTGGGTACCGGGGCCACCCCACTATGCAGTCCAGATACTTGTTTGGTGGAATTCCGACACGTGGAGGGTTTTTAAATTATATTGTGGCCTCGGTACCAAATTGTGTACCGGGGCCACCACACTACGCAGTCAAGATACTTGTTTGGTGGAATTCAGACCAGTTGAGGGTTTTATTATTATATTGTGTGGACCACTCTATCTATACCACACTACAACTCTATACCACTCTATTTCCTACTTTAATTCTATTTAATTCTATTTCCTACTTTAATTCTATTACTAATTAATTACCATAAAGAGGAAAAAAAAAAACCAATTTTACCAAAAGTATAATATGACTTAGACTTACAAACACTACACTTGAAAGATCGTGCCTTTAAATGAAAAAGTCAGTCTTCATTGCACGACTATGTGCAACAGGGACAGTTTTTTTGTTTACAAAGTCAACTAATAACACTTGGACCCTGTCTGTCTTTAACATACTTGATGGGATCTCAATGACGAATTGTCTGTAGCATGTTTGGAGGAGGTATTGTGGCCCCGGTATCAAATTGGGTACCGGGGCCACCCCACTACGCAGTCCAGATACTTGTTTGGTGGAATTCTGACACGTGGAGGGTGTATTTATTTTATTGTGGCCCCGGTATCAAATTGGGTACCGGGGCCACCCCACTACGCAGTCCAGATACTTGTTTGGTGGAATTCTGACACGTGGAGGGTGTATTTATTTTATTGTGGCCCCGGTATCAAATTGGGTACCGGGGCCACCCCACTACGCAGTCCAGATACTTGTTTGGTGGAATTCTGACACGTGGAGGGTGTATTTATTTTATTGTGGCCCCGGTATCAAATTGGGTACCGGGGCCACCCCACTACGCAGTCCAGATACTTGTTTGGTGGAATTCTGACACGTGGAGGATATATTTATTTTATTGTGGCCCCGGTATCAAATTGGGTACCGGGGCCACCCCACTACGCAGTCCAGATACTTGTTTGGTGGAATTCTGACACGTGGAGGGTGTATTTATTTTATTGTGGCCCCGGTATCAAATTGGGTACCGGGGCCACCCCACTACGCAGTCCAGATACTTGTTTGGTGGAATTCTGACACGTGGAGGGTTTTTTAATTATATTGTGGCCTCGGTACCAAATTGTGTACCGGGGCCACCACACTACGCAGTCAAGATAGATAGATGCGTATCATAGATAAAGTACATTCAGTGGTGTGGGGCAAATTGAAAAATATTCAAAATGCACTGACATTATCAAAAACAAGAGGTTGTCACACGCTAAAACTCCAACATGTATATGATGGAGAGGATGGAGGAGCAGCCGTATGTGTAGTGTAATGCAGATCTGTTGAAGGTTTTTTATATATTTTATTGTGGTGCCCAGTGCCCACTCCTCTACGCAGTCCAGGTACAATTATTGGTGCGAATCATAAAAGTTCAGGGTTTTTAATATATTGTGGTGACCCACTCCTCTACGCAGTCCAGGTACATTTATTGGTGCGATTCATAAAAGTTCAGGGTTTTTAATATATTGTGGTGACCCACTCCTCTACGCAGTCCAGGTACATTTATTGGTGCGATTCATAAAAGTTCAGGGTTTTTAATATATTGTGGTGACCCACTCCTCTACGCAGTCCAGGTACAATTATTGGTGCAAATCATAAAAGTTCAGGGTTTTTAATATATTGTGGTGACCCACTCCTCTACGCAGTCCAGGTACAATTATTGGTGCGAATCATAAAAGTTCAGGGTTTTTAAGATATTGTGGTGACCCACTCCTCTACGCAGTCCAGGTACAATTATTGGTGCAAATCATAAAAGTTCAGGGTTTTTAAGATATTGTGGTGACCCACTCCTCTACGCAGTCCAGGTACAATTATTGGTGCGAATCATAAAAGTTCAGGGTTTTTAAGATATTGTGGTGACCCACTCCTCTACGCAGTCCAGGTACAATTATTGGTGCGAATCATAAAAGTTCAGGGTTTTTAAGATATTGTGGTGACCCACTCCTCTACGCAGTCCAGGTACATTTATTGGTGCGAATCATAAAAGTTCAGGGTTTTTAATATATCTTGTGGTGACCCACTCCTCTACGCAGTCCAGGTACATTTATTGGTGCGATTCATAAAAGTTCAGGGTTTTTAATATATTGTGGTGACCCACTCCTCTACGCAGTCCAGGTACATTTATTGGTGCGAATCATAAAAGTTCAGGGTTTTTAATATATCTTGTGGTGACCCACTCCTCTACGCAGTCCAGGTACATTTATTGGTGCGATTCATAAAAGTTCAGGGTTTTTAATATATTGTGGTGACCCACTCCTCTACGCAGTCCAGGTACAATTATTGGTGCAAATCATAAAAGTTCAGGGTTTTTAATATATTGTGGTGACCCACTCCTCTACGCAGTCCAGGTACAATTATTGGTGCGAATCATAAAAGTTCAGGGTTTTTAAGATATTGTGGTGACCCACTCCTCTACGCAGTCCAGGTACAATTATTGGTGCGAATCATAAAAGTTCAGGGTTTTTAAGATATTGTGGTGACCCACTCCTCTACGCAGTCCAGGTACAATTATTGGTGCGAATCATAAAAGTTCAGGGTTTTTAAGATATTGTGGTGACCCACTCCTCTACGCAGTCCAGGTACAATTATTGGTGCGAATCATAAAAGTTCAGCATTTTTAATATATATTGTGGTGACCCACTTCTCTACGCAGTCCAGAAAGATACCTTGTTGCAACGTTTTGGACTAATAACTATATTGTGAGGTGTTCAGAATACACTGTAAATTAGTGGAAATGCTTGTTATTGAATGTTATTGAGGTTAATAATAGGCTAGGAGTGAAAATAAGCCCAAAAACTTGATTTTTAAACTTTTTATGTTTTTTTCAAAAAAAATCCGAATCCAATACCTTAAATCCGAACCGAGACCTTTCGTCAAGTGTTTTGCGAGACAAATCCGAACCTCAAAAATAACGAAAATCCGGATCCAAAACACAAAACACGAGACCTCAAAAGTCGCCGGTGCACATCCCTAGTAAAAAGACATGAAGATCTGACAACCATAGGAAGGACGCAGGTGCATTAAATAGAACGGCTGACAGGTACTTAACCAATCAAGTGAATGTAGGGAGTTTTGAAAAGACCAGGGGCTAGATTTACTAAGCTGCAGGTTTGAAAAAGTGGGGATGTTGCCTATAGCAACCAATCAGATTCTAGCTTTCATTTATTTAGTACTTTCTACAAAATGAAAGCTAGAATCGGATTGGTTGCTATAGGCAACATCCCCACTTTTTCAAACCCGCAGCTTAGTAAATCTAGCCCCAGGTGTGCGCATCAGTCCAGAGCAGCCAGAATGAGAGGTTAGCTGGTGCGATGTGTGACACATACTGCTGTTTTATATATCATATGAAAGCCCATAAAAAAGTGTTTTAAAATGAGACCTTATCCAACTCTCTAGCTCAATCAGGTGAGCCACAAATGCAATTTAAAAAAATGTTTAAAGCAAAATTTTCATTAAAAAAGTTCAGCTTTAAAGGAATATAAATTCAAAACCAGTGTATATATTAGCCTAAGATTTGGAGGTTTTCTTTACACCCATGACAGCATTTATTATACCAAATTTCATTACAATCTGAAACGGTCAATTTGAAACCCTGTATTGATTTGATGTGGAATGACCCTATAGCCAGATGTAGGGTTGCTGGAGAATTGTGATGAATTACTAGATATGTCTGCTGTAACCACCCCTGAAACTGTTTATGCCATCCTGACAACTGCCAATAAACAGTGCTATTCACATCATGTAGTCAATCACTGTACACACACCCACACAAGTCAGTTGTATAACGAAACATAATGGTCGCCGCCTGCAGTAAGCACTCAGCGTGCGACCACACGACCAATCACAAGCTGAGCAGCGCCACAAGCCGAGCAGTGTCATCACAACTAGCGCGAATGAAGTACGCATGCATCAGACTCGACACACAAGCAGCCCGCATGCACCGTTTTAATGATCTTGTCGCTGACCTGCTACGCTCAACAGGACAATTCAAGTCCACGTGGACCAAACATCAAATGTTCAAAAGTTACTTTTAAAACTTGGCAAAGCCATTGAAAAAAGGTGCCGGAACTCAGTTCCGGTGAGTTCTATGACAAAAAGAAAGCACTGTGATGCCCTATTAATAAATTGCTACCCCGCGGATGATTGATAAATAGGCCCCTTTGTCTGGTAATCCATTTATTATGTCATTTTAGATGTTTGGATTATGGCACAGAAATCTATGGTGACTGCATTTGTGATCGAAAATGATGGGACTACAGCAGATCAGAGATGGTCTAATAAGAAATATTCATGTTACTTTAAAATGTGTAAATCCTCTTAAAAATGCAGTTTACAGGGTATTTACCTGGATGAAAAACCCTCTTTGGAGGTGATAAAACAGACTCTCTCTGCACATTTTTATTATATTAGTCACTTTTCTAGAGATAGGGATTTTGATGGTAAAAAAACCCATCAAGATTAGTCAATTGAGTGCCTAAATTTTCTTTATAGTAGTTTTGTTGGGAGGTGGATGTTTCTATGAGTTGGGCGTTCTTAATAAATCCTAACCATAGAAAAGTATTCTCTGTAAAGTACTGCGTAATATGATGGGAAACTACTACTGTTCACTCTTTTTATAAACAAATACTCCAGTATGCTACCTGTCAACTTTCCTTCTTTAGCAGCAGCCAAGCCAATCGTCAAAAATATCTCTCTTCAGGAAAATGGCTACCGCCATAGAACTATATTAACAGACATAAAACAGGATGGAGTGCATGATATTTAACCTTCTAGTGTTCACTGAGATTTGGTCGGTGTTAGTCCACCAAGACGCATGCGCACCAGGTAGCTCTCCTTCCGTGTTGCGGCACGCCCGTAGTGACGCCGCGGACAGTCAGCGGCAAGGCGGGTGTGTTGTGTTAGGGGCAGCTGGGTTTTGAGTCTAGGTGATATCGGGGGCAGAATAGAGACCCTATGGCTATGAACTACAAGGAGGAGGATGGGCATCACTCAGGTGTCGGCCCTGGTGTGGCCGCGAAGAGCAAGAAGCCGGATAACACGGCCTTTAAGCAGCAGCGGCTTCCGGCTTGGCAGCCCATCCTCACCGCCGGGACAGTCCTGCCGGCCTTCTTCGTGATCGGCATCATCTTTATCCCCATTGGGATCGGCATATTCGTCACTTCTAACAACATCCGGGAGTTTGAGGTGAGTCCTGGTTGTGTTGTGTTGTGTTGTGTTGTGTTGTGTTGTGTTGTGTGTCGGGGTACAGGCTGACACTCAGTGTGTGTGTACAGGTGATCAGAGATGGGGGTGATTGTATAGTATACAGCACCGGTTGTCGTCGTAGATCATCACCCTGTAATGTGACACATCAGAAGTTGTGGAGTGAAAATCATAAAATCTTATACAATTTGATTTGATAACACTTTAGTTGGGCATATTGTAGTGGTCTTAAGGTGGATCCTGGATTTCACTGATGTCACTCAAGTATGTTGTGACAGGACAGCAAAGGATATGTTCCTTACTAATTACAGCTTAGGAAATTCTTTAATGAATTTGGATATGTAGCGAATGCCATCAGTAGTCAGCAATTATTTCAATACACCAGTACTAAGTACTCTTTGTTTGTTATGGGAATTGTTCAGCCATTTAAAAATGCATATACAGTATGTATGTTGATTGCTGAATTGCAAATAGTTAATGGAGAATTCCAGTTTGCAATAAAATTGTATCCAAGCTCTTTCAAACAGCTTGGAGCACCCTGACCGTGCCCCCTTCTCCCAAACAGAGCCTTCCAATCCCCCTGTAAGTTGTGGGTTATCTTTTACATTATATGTACACCTTATGTTTACATTTATGGGAGACTGCAAGATAGGATTACTGAGCAGAATTGAATGCTATGTATAGAATGTAGATCTCCATTCACTATATATTCACATATTCATATGAAAAGCAATATGAATGTGATAAATAACTTTATTATCAAATATATATTTTATGTTCATGACTCCCCTGATAACCTTAGTTGTAGAGGAGGTTGGGAGCAACATAATGTGCTCCTGTAAAGATCCAAGCTTAGTTTGTTAGCAGTTTTCTAAAAAAATATAAAAAATAAAATTCTCTAAGTATTATTTGAATCCATGACAATATGATGGCATACAAAAATTAATTATCTATAGAAAGTGGTCACAAGAGGAACAAATAGTTAACCTTCCATGAGTATAAGCAAACTATACTGCAGTATTGTTCTTTTGTGGGAGAAACATTCTGCAGAACAGAGGTTTGTTGTACAAAGGATAAGCATTTATGTCTCGTGTTTCTTTTTTCATTTCCAAGTAATAGCCTCATTTAATACTGAATAAGGGTAATCCAGATGGGAGAGTGGGGGTGAGAAACCTGAATTGCTTCATAATGGCTCCAGAAAACCTGTGTTATTCATCTGACACTGTGGGGCACATTTAACAAATGACGGTATTGCACTATCGTGCACTTACCGTGAAAATAGGTGAAGGAAGTCTGCAATTGATATTTATGACAGCTCCGTTCGACTGTTCAATCTTCAAAACCACTAATTTTCGCTGCAGTTCGTTTTTTCTAACAGTCACCATTCAACAGAATGGTGACTGCTCCTGGCCGCAATCTAACAAGTCCCGAAAAAACATTTTTTTCGGGAACTTGTCATGTTAATGTACGCCAGCTGAAGCTGGCGTACATGAGGAAATCTAATGCTGTCAGCTCTGCTCCGGAGAGCAGAGCTGGACAGCGCATTTGTGGAGGGATCACATGATCCCTCCCTGTCACTCACAGCTCTCTCTCTGCAACGATAGTTGCAGAGACAGAGAGGGGATCTGTGTACTGGACATGCGCACTTGAAGAGTGAGGAGAAGACCTGAAGAGGGGGGTAAGTATGTTTTTTTTTATCACTGAAACAGCAGTTTTTCGGAACTGCTGTTTCTCTGCACGGCTGTACATAAATGTGAGAAGTAGTTCAATCCTTATCATTGCGATAAGGATTGAAAACTACTTTTCACTTTATGTGAATAATGATAAATGTGCCCCTGTGTCCTTTATTCTTCCCCTGAATCTGTATAAGGTGTTTATAGCCTTTCCTCCAAGCTTCAGTTCAGTGATTACCTTTACCAGTTATTTTGTTTCTATGAACTCATCCAGTACTACAAGAAGGTAATTTACTGGGCTAGTGAAATTAGTGGAGGCTTTTTTTTTTTTTATCTCTACAGATTAGATACATTTTGAATATGTATTGTACTATAGAATATAAGGACATTGGAAGCAGAGATCACGTTAACACCTATACAGATATCCTTGTTGCCTAGCAGACTGGGCATCTTAGCATTCCTTGGATCAGTCTCATATGTCACTATATGCATGAACTGTTCATTTGGCAGAGAAAAAGAATTAGCAAATCACATTGGCGTGCCATATCCTATTGTTCAATCATGCCGATGACGTCGCACGCATCTCATTCCTGACTATAGTCTACCTACGTTTCCTTCCTTTCAGAACATGAGACCTCCAATTAGGCTGCCTTTGTAAATGCGTAAAGATGTGAGCAAAAAGTATAAATCTATTTCTCACATAATAAGAATGAGTATTTTGTGTCTTTGACGATGGCTTTCATATGTACTGGGAGGTGTGTGTGGTAGAGGTTTGAGTCAGGCTTCAGTGCTGGACACTCGGAAGTTGTCCAGGAGACATCAGATTAGGAAGAGTTTCACAGGTTATTTGTACAGCCTTCACCATGCTGCTCTTCAGCTTTAGTCCCTTCAACCAGGAGGGTGTAAAGGTGTTTCCTGGAACACCGCAGAGATACTGAATATATACTACTTTCAATGCCAAATCCTAATAGACCTCTATTTTCATGGAGATTGTTTTTTCTCACGGGTTATATGTGTAAAATAGACTATAAAAAAAAAAACAACTTGACGAACATTTTGCAAGTCCTAAGCTAATTTACCATTATCTTTAGATAGAAATACCCTTTACAAATGTGAGGAGTAATTTTTACTCTACAGAAACATACGTATTGTGACCACAGCTAATATTGTTTGTTTAAGTTATAAAATCTGCTGAAATGGACGTGTTGTGTGAAATTTACTGATACATTTTGTGCTTTCCGGATTCTTGCCTTTTTGGGAGAGGAAGTTTCAGCAAAGGAAGGGGTTCTTTACAGTAAGGGCAGTCAAGATATGTAATTCACTGCCAGGAAAGGTTGTGATGGCAGATTCAATTGATATATTTAAGAAATGGTTAGACAAATTTTTTAGTGGAAAAGTGTATCCAGGGATACGACTGTTAATTAAAATGAAGGATAATAATGGATACAGGGGGAAAAATAGGATTGCGATATTGGGTCTGGAGAGATTTTTCCCGATTGAAACAGATTGGCGGTTGCTTCAGTTTTCAGATATAAGTGAGGGATTGCAGGAGCTTCAAAAATTGATGGACTGGTGTCGGTTTTTTTTTTTTTTTTTTCAACCTCATCAACTATGTAGTCAACAATTGACTTTATTTAACAATTCTTTGCAAGTTGTCAGTGAAGGAACACATGTATTGGTAATGCAGTTGCTGTAATGGGTGCACTGTGTGTGGAGGATGGTATAGGTCAGGGTTTCCCAAACCCAGTCCTCAGGGCTCCCCAACAGTGCAGGTTTTCTGGATCACATGTGACATAATTAGGACCACCTGTGGATCTGTTACAATGTGTCAGTCAGTAATGAATACACCTGTGCTCCAGCAAGGAGATATGGAAAACCTGCACTGTTGGGGAGCCCTGAGGACTGGGTTTGGGAAACCCTGGTATAGGTGATATAAGTAAAAGTGAGCTATGGCAGTTATACTGTGTGGAAGTAGGCTGTGGTATTGTGTGCTGTGTGCAAATCTTTCCCTCCTCTTGACCGCTTCCTTCTTGTTTTTCTACATATATAAACACATGAGACCAACAGTTCAAAAGGATAAGAAGATTTTATTTTAGATCAGGAAATATTTGTTTAGGTAGAGATTTGGCAATAATAACATTTGAAACTTGTAGGCCTAAAGTAAACAAGGTAAGGAAATAAAATAAGTTTCTTAAAGGGAAACTAAACCAAAGTAGTCTGGATGCTTTTCATAGCAGGGATAGCAAAAACACACCTCAAAATAGGGATCACTTTTCCAATACACACAAATGCAGGTTAGCAGTGAATACAAGGACATGGTGGCTGCTGTGCTAATAATAAAGGACTTTGAATCTTGTGTGAATTCTGTGAAGGAAAGTGTTGCAGAGATCCTGTAACAGTTTTATCTGCTTCAAGTAGACTGAGCGCTGTTAAGCTGCGAAAATGTAATTCTAACTAATACCAGAACGGTGCTGTAGTCTTTATCAATAACAGCAAAGATATAAAATGATGCTAAGGCTAATTAAAATGCATTTTAAAAAAAGCTTACGATGCATTAGGAAATTAGAAATTTTGGTATGTGCTTCATTAAAGTTATTAGATGGGGACAGTAGCTTGTGCTTAGCATGCAAGGCTATGGCCAATTAAACACTTCAGGGAATGGAAACTTTTTTTAAAAAAATATATATATATATACTTAGCTTTGTGAATGTTTAATATTGAATCAACTGATATTTTCTAGCTTTATGCCCCCCCCCCCCCCTAATCATGTAAATTTTAGATCTCCATACTCCCAAATATTTATTCTATCTTTTCCACATGATTCTCTACAGTTCGTATTGTTTACTTGCTTTTTTTGCTGCTGCAGAAGATTCATTCAGTGCCCTCTTACTGTACTGTGTGAATGTAAATTAAGTTATTTTTGTTAAGAGATTAATTGAGACTTTGCAAAAATGTACTATTAATAAATATTGAATTATTTGTTAGGACTTGTCCAGACAAGCATTTTAGAAGTTAGTGGTGCTGCAGTCCAAATCCTGTCTTGATAACTTGTAGCATTCATGTCCATGCCACGTAGTTCATTGGTACATCACATGATCTCTTGCATGTGATATTTTGCTCACAAACGGACCAGAGTGAACACTAGTAAGACGTAACACGTTGGGGACGGAGGGGATTCAATTAGCCGCAAAGTGTTTCGTGACCAATCCGGAGACACTTCACGGCAGAGAGTTTGACAGAAATCTCCACTCATATTTTCTTGCACCCTACAGAGGTGTGAGGGAAAAATGAGTGGATATTTCTACCATAGTATAAAATGCACAACCGCGATGTTCTGAGGAACATTGCGGCTCATTAAATTCTCCCCGTTATGTTGTGCAAAAAATAGTGTGCTTACACTTAAAATTCAGTTGAGTAGTCTACAAAATAGAAAGGTATCCCATGTGAAAGTGATTGACTTGCAGAAGAAAAGTGCCATTTGGGTCAGGAGAATCAGGAGTGGCATTTCTGAGCAATTTTACATAACTTTGACCCCGTATATCTTAAAAACTGAGGCCTAGAGAAGATACATTTTACATGGGTTAGTAGATATGTGGTAGTATCAAATGTACCAAGTTTCATGAAAATCTGAGTTGGTGGGTGTCATGACTGGGTGAACTGATATGGATTGACCCATTTAGTCTTTTCATATGAACTGAAGCCTCATAGTTTTACATATAACCTGTTGCGCTACTCCGTTAAAATAGCATAATGGTGAGATAATGGTGGACTCCATGTCAGCTGGCTTCCTTGTTCGTTTTTTACCCTTTAGATTCTAAGCTCACAAGCAGGGTTTTTTTTATATTTATTTTAATGTACAGAAGTGTGTAAAATGTACTTTTATGTGTGCGTATGTATTTATACACATAAATATTCGTTGCATAAACAATCAAGTATTCCGCTAACTATGTATTTTTTTTTCCAGATTGACTACACGGGGATAGAATCAAGTAGTGCTTGCTACAAGTGCTCTAATGTTTCATGGAATGAATCTTGTAACTGTATTATTAATTTCACTTTGGAAAGTGCATTTGAGGTAATATATTCTTCTTTATTTTTTTTTTACAATATGCTATTTTAGGTTTGCCTTGTAAAATTGTGGATCTTGATTTTCATGCACAATAAGTTCTTAAACTGATAGACGACTTGTTAAACATACCTTAAAATCAGCTTTTTCTGTACTTACAAAATTTTCTGCTGGCAGTGATATGATAGCGGTAACAAAGTTAAAGGTGTCATAGCAAGAATGCACTAAGCCCTATTTAACCTTCTTTATTGACAGATACACATTTTATTCTTGGCCAGTTTGTTGCTCTTTGCAATGTGTGTTTTTCCATGAATAAAATGTATGTATTTTTTTTTTTTTTTGTTACCCTAGTTCAAGCTAACTTTGTATTTGGGGGTATAGAAGATAATTTATTTTAATAGCATTTTAGAACAAATAGATTTTGGAATTTGAGAATTGTATAAAAGAAATGGACAAAATTGGTTAATAAGCAAAAGCAACAAAACACCTCTGTCACCTTTCCGCTGCAGTTAGAACATCCCAACAACATTTAATAGTTTAGTTCTCCTAAATTTAGGATGCCAAATACAACTAATCTGTTTATTCTCAAGCTACCTGTTTTATTTCCGGGCTTTTTCAAAAGTCTTTGGACCATAAGGGCTAATTTCATACTTTGGGCCTATAAAGGTGTCTAGGAACTAGTTGACTGTTATAAGTAGTTATTCTCCATTCAACCAGTGCATCATGGAAATGTAAAGCGATATATAAGGCACAAGGAGGATTTTTTTGTTACCTGTTGTGCTAAGATGTTTCTTAAAGATAACAGATTTCATAGAGATTATACTAAAAAACCTAATTTTGTTCTACCTATCTGTTGATTTATTGTAGAGCACTGTGTTTATGTATTACGGGCTATCCAACTTTTATCAGAACCATCGTCGATATGTAAAGTCTAGAGATGACAGCCAACTGAATGGAGACAAAAACTCACTTACAGTAAGTCTTGTTTTGTTTGACAAAAATGTTCCTAATCTGAAGTTTAAAATAACAAAATAATCTATTTGCTTAATTTGAGCATAAAGAATCCGCTTTTATTGTGCCATGATTTTAGCAAAGTTGGATTTTTGTGTCTAGCACAGTGGTTCTCAAACTGTGCGCCCGGGGCTCCCTGGGGTGTCACTGCTATCTCACAGGGGTGCTGTGGCCAGGGCTGGTGATAAGCAAGGCAGGGGACTATTTGGTTATTATTTTGGTTTGAGGGTGCCTTAAAAAAATTATGCAGACCTTAAGGGTGCCTTAAACTGAGAGAGTTTGGGTTCTACTGGTCTAGCAGATTATCTATTTTATAAATAGAAATTGCAATGTTCCCTGCAATGCTATTTTCTGCCACTGGATGTCAGATGAGTGAAAAGTCTATACTGTATATATTACGGTACTTTGTGAACCAAATTACTACAGGTACATTTCTGAATTAGCAGCATCTGTGGCCTAAGCAGAGGTGTAATGGTTAGTTATTGGCGGAAGAAAACCACATGACTGAATATGCCCCTTGCAGTTCTCCACTATTCAATTAGCTTTGTGTTCTGTGATTACGCGCCCGCTGCACTTTAGTCAAAGTAATAAGGTACTGCAAAATATCACGGATTTCCCTTTGCAGCCCTATGCAATCCTTATTACTGTTGCCAGCGCATAATCACGGACAGCCAAGCTAATTGAATATGCCCCAAGTGTTTAACAGACACTTCCATTCAGACCACAAAAAATGTACTCTGTAGTAAAAAAATAATTAACGAATCAGAATGCTCCCTCCACCTAATCCTCATATCAGTGTTGAACTACCTGGGCTGCTTTCCTTTAGAACGGAGAGACAATAAATGTGGGGTCCTAATGCTATAGTGAATCCAGCCCAGGCTGCTCAACATAGATCTGATACCATTATCCCAAGGTTGGCTGCACAAAATAGCCTGCTCCCCATTCTGAAAACCTCTGGGGCTTATCCATACTCCACCCTCTGGGCTGTGGGATCCGGGTTAGTTAACAACATAGGGACCTACCTACCTGCAGCTTAGACAGGAAAGAAACACTTCTAAGAGCTAAACATCTGGTAACACTTTTCCTTCCTGTCTAATCTTTGGATGACTGGGGAATTAACTCCATTAGGCTGTGTACACACTACAGTGTTTTCAGCCAAAGAGTGGGCCAATCAGACGATCAACAACTGTTTGGCCCAATTTCGCTTTCGTGTGTACGCTGCATCGATGAACGATTTTCGTTCCAAAGCACATCGTATTGTTTCATTTGATTTTTAAACACGACTAAAAATGTCGTTCAGCCATGGAACGATGTTCCATTTCTGCAGTGTGTATGCGCTTACGACCAGGATCTCCATTGAGTTTAGAGTTTCACAGTTTTTTCAGCCGATGGTTATGACAGATGAAGAGCACAGATCTGAAGGTAAGCAGTGTAAAGTGTGCACCCATGAATCGGCATACTGATTGGGACCTATATATTTTTTTTTTTAAATGACAGTATCTTGGTCTGAGCTAAGATAGGAGTCAGTCACGTGCAGTTCTCTGCTATTCAGCCATGTGTGGGTTTTTTATTTTCTTTGGGACTGACCATTACCTCTGTTCAGACAACAGATGCTGCCATTTTAAGAAGCTAAAATTGTGGATTTAATTTTTTTTTGGCCATCTGTTAATCAGTGTAAACTCGATGACCCCAGGATTTAAAAGCAAACAATGCTGTTAACAGTGATTTTGCAAGTAAGTAATGGTAAAAGTTTGCTGTTTATCATTATTATTATACCTGGAAAAATCATACTGCATGGCCTATGCAGCGGCAGCAGAATTGCCCAGTGTTAAAACACAATTTAATGCGTGTTAGATCTGTATATAGTGTAGGCATTGATGATATGACCACAAAACCATTATATAGAGTACCCCATCGTCAGTGGGCTGGTTTTTCTTTAGGATGTTAAATAATTAAACAGGTTCTTAAAATGTTACAGTAATTTTGTGATCAATAAGCAGCCCAGCTTTTGTTTGTTGTAAATATATAATATATACACTGTATACAGTATATACTTAACTGACCTTGATGCTTTTTTTATTTTGATCTACACAGTATAAACCAAACTGATCTATAACTTCCACATTTAGGTTGTATTTCATGTACACAGTATGAGGTCTAATTCGTTGCTAGATAATCCGTGTTTTAGCACTGTGTGAATTTTCAAATTTAGGCCCAAAACTATATGACAATTTGGTAAATTTTGTAAATGAATTGCATGGTTAACTCTATACACTGCAGTGCAAATGAAATTGGATCATTAACATTTCATGCAGCTTAACTGTGTTATGTTTTTAAATTATCACTGCATGTGGCTGAAAATATTCCATTGAAATGTTTACACTCTGTTGAATACATGTATTATACACCCTTAGAATCCCAGCAAGGAATGTGATCCCTATCGCACCAATAACAACAAACCCATTGCGCCTTGTGGTGCCATTGCTAACAGTATGTTTAATGGTAAGTTGTTTAATCATTTTTTGATTCTAGAAAATGTTTGATAATTAGGAAAAACACATGAACTGAAAAAAACAATTGTACTTTTGTGGTGCATAGAGTTTAGTGATAACGTGTGTGTGTTATACTGTGCATATGTGTATAATAATTAGAGATGGGCGGGTCCGGTTCTCCGAGAACCGAACCCACCCGAACTTTGGGTATCCGAGTACCGAGCTGAGCAGCTCGGTACTCTCCCGCCAATTCCGAATCCAAATCGAGGCCGAACGTCATTGTGACGTCGTCGGATCTCGGGACTCGGTTCTCGCGATACTTCAACTTTATAAATACACGCCTCCACAGCAATCCATCGCCATTTGACAGAGGGAGAGAGCAGGGTGTAGTCATAGGCTAATTAGAGCAGGGACAGAGAAAGAATACAATATTGTTCTTGCAATTGCTCTAACCAAAATCGCTAGTGCAGAGAGGAGGATAGAGGTTTATTATTTTTTCTTCATATTTGGCACTCCCCAGCGCTTTTGGGTTGTCCCCCATAATTGTGCATTAATATTTCTGGCTGTCAAAAGTCATATCTGTCAGCAGTATCTACTCAATAAATGTTAGCACTCCTCAGTGTTTTTGGGGTGTCCTCTCTAATTGTGCATTAATATTTCTGGCTGTCAAAAGTCATATCTGTCAGCAGTATCTACTCAATAATTTTAAGCACTCCTCAGTGTTTTTGGGGTGTCCTCTCTAATTGTGCATTAATATTTCTGGCTGTCAAAAGTCATATCTGTCAGCAGTATCTACTCAATAAATTTTAGCACTCCTCTGTGTTTTTGGGGTGTCCTCCCTAATTGTGCATTAATATTTCTGGCTGTCAAAAGTCATATCTGTCAGCAGTATCTACTCAATAATTTTAAGCACTCCTCAGTGTTTTTGGGGTGTCCTCTCTAATTGTGCATTAATATTTCTGGCTGTCAAAAGTCATATCTGTCAGCAGTATCTACTCAATAAATTTTAGCACTCCTCTGTGTTTTTGGGGTGTCCTCCCTAATTGTGCATTAATATTTCTGGCTGTCAAAAGTCATATCTGTCAGCAGTATCTACTCAATAATTTTAAGCACTCCTCAGTGTTTTTGGGGTGTCCTCTCTAATTGTGCATTAATATTTCTGGCTGTCAAAAGTCATATCTGTCAGCAGTATCTACTCAATAAATTTTAGCACTCCTCTGTGTTTTTGGGGTGTCCTCCCTAATTGTGCATTAATATTTCTGGCTGTCAAAAGTCATATCTGTCAGCAGTATCTACTCAATAATTTTAAGCACTCCTCAGTGTTTTTGGGGTGTCCTCTCTAATTGTGCATTAATATTTCTGGCTGTCAAAAGTCATATCTGTCAGCAGTATCTACTCAATAATTTTAAGCACTCCTCAGTGTTTTTGGGGTGTCCTCTCTAATTGTGCATTAATATTTCTGGCTGTCAAAAGTCATATCTGTCAGCAGTATCTACTCAATAATTTTAAGCACTCCTCAGTGTTTTTGGGGTGTCCTCTCTAATTGTGCATTAATATTTCTGGCTGTCAAAAGTCATATCTGTCAGCAGTATCTACTCAATAAATTTTAGCACTCCTCTGTGTTTTTGGGGTGTCCTCCCTAATTGTGCATTAATATTTCTGGCTGTCAAAAGTCATATCTGTCAGCAGTATCTACTCAATAATTTTAAGCACTCCTCAGTGTTTTTGGGGTGTCCTCTCTAATTGTGCATTAATATTTCTGGCTGTCAAAAGTCATATCTGTCAGCAGTATCTACGCAATGGATTCAAAGCAGTCCACATATGATCTAAATGAGCAACCAGGTTCTGTCACCAGTCCTGATGTTAGTGTTCCCAGTACGTCATCTGGCCAAGGCGATGTCAAACAACAGAGTGTTTTCAAATTAGTGCAAAAAACAAAAACCAAAAAAAAATTTACTGTATTGAAGCGAAAACGAAGTGTAACTGAGCAAAAGTTAAGTGACGATAAAAAAAAAATTGCAAGCATGCCATTCTACACACGCAGTGGCAAAGAGAGAATGAGGCCTTCACCTTTGGCTATTAGTGGCAGATCCCAAAAAGTTACCCAGCCTACAATTGGTGCACAACTACTGTTACGCGTCAAAGCTGAGCTGCAAGATACCAGTGAGGCATTACAGGAGAATATTTGCTCTGATTCACAAATGACAACAATCCCTGTGGAGAGTCCATCCAACAGTGGGATGTCTAATCGTGAGCATTCTGCTGATGTGTGCCTTAATAGCCCGAGTGTAGCCGGTGATACAGAAATTGAGGATGCCACTTTGGAATTAGAAGAGGATGAGGGGGAGATTTGTGTAGGCGACGAGGGCGCTAATGATGATGTTGATGATTATGATGCAGACAGATACCAAATTGCCTTTCTCAATTTCTATTTATATTCTAGATTATATAACGGCTGAATAGTTTTCTATTTTACTCCTAGTGGAGAGAGGATCTGATGCAGACAGATACCAAACTGCCTTTGTCCATTTCAATTTATATTGTACAGTATATAACGGCTGAATTTGTTAGTATTTTATACAAGTGGAGGGGGGCCTAGAGAGGTGGAAACCAAACTGGCTTTCTCCATGTCAATTAATATTGTACAGTCTATAACGGCTGGATTTTTTGGTATTTTATACAAGTGGAGGGGGGCCTAGAGAGACAGAAACCAAACTGTCTTTCTCCATGTCAATTAATATTGTACAGTCTATAATGGCTGAATTTTTTAGTATTTTATACAAGTGGAGGGGGGCCTAGAGAGACAGAAACCAAACTGGCTTTCTCCATGTCAATTAATATTGTGCAGTCTATAATGGCTGAATTTTTTGGTATTTTATACAAGTGGAGGGGGGCCTTGAGAGACAGAAACCAAACTGGCTTTTTCCATTTCTTTACATATTTAACTATAAGTGTAGGGTGTAATATACATTCAAAGACGATGGCTGCATTGCCAATATGCATAGATGGAGAGGAAGACAATCTGTTTTGTGTGTAGAATAGGCCTACCAACGAAGAATTAAACTGTTTTTTTGGATGATTTATTACCTCAACAATTAGATTACTTGTCTCTAAAACAGTTGGAGCACTAAATTGGGTTAATTTAGGCCCAAAAACATGGATTTTCCAAAAAAATAGCAAAACAAAACCAAAACCAAAACCAAAACACGCAATGGCAGTTTTGCAAAACCAAAACCAAAACCAAAACACGACGTTAATCCAGATCCAAAACCGAATCCAAAACCAAAACACGGGGGTCAGTGACCATCTCTAATAATAATTAATCACAAGATCAGGACACAGATGTAGTCTCCTGGGTTACACAAGGCACTTTAAATATAAAAGTGCCCTGTATACATAAAATGTCACAGCAGTCCAATGTTACGGTAGAAGTATGGAAGGACCTAATATCTAACTTGCATACAAACAGATTTGTTCACTTACGAATAAATAGCAGTTTTTCACCCTATGGAGGATTTCAGCCTCTTTCCACAGGTAATATGAGAGAGTGACTGCGCAAACAAACGGCTTTTAAACTACATCTTGCCGGTGCAACTATTTAAGTAGTCTGCTGTCTGGCAGTTCAGAGACCTGACATGGATCTAACGAATGGAGGCCCGTCCTCCTGTTCTTTCCATTCACTCCAGGAAACTCTGGATCCAGCTCTTAAGCCCAGTCAGAAACCTGGGACTTGCATACAGTCCATCAATGACTTTTAACAAACTGAGAGATTAAAATCAGATTTAATTAGTAGGTAGTGTTGTTTTTACCTCACCATTAACTTTTTTTTTTTATGGTTTATTTCCAAATAAAGGGTAAATGTAGAGTAGCCCATAGCAACCGATCAGTGATTAGCATTGATCTAGTGGAACTTGGGACAATAGAAGCGAATATGTGGTTGCAATGGGTATCTGCTCATACACACTTTTGCTGTTTGCTAGTAAGTAACCCATATGATGATTAACTTAATTGTACACAAGGTGTTATTTTTTATGTATCTTTATTATATAAGGTAAAAAGGGTTTGAAGCAAAAAGCTGCATTATAACTTGATATCCTTTTTATTCAAGACACACTTCGCTTATATCAAGTCAAAGATGGAGCGGAAGAATTAATTTCCTTAACAAAAAAAGGCATTGCTTGGTGGACAGATAAAAATGTGAAGTTCAGAAATCCAACTAATAGCAATGCAACTAACCTTGCGGAAGTTTTTAAAGGTAACTTCTAACAATAATTGGTGAAATGATATGATGAGCTGGATTATTTTTATTTATTGAGGGTCTGTGGGAGCTTCTGTGACTTTATGTTGTTACTCATTTACAAGTCATATTGAAAACTCTATCTTTTTTTTTGGCACGTTGCGCATGGTTATGAACCGTTGCGAGAGGCTGACCACCCAGGGGTCCGCACTGAGGACCTGCATTTGCGGTTGGCTAATTGCTCGGCTCAATATGTAGTCCCCAACGGAAGTCTGTATAGTTTAGCGATTTAGGTTAATAAATCAAAGGAGGATAATCAAGGGGAGAATAGGTGATCACGATTTGTTGAAGCTGCTGATTGGACTACACCCAAGTTCGGAGCTCGGTGAAAGTTAGTTCTCCAACATAGGGAAAGGGCTCTTTGTGCTCCTAGGCATCCCCTGAATCTGAGTTTGTGGGTAATTCCCCAATTATTAAGGATGGAACATCCCAGATGCGTCTGTATAAACAATTCAAAACTGTAGGAGCTGTTTAGTGATGCAACTGCTCAAGATGGCCTCCAAGTCCCCCCCCCCCCCCCCCCTCACCCACGTTTTTCCAAAGCCTTCCATGTGAAATTGTTTACAATCTTTATAGTGATGTCTTTGCTCAATGGAGCAAATATACATATTTATGAATGTGGTTTGCCCATATGTGTGATCTTGCCTTTGTTCCTGTTTATTTGTCTTTAGGTCCCATAATCTGCCCACATATTTCACAAAGCACAAATGAGTAATTAACTTTTGCCTTATGTAATATCAAATCTCCCTTATACGGTTTCATGAATGCCCTATATATGGGAAAATAATTTTATAAATATTGGGTATAAATGGTTCTGTTGATCCTGGTGTTCACATGATGGGATTCAGTATTTTACTTAGCTGGATCTGTTTTTAGCAGTATTCATTCACTTAGTGTAATGGCTTCATGCTAGCGATGGTCTTTGCTTTTACTTTTCTCTGTTTCTTAGACACCACACAGCCAATTAATTGGAAGTATCCAGTATTTGAATTGGACAAGGACCCAGAAAACAATGGATTCATCAATGAAGATTTTATTGTATGGATGCGTACTGCAGCACTGCCTACATTCAGGAAGCTTTACGGTCTGATAGAAAAGAATGATGGTTCATATGCAGCCTTAGCACCTGGCAATTACTCTCTTCATGTAGAGTACAGTATCCTTTTATAAAATAACAGCTAAAGTCTATGTTTATTGCCTAATGGAGGGGGGAAAACAGGATTCATTTTAGAACACTTTTTTTTTATGTGGTGGGTTTCCTATAGTACCTCCTAATGCCATTAATTTCACATTTCCATTCTACTGCCTCACTCCACGCTCACTGGAAGGGGGGTGGGTGGTATCTGTTGCATAATAATTAAAACAAAACCTTCCTCCAAAGATGAAGTTATATGTATTCTTGGTGAGCATCTAATGACTGATACAGATTTTTAAAAACTAAAAATCTTCTCCCCTTTGTTTGTTCCCTATATATTATTAATCCTGACATGAGTGGAACATTTAAATATGACCATTCCATGGTGTTGGATGTTATTGGACTCCTTGCAGTTATTCAATACATACTTGTAAGTTTTCTGTAGTGGAGCATTCATGTGACCTCAATAATACTCGGAACAGCCGCCCCTCCCCTTCATAGCAATGACCATTCAAGAAGCATTTGGTTGCACTTATCACAGAGTATACAGAAAATCGCATATTTGGGCGCTTAGTACTAACGGAGACTAAAATGGTTACAGTGAAAATGTATGTATAAATGTTGCTTGTATTAAGTGCATAAATACAATTAGTTTACAAAGGACTAATTTCCTCTTCCCTGGACATTGATATGAAAGGGGGGGGGGGGGTGGAGCTGTGAAGAGTGATGCTACAGTCCTATGATTGCTCTGCTACACCACAGAAATGTCACTGAAAGAGGAGGCGTAGAAGTCAGTACGTCCTAGTAACGTTCCATTATTTGTCATTTTTTATTTCCTTTTTACCCATTTGATTGTAGACACTCCAGCACACTGCAATATTTTTAGTCTAAGGATATGAGTTGTTTTTACCAGAAACGTTTCACTTGCTTAATCAAACATAGGCACTTTATATACGTCTCTTAACATTAATAAAAAAAAACAATCTTAAAATATTACAAATGAACATTCAGACCAGATATGCAGCAGTGTAGTATTTTGTTTTTGTGCCTGGATCCAGTCTACAGGTCCCATTACTGTTTTACAAACACAGTAGTTTTATGTCTGAGATTCTGTATGGAAAATTGTCAGCTCTCTGCTCCACAAGCTTACTGTATGCTTCAGTATGTATCCTTTTTGTTTAATACACATTGGAAATATGGTAAATAGTTCTACAACTGCTCTGCACAGAATGATCTATATGGTGAGCTAAATTCAGAGGATTTAGTTACCTAGTATAATAAGTAGGGTTTACTTTATTCTCCTGTAAAAGTGAGATACGTGGCAAAATTTGTGCATGGATAACTTATTTCTTTTCAGCGTTGGTGAGAGCTATCCTGGAGAATCACCCATAGGGGGGTATTCAATTGTTTCTTTTAACGCGCTAAAACAAAAAAACGAGCGCTCTAAAAATATTACCGTTAATACGGTAATTACTTGCTAAATTTCATCTCGCAGCTCCCTGAGCAGCGAGCTGAAATTCAGCCCGCTGGCAGCGAGTAAGTACCGTATTAACTGTTTACGCGCGCAAAATTACCGTATAATATGAAGTTTTTTTGGAGCGCTCGTTTTTTTGTTTTAGTGCGTTAAAAGAAACAATTGAATACCCCCCTTAGTGTCTGATGAAGCAGTGTTGAAATTATCCTGGTAGAGTACTTGGATGATTTACAATAACTTTAAACAAAGCATCTGATTTAGCTCATTAAGTTGCTGTAGTCTTATACAGGACTACTTGAGCGTTAAGTCTTCAAAGTCTAATGTTTTACTATAATGTCCCTAGGCCCAAAATATATTCATTGACATGATTTAATGTCTGCTCCACATTTTGTACGATTATGTTTACACAAAAATACCATATAGTTCCCCACACAAGGTAGGTTAACACTGCAATTTGGTACATCCAAAACATTGTATATTTTGGATGACTGACCAGGAAATTATATTATGATCAGAAAAGGTTAATGATACAGATTTAAACATGTCGCCATTTAGCTGATCACTGAGTGATAGACCTGTAGTAATCCTAATTTTTTTTTTTTTTTTTTTTAATTCTTTTCAAAAAAAAATTCTGCTGCTTCCCCTGGCCTTCATTACTTTTTTTTTTTCCCCTAAAAATATTATCCTTGTTCATTTTTATTCTTCGGTAGCTCCCTGTTCCCCAAGAAAAGCTGTTGTGTGAAAGTCTATAGGAGGCAATACAGCAGTGTTTCTCCACTTGAATCCTCCAGTAACCATAACTTATTTTCAGATATTAAGGCTGTGTACCCAATGAAGCTTTGTTTTTTATTTGTGTTTGGGAGGTAATTGAAACACAATTAATGGTGCAAGAGTGATTTGAAATACAGCAATGCACCCAAGCGCAAGTAAAAAACACGAGTGCGTGTGCTGACAACACTGTAGGATATACAAGCTGTGGACTTTTCTCTGGGCAGTTTCTCTACCCATAGAAGTCCAAGGGTTCCATCATTTTTCTGGTCACACTTTTTTATATATTTTTTTTTTTTTCTATCCTTTTTCACTTTGGTTTTCCTATACATTTCTCAGATTACCCTGTTCTCAGCTTTGATGGAAGAAAGAGGATGATCCTAAGCACCATCTCCTGGATGGGGGGAAAGAATCCATTTTTAGGAATTGCATACATCACTGTGGGCTCCATATGTTTTTTCTTGGGTGTTGTGCTGCTTATTATACATCATAAATATGGAAATCGGAACAACAGTGCTGATATTCCGAACTAAGGGTTTGCATCATGTCTTGCATGTGTATCTAAGAAAACCTGCACTGCTTGTGTGCTAGCTTCCTGCTATAGTATACGTCATCGGCGCATATTAAGGCCATTTTATTTATTGTTCCCAGGAATAATTCCAGAGTGTTATAGTACAAATGGTAGTCAGAATTAAATGGAAGCTCAGTTTCTGATGGTCACTTTATCCCAGTGCTGTAGCACAGTTGCAAGTGGATGTAAAGTTTTAAAAAAAATTGTTTTTCAAATGTTTTTGTTAATCTATTTTAATATATTATTTCTTTTTTCTTCCTACATGGAAGACTTCTTCAGAGATATCAAATAAAATTGATGTACAGCCGAGTATTAACAAGTCTTTTGTTCTGGCATTATACACATGTCTATGAGAAATCTACCAACTCCACATTTATGCTGCGTAACTCTTTTAAAACTGAAAATAACTTGCATAGTTTAACTGAACTGAAATGTAAGTGAGCTGTCACATACACTGTAAAAAGTATTTCCTCCCTCTTACACACCTGAGTTAATCATGAAAGAGATGTTTCTTATTTAAAATTCTTTTAGGTTGTCTATTTTTTCCTGTACACAACAGTATTTTAAGAAAGCTGTTACACAACACATCTGTTCCATTGTTATCTGTCAGTACATGGTGCATAATCGCAGTGTGCTTCACCATCTGTATCGCAAAATCATCCTCTTTTCTCTTTATAACTATAACATCTATTTACATCTTTTGGCTTTGACAGCTGTTTAAGGGGCCATGGATTTATGTATTATTGTCTCTTAATGATACTACTTGCGTCCTCTTTTTTTTTATTTTAGATTTACTGCGTCACTGATTTAAGAGGGTTTGGCTAACCAGAAGGACTTCACTATTACAGAACTAGCTTTACATGAATTTGCAAAGTGGCTGTATTTTAGAAAGCATGCAAAGCATCTAACATATTACTAGCTGTATTGTGGCAATGTGCTTAATACAGTTTTATTCGCAAAATATCCCCAAATAAGCTGTAATAAGTTGTCTTTTGTCCTCCCAGTTTTAATTTGATTTATTTTTGTTGCTGCTCTACAATCTTGCAATTTGCTGGGGGAGGAGGAGGTGGACTGTAATCTTTGCTTCACCAAGAACAGTTTAGTAATTTTCTGCAGAGTGGCATTAACAAAGTAGCAGTTTGTTCATGAGTGGAGTCATGCAATGAAGGAAAAAAATGTTTTCGTTTGCTTGAAACATGTGCTTTTGCTACATTTTTACTTTATTTGTATATTATGTGTACATGGTGAAGGTTCTAATAGTTTGATAAACGATGTAAATATTCATGCTGATTATTGCTGTGTTTAAGTTATTTGAACATTCCTTTAATGCCACTGTGTTGCTTTTTAATGTTACCTGCCAATAGGAAAATTAATTGTACCAAAAATAAACATAATGGTTTTTATGTCTCAGCTTTGAAATTGTACAATCATTATTATATGTACTTTTTAAGACGTGTTTCACTTAACATCATTAATTTCTGTTACATTATTGCAGGCCTTGGATCTTATGTTGGTTACAACTAGTTTGTTGGATATTATTATTCCCCATGGAACAAGCCACAAGTAGCTCTTGTAGTTTGTTACATTTACCTTGTAACCATTTCCAATGTATGTTATGTCTGAACTTGAATCTGCAACAAAATTACCTGTCAAATGCAGGAGCAACTGTAAGGGGGGTATACAATTGTCCGCGGGTTCGAGCACGGAAAAACTAATACCGTTAATACGATAATCTCTCTCGCTGGATTCAGCTCGCAGCTCCCTGAGCTGCGAGCTGAAATCCAGCGAGAAAATTACCGTATTAACGGGTTTTCCGCGCAGGATTACCGTATTAATGGGTTTTCTGCGCAGGATTACCGTAATAACGGTAATCCTGCGCAGACCGCAGGATTTCCGGCAATCCCGCGCACAATTGAATATGCCCCTAAAAGTTTTTTTTTGTTTTTTTTTTCCATAACCCATCCTCTATTGTGGCAAAATTGCATCTACCCATTGCATTCAGATACAGAGCGTGTGCTTTAAGATAGTCTATTTTAGTGTTATCGTATTTATTTCAGAAAAAATCTAAATATTCTTTAGGATTCACTGTATATTGCAAGAAATGTTAGCAAATCAATCACAAAGAGGTCATCTAACCACCGATGGATCTCTGCCAAATTGGACAATGATTTTGGACTCTGTGGTTTGTTATGGACGACCAGCTTTACAGATAAGCAAACAAGAGGTAGATTCCAGAGAGACATGGCTTTAGTCAGAAAAACAGATAATTACATTTTATGCAAGCAGATATCATGCACCTAAAGGTTTGGGTTGATATGATCATCTAATGCAGAGAGGAGTTTACAAATCTTCAGAGAAATCTGTTCAAACTACCAGAAATACCTTAAATGTCTCCCACTGAAATGATACATGTTTAGCTACCATTGTGAAAAATACTATACTTATGTTTTTCTTGCAACATGTATATGTGTTTACTCTTGTATATTCTTCAGTTAATAAATTATCTTAAAGAATATGCCCTTTTTTATTTTCATTAGTGAAAATCTTTGTAAAACCATTATGAAAATATATCACTGTAGCAAATTGATCTTATGGGCTAATTGCTTACTTGGACCTAAATTTATAATATTATAACTGCCACACCTCTATGGCTGTTCTCATATGAAGACCAACAAGCTGGACTTGTTTTCAGTTTGTTATTCATATAAATCCAACCCAGTGTGTCATATGGCAAATGACACCTATTCCTGGCCTATTACATCTATGCAGAACTGTATAAAATAATGTGCATGTGTTGCTTTAGTTCTATAGGCTTATTTAATAACTTGGAGCTATGTTGACATATGTGATGTCACCTATAATAATTAGTCACATATTTGATTTCATTTTTGAAATTGCACCATAAAAGTGAGTTCAGATCTGGTTGTTGTGTTCCAACTTTCATGTGCACATATTGCCTGATTTGTTTGAAGTTGCACAGAAGTGCATCCACGGCATGTAAAGACACATCTTTGTGTTCCTATATTCGAATTGCACGTATCTTACACTTGCAGCCTCATGCACTGGGAGACATGGATCAGGGGAGTAAGCATGTGAGGTCTATTTTGAGCATGCCCCTTTGAGAAATGTCTTATTTTGAGTTACACAGATGAAATAAGTTTAGCTACGAGGCATAAATTTTGCGCCTACATAAATTAGGTGCAATTTTTAGACATGAGTAGGATTGTTACAGATCTGGACACATTTATGCTAGATTTAAGGTTTCATCTATCTTAAGATGCATTCAAGTCAAAATACAAGCGTGGAAATTCAAGTGTCTAGATACATCTTTGCTCATATGCAAACGGGGCCTTTTTATGTTCAACAGGCCCATAGTGATAACATGAGCACATATACTTTACTGACAATTAAGTTTAGGGTATTAAAATGAACTTTAACTTAACTCTCCATCTTAATTCATTAGAGCATTCTGGCATAAAGATCCCCATGCTCTTTTAAGATTACTCTTCACATACTTACAATACAGGGGTTATATAAATTTACAAATAAATATTGACACCGCTATATTGTAAAAATACAGGTACTACATAATAAAATTAGGTTGTACAGCAAATATAAAATAAAGCATGTCTTTCAAATTTGTGGTTGACATATCCGGACATAATTAACAATCTAGGCCTCACAATGTCTTAAAAGCAGAGTTGGCTAATCTCATGACAAATAGCATTAACAGATTCTACTTTTTCAATCTTTATTCAACAATAAAATATTCCAACATGAGGAAGTCGTGTGTGGGAAAAGTAAGCCCATGATGCAATGTGTTGTAGAAACACCTTTACCAGCAACAGCCTGAATCAATTGGTTTCTAATCCTTTATTTATATAGTACCACCAGAGAATATTTGTTGTTCACATCAGTCAATAAATCCATTTGTGTTCCATTTGAGCTTTTTTTTTTTTTTTTAAGCAGGCAATTAAACTCGGTATGGTTTTGGAGTGTGGGAGGAAACGTAACACCCAGTGGAAACCCATGTAAACAAGGATAGAATCTACAAACTCCACACAGATAAGGCCTTTGTCGACCCCAGTGATGTGAAGCAAATATGCTAACCATTGTGCTACCCCCAGTAATATAACGATATCTTAGCGCTAGGATTTGCTAATTAAGTGCAGTTAATTATTTGATCATCAGGAAGTGCAACAACTTCCATATAAAAACAAAACTCTCCCATATGAGACCAACAAGCAACTTATTATTTGCCAACCACACAATATTTTATTTTAGTGAGTACACAGTACAATACATTTGTGTTATAATGTAAACTTCGGACAGGTGTTCTTTTATATGTTCTAACACTTGACCCAAGTTTGTTATATAACAGATCTATTGTATTGAAAGTGCTTCCATAGCTATAATATAAATGCTTAGTGGCATGTGTTAGTCTATCTGTGTGTGGAAAAAATAAAACCAAGCTGCAGTGCCACCTGCTGGGCGGAGTTATACACTGACCTACTAAATTCTTAGTGCGTGTGGAAAAAAAATTTCAGAAAGGACTGAAATTTGGTATACTAAGATGTTTTTAATTTGTTAATTGTTAAAAGTGTTTATAAAGATTTAAAAAATATATATATTTCTTGAAGGAGAAGTGACAGTTGGGAGTGGTTGGTGGTTGCCGGGGGTGACAGTGGGGAGTGGTTGGTGGTTGCCGGGGGTGACAGAGTGAGAGGAGTGTGATACTCAGGACCGCTGAGAGAGATCCCTGTGTCTGGATAGACATCTGGATAGATGTGGCGATGAAAATGAAGGATGAGGTAATGGAGAAGAATGATGAGGTGGTGACATGTAGACAAACCCACGTTAAAAAAGGCGCTTGCGTTGGGAAGTAACGCTCTTCCCCTGAGGAGGCCTGGGCTATGGCCCAAATGCATGACAAGAACCTTTTTAACACCTTAAGTAGCTTGATTTGACTAGAATGCATTAGTATCATGCACGGGTTAACGTGTGTGTGTATATGTGTATGTATGTGTATGTATATATATATATATATATATATATATATATATATATATATATATATATATATATATATTAATATACCCTGACTCACCAACGAGATCTGTGGCCATATAAAAGCACGAAGTCACAGGCTGAGTGCTTTGCTAAATATCACAAAACATCCCATCAAAGAACATTTCCAAAGTAAGTTGACATAACTACTTATCAAATATAGAAATATATTTTATATTATATTCTACATTGATTGTTACTTGTGAATTGATATTTATATATTATGAATTTATATTTAACTGTGGTCTGCTGGGTGGGCAAATGTATCATCACCATTTATATAGCGCCACTAATTCTGCAGCGCTGTACAGAGAACTCATTCACATCAGTACCTACCCCATTGGAGCTTACAGTCTAAATTCCCATACAGTCATGGTAGACATTTCCAAGTCTGTTACCAGCCATTGGGTTATTTAGCACTGGGTTGGTTGCCTTTAGTGTCAAACTGAAGAGAATGACTCCACCTCATTAGTTGCAACCATTCCCTGCAGTAAACCCTGTAGGGACTGCTCTTATCTTACTCTGGTGCAGCGTAGCTAGGGAAAGAAGTGGAAGCCCCATGAGACAGCATCTGAGCCACCCCTCTAGTGATGACTTGGATGGTTGGCTCCTATGTAAAAGAGAAGGGCACAGAAACTCATACCCATTACACAGCAAACCCTGATTTGGGGAAGCAGCCCACAATGTGAGATGCCCAGCTCAATTATAAAACAAGCAGTAGCAAACATGAAAAGCAAAACATTTCGAAAATTAGATGCTGACCATCAGGACAGTGGCAGAACTACCACTAGTATGGCAGGTGTGGTGCATTGGGGCCCATGGAGATAATGGGGCCCAGTTTCCTCCTCTCCTGCATTGGGGCCCACAGCTAACTAGTACCGCCTCTTTATCAGGATTACACTAACCCTAGTCTAAACAGCATTGGTGTGCAGGCACCAGCATCAATGACCAGGGTGTTCCACAACCACAGAACAATATCTGCTGCACGCTGTTTGCAGTGAACAAGCAGTGGTTTACTGGGAGCCTATTTATTAACCCTCAAAACGATTTCAACCCCGGATTACAGCATTTTAAAGCAAAGAGCCTATTTATTATTAGATGATTGTGATCACTTTACTATAGACCCGCGGTTCCCAAAGTGTGTGCCGCGGCTTGTCAGTGACAAGTTGCTGCGTGAGAGAGGAGGATGCTGGGTCCTGGCGCCGCGCGGATTGGTAAGTTTATGTGTTGTTTTTTCTATGGCTGTTGCGGGGCAGAGTGAGATGGAGCATGAGAGAGGGCAGAGGAGGGGGGACAGCGTGACAGAGGAGGGGGACATTGTGACAGGAGGACAGCGTGAGAGAGGGCAGAGAGGGAAGGCAGCGTGTCTGGATGCAGAGAGGGCATTTTTGCATACAACTAAAGAAGTATTTCTGTCCTGGCCTAAATACTTATTACATTTTTTTGACACAACTACTTTTAAAACAGGACTGCTCAGCAATTCTTTTGGAGGGGTGCCTTGAAAAAATTATGGAGACTCTAAGGGTGCCGCGAACTGCAAAAGTTTGGGAACCACTGCTATAGACTATTTATTCACTGTCCTGGCTGACCAACTATAATTAATAATCATGGTAAATAATTTATCATTGAAATAACAAATGCTAATTAACGTGAAGGAACCTTGAGTATTATTAAAACTTGTGCCTGGTGTTTTCAAAGTTCGTTGTCTTGGGCAACGTAACTCACAATTTGGTTGCACATTGGTGACCTCTCAACAGTTACAATTAGGTGACCTCTAGATGTCCTTGCTCTGAAGGCCTAGTACGCTGTCAGCTCACCACTGGCACAGTGTACATATCATAGTCATGTGGTTTCATAGTAAACAACACCTTGTGATAAGGACCCTCATCCACTCTCATGTATTTACTCCACTGACCAGGAGAGATCAATTCTATGGCACTAGTTGTGTACACATGCCACACACAACATGGCCGCTGCTGACACGCCTCCTCGGTGACGTCATGTTTTACCATCGTGCTTCCGGCGGGGAGTCTATTTCCTCTTCCGGCTATCCGGTGTCCTTGTCCTTTTAGCGGAGACTTGTAACAGAGAGCAAGGAGAGGAGTAGCAAGATGTTTCGTCACCTTCTGGTAATCTTTCTCTTATACCTTCCTGTGTGAGGGTGATATCCTGCTCATGTATAGTATTATTATGCAGCGTGGGTGAGGGAGTACACCCTGGGTGCATGTGTACCCTGCAGCGGCGTGTCTGTCTAGTGGATGTGTGTAGTGTAGCTGCAGCTGTCAGTAGCCAATAACCAGGATTATAATATGCATTATGATGCAGTGCACAGTTATTCTTGATTTTGCTAGTCTGTTATATAAATAGCTGTATATGAATGGACCTGTAAGTCTAATGTTTGCGCAGTGCATATTATACTGTAATAATACTCCTGTGTAGTGTGTACGTGCAGATCACTGTTACTTCCTGCTTTAGTCCTGGTCTGCGGTACATGTCATAAACACCATTCTTCTGTCAGTTGGACTATGTTTATTGAACAGTTCTGTACAAGATCATTTTCAGCGTATTTTGCATGTGAACTAAGCAAATGTTCTGTTTTATTTATATGCTAATACACAGACAATTAAGATATATTTAGTTATTGTAAAGTATTTAGTGAATGTGGTGTCAATTCTTCTTCTTAGTAACACTGAGCTACTATTTTGTTTCCTACTGTGGTAACGTGTCATAGTTGAATAGCTCATGGTGTACATCTGCCTGTTAGTGCAGGGAAGCAGTTACTTTAATATTCAATTGCAATACATAATTCTTAGATGTGAAGGTGATATAGGTAACAAAATTAGTTCTACAATATTGACTATTGTTTCCTGGTTGCTGCTATGTTCATTTAAAGCTGGAAACACTGAGTTGGTATACAATGTGATCAATGCTAATTCTGTTACAATGAAAATTCTCTGTTATTTCCTATTTTAAAAAGTGATGTTTTATTATTTTGCACAAATGTATTCTTTGTATTGTACAGATGGGGAGTAAATTTGCTTTTGTGCTAGAGCATGCTTTTAAGAGTGCTGTTCATTAATCAAGAGAGTTGTACAGTAATTAAAAGAACAAACTCATTCAGTCAAAAAATAAACTAACATTTCATACACTCAGGCTAAAACTTTGATCCCAGGCCAAAAAAGATGAATGCCTGAGCGAATATATAACTTCCATAGCCATTGTCCGTTGTAATGCTTACCAGTTGAGCTCATAGTAGATGGGATTCAGAACTCAGACTTGTTTTGTGTGAATTATCAATAGAAATATTGTAGTTTATGTAGTTGTTGAAACAGTTAAATATCAGATACTTTTTGTGTGGGCATTAATTCAATATTTAAATGTAAGGAAATCATATGATCATTTCTTCAAATTTAAGTAACTATCTTAAAACTTTTTATAGCCCGAAAATTCAGATTTACAAATGTTGTGCTGATATAGGGGAATGGTGAGCGCTGTCTGTTCATTCTCATACAATCCCTACACTCTGAAAGAGCAAAAACATAGTATTTTTGCCCACTACTAGATTGTATTTAAGAAATGATTTTAGAGAGTTGATCAATTTAAAAATGACCCTGTAGATCTTTTTTTATTAAATATGAAAAACAAAACCATGACCATATAAACCAACTTTGAAGAACTGTAGCTAGATCTAAATTAGTTGTGTGACAACACACATCTAACTAGCAGAACTGTGAGTACCCCTACTTTATGTGAGATACTGATATCCAGCACCTGAACAACAACTATCCTACCTGAGAAGAAGTTTGACATTCACTTTGACACCTTTTGCATGAAGAGTGCTGATTGGACAGCTACCCAGCCATCTACTAGGCTCTCAGCATAAAGCACTAGGCTGTTGGAAAGCTTTAATTTCAAATGTCTCCTTACGCCACTGGTGGAGAATTAACAATTGATCAGTTGCAGGATGGTTAAGTATCTCACCTGTCACACGGGTGGAGTGGGTTGCTAGTTGTGCAAACTAGGTTATTGCACTAGATTTAAATTCTGGCTGGGGTTCTTCCTTAATGGTGATGGAAAACAGTGTTTTACTGGCATACTGTATTGTGTTGCAGGCCCTCCGTCCGGTTTCTCAGCGGACTCTAGGCACTTCTTCCCGGAGGTCGCTGCAAAACAAGGTGGCAGAGAAGCAGAAGCTCTTTCAGGTATCTGGAGAATATCATCTTAACAGTGATTAGCCAAGTTAGGCCTTGTTCTCCCTGATGTTCTATTAAATGTGTTTACATGCATATTTAACATTTGTAAAACTGTTCTGACACCAGAAACCATTTTTTCCTAGTGCTTCCTTATCCATCAGCATTTTTCTTGCATTGCATTTTGTTGCTGTGGCATTTCTCAGAAGACTACATGATCCATTTCTATCAGTTTCCATGTTTAAACATATAGAAAAGGCTACAATTTCTAGTGAAAACACAAGTAAAAATGCATATCAAACTAAGCAAACACATTTGCCCTTCATATGCGTTTATACTAGCACTAAAATTGATATGAATCGCTAATGGGTATTTGACCTTAAATAGTCTCATCAGTAGCTTAGATACAGCTGTTTACTACTTTTTTTCAAAATTAGTTATTTTATTTGTTCAGAAACATATTTAAAGTAATGTGAATAGGCATTAGCAATATATAAAGTAGACTTGGCTAAATACATTTTATGTACTATGCTGGCAATACACTGCTGCTTATGGTTTCCACCTGACATGCCAGTTTGCATGGAACTGATAATTCACCCCCCCCCCCCATTTGGGTCACAGGGTTCCGAGTAGTATGATTGGCCATTGACCCCAAACGCTCTTGTTTTTTCATCAGCTGATCAGATTTGTGTGCCTGTATAACATCAGTTTGGATTTTATAATTTTTTAATAACACACAGATTTTCTAAAATGTCCAAACTGGCTGGCACTACCTGGTGTGCATCAAGGTTTCAGGAGTTAAAATATGAATCCACGTTGGTGAAAATATAACATATATACTAAAGTTATTTTTAACTTATTTTCTTGTCTGCCAAACAATCCAGCTAAGTGAGTTTAAAAAGATAGTAGTTAGTGCTTTGACATGTGTTCCCTGTTAGCTGCAGTGCCAATTTGCAGACAGCCACATCTGTTATTTCTACAATGTAAAAACCTGTTTCTGAACTGTTGAAAATTGGTAACCTTTATCCTCGCCATATGTGCGATTTGGTTGGCCATTGTGGTGTACTTTTCTAAATTTGGCAGACATCTTCACAATATATAACCCAATTTGAAATGATCAATGTCCTATTGGTGATTTTAAAGAAAAAAAATTGATTACCCACAGCGACCTGGAAGTGGAATGGGGCAGCAGGGCTCTTTGGAAGGCTGCATGTATGCAGCATATATGGTTGGCAAGAGAAATTGAAGCTTTTTTCTTCAATCATAAGGCCACAAGGAAATAAGTAATCTTTGCGTATTTCTACATATCTGCAATTTTATCTTCTATGTTGCTTAGTGTTGTACGTTACTCCCCCTTCATAAACATTGGTGTTGCTGCACAGCTAAACCTTTTCCCCAGCTCTCTGTAAACTTGCGTTCACTCATATAAACTGCCCATGAGAGGACTGGGATTTTGTCCTAAAGACATCATAAAAGGAGCATGCATTTTACATGCCACTTTTATAATGGGAAAGAATAAAATCAGCATTGCCATGGAGAAGCACCAGATCTGCGCATGAACTTTTAACAGCACTCGTACCACATTGTGCCTAACGGTGCATGCTTCAGGAGGAAATAAAGCAGAGTAGTCGTATGTAGACCACATACATTGTTTACCTTTCTGCTGTCATTTAAATAAAGTTTAGTCTGTCAAGACACAGTAAGTTAATATTTTAAATGTGGGTGATTTAGAATTAACAAGGTTTCCTATTGCCTGCCTTTATTGGCTCCAATACCACTGTAAACATAAACATAAAAAGCGGGGTCTTGGCACACTTGTTTAGGGCTCATCCACTCCAAACCATAGTAGAAATGGTGTGGCCTAGAGGTTCATTGATGATATATTTGCTATTATGCCTCTGCTGTTCACAAAGATAGCAGTAATAATACACAAAGCTTGGAGGTTGCTGCAAAAAAAGACATTGTCTCCGATTTCTTGTCTTTCGTTATGCTTATGTCCCTACTGTCCTTGTGGACTACAGATGTAATGTGATATAGAGATCAATGAAACTGCATGTCGTGATTCTCTGAAAGCAAGTCAAGACACCGATTCTGTGGATGAGCCCTTATTTGCATTGAAGTGGGACAGTAGTCAACAAAGCTATACATTCAAAGTATTGGTGGGAGAGGTAAATGTAAAGTATTTTATGATTAATAAATCAGTGAATATCCCTATTTAACTACATTTCAGTGAGAACTTCATGGTAGACAGCCAGAAAATGTGACTAAGTGTTTAACGGTATCATTGTTTTCTTGCAGGCAGATAATGGCCTTCCAGTACATCTAAAGGCGGGGCTTGGTGATGCTTTATTGTACAGACTGACCATGGGGTTAACCCTTTTTGGTAAGTGATCTGACATTAACTATGTTTTTAGCCCCCTTCACAATGAAAGTACTACTTAAGACTTCTGGGTATCATACAGGTTCACTGTATATGTGCAAACAGCTTTGCACAATGCTTATGACTCGCTTAGATCTCTTGCTCAATTACCCCTGTAGGTTATTGAGCTTCAAATGCAGAGATACTGACAGTAACATAATTAGTTTATATAACTGTATATTCATTTATTATCTGTTTTAGGGAAATATAGTTGTCTGCTGTGTTACAGAACAGTAAAAATTAAACAGTACTTCACCATTTGGGAACATTTTATTATGAATGGGGTGACATATAATTGAATTGTATTTTAATGAAGCTTGAATATACCTGCTATTGAGCAATCTTAACATTATTAAAGGGGCTGACATATAGCACTCTATATACAATATAGCAAACAATATGAACAAAAAGCTATTTTTTTACAATAAACACAATGTTATCAATTCTGTAAGCCCATCTTACTATCGGATTGTTATAAAGGACCGACCTGGAGACCGTTTATAAATGCCCAGTAAGAATGTACCACATTCTAACAAAATGTGTTACTTTAGCTGGACTGAACAAGGTTTTGTTTGGTTCATGGCCCCACAAACACTGCACACTGTGTTCAGACTAAATGCTGTGTGTTGCTTTTGTGGTTCGCATGGTAGTTCCAGTTTAGCAATGAAAATCTGATATTTTTGCAGTGATGTAGATGCTATGGTATAGTCACATTTGCTGGTCTGCATAATGGTTCTAATAGTCGTCAATAGTCTGGTAGACTTGATGGATCACTGAACCGTGAAACTGCCTCCCCCTCCTTCCCCTGTTTCTTACCTTGTGTGGAGTGGGGGCATGGTGGCATCTTCTTCTCTTGTGAATGTGGCGCTAGTCTGTGACTTACTAGACCAATGTCATTCTTCCAGTCAATTCCTAACACAGCTATTTTTTATATGTTCACTCTTGTGTTTTATACACACATGTAAAAAGACTTAATAAGTGTAGAGCAGAAATCTGAAATCTCTTCCCTTTAGTCAGAAATCTGCCTTATGCCTGTGTGAAGTTTTATTGTGGGATTAGTTACATGTTTAAGGTATTATGTATTAATTTAATTTTCTATTTTTCAGGGACCTTGTATTCCGTATTTGAGATTGTCAAGGCTTCATTTCCACAAAAGCAGAAATGATTTAATCTCTCAAACAAAAACCTTGTCCAGTTCTATGTGATACATCAGGGATTCTTTCGTCCTTGTCATAAAGACATGTTTAAATGATGGGAACAATATTTATTAAAATGTACTGTATAAACTGCTAGCAATAAAGCGGTTTTACATTGCTTTCCTTAGTGACGTTTTTCTTTAATCATCCAGTTATCTTTCACTTTGAAGTGGTTATGTGATTTGTCTGCATTACCAAGCAATCGAAAATAGTCTCATTTACTACATAGCAGTGTTTAATAAATTTGACCTTTTTTGTTTTGGTGTCCAGTCTTCAAGTAAAAAACAGTACCTTATTGGGGACTGTCACGGTAGTGTATTAGTCCTGAGCAGATGAAGAGTGCCTCTAATTTGCACTTCTTGAAAAGATGAACTGTCTCTCCAGCTCACACATGTAGTTCCACCCTTCATCATCATCATTTATTTAGCGCCACTAATTCCGCAGCGCTGTACAGAGAAGTCATTCACATCAGTCCCTGCCCCATTGGAGCTTACAGTCTAAATTTCTTAACACACACACACTCACACTCCTTCATTATTAAGTCAGGTACCTCAAATCACTACTGTGTGCATTTGGAGATCCTTCTACTATCTAAACATCAGTCTGTGGCATCTTGCTTGCTTTACTTACACTTGTATCTATCACCTCTTCTTTCTGTTTTCTTCACTAGTTCGACCCCTACCAAAGTTATGGTTAGATGTTATATTTTTTGCTTTATTACTAATAAAAAAATATATAACATCTAACCATTCGGTAATGTCTTTTCCCATTAAGGGATTTATCAATTGTGACAGTGCATATGTCCTCTTCTGCTTCTCCCCTGCCCCCTTTCTCTCTCCCCGTTGCTTCACTGGCTCCCTTTTGTGCCTGACTTTGTTTACCCTCCCTTAGGATGTAAGCTCGAATGAGCAGGGCCCTCTTCCCTCTTGTCTCCATACCTGTTCTTCTGCTCCGTCTCTACTGTATCTGCCTGCTTGGAGTTTCTGAAGTACTGGTACTTTGTGTTTATTGTCCTGTACTGTTTTACCCTGTATAGTCTACTGTTTGTACCATGTACGGCGCTGCGGAAACCTTGTGGCGCCTAACAAATAAACGATAATAATAATAATAATAATAATAATAATAATAATAATGTCGTTTATGTACTTGAATGTGAATGCAAATTCCAATATGTGGGTAGAACCACAAGATCACTGAAGATGAGATTTAGAGAACATAGAAGAAATATTCTAAATAGAGTTTCAAATCACAGTGTGTCTAGACACTTTTCTGAACATCATGCTGGTGATACCAAAAGTTTAACTTTGGTAGGGGTCGAACTAGTGAAGAAAACAGAAAGAAGAGGTGATTGATTTATGAAACTGTGCCTGTGCGAGTCCGAGTGGATCTTTAAACTCTCTACTTGGACTCCAGCAGGTTTGAATGAAGCCCTAGATCATAACTGCCTTAATTAAGAATTATTTGCCCCTTTTTCTTGGGATTTTGGTCTGTTTATTAGACGATCCATTTCTATTACCTTTGGATTTTAGAATTAGGAACGTGTATTATATATCTAATCATATATCTAATCATTGTTATTTTGTTTTTACAATCTATTATTATTTATTTATTATTATTTATTGATTGACGCATATAATACTTTCCATGTCGCTATGTGAATTTACATTGGTATTACCATTATCTGTCTATTTGAACTGTGAAATATTACCTTTTGTGTCTCTGATTAATAAGAGGGGTTTTGTTATATGTCTCAAATATCCAGCGTTATCATTAGACTATAATGTTATGTATCAATTCTATCTCTGGGTATAATTCCATGTCTTTATTGACTGTTATGTTTGGGGGTTTTTACCAGGCTGTTTGCTCTAAAGAATGAAAATTGTATATGGGATAAAAACTACTAATACTGAATATAAGAAATTATTTTAACAGGGACAATGTATACTGTTGAAATATTGGATCCAGAATGAGGTTTCGATAGATCCTACAATATATATATTCATAATGGAAGGAAAACCGTAAATTAATGGTCAAAGCTATGTCCATGTGGTATACGTCTAGTTAATGAATGAACCAGAAACGATCAGGAAATCATAATGAATCTAATGCACCTGTTCAATCAGCTCCCCATGTAAAGGAATAGATTTAGACCTCTAATAACTTTGAGAAAGTGCCGAGGAACAGGCACGAAACGCGTCGGAAAAAGAGGTCTTTGACTGCATCTTATTATTTCGTGGGCACTAAACTCTTTATCGGCGGCTTCAAGACACTATGGATGCGGTGGAATAAAGATCTTACCCCTTTTTGATTTATCAGTACCATCAGACGAGCGCGGACTAGCGCAAGAGATCTATAAACCGGGGAATACACTTGTCTCATTCCCGCAGATGAGTGGGCTAAGTCCAGATTATCTCTGTGACATGCCGACTGAGAGACCCATGATTCAGCAGTCATATCAGATTTTGAATTTCATGGTGCCAGTATTGTTAGTCCCTCCGGAGGGCGGAAAACGAAAACTGGTAAGAAACACGCTGCTAAATTTGAATTGCAGCTTTAACATTTTTATAGCAAAATATTGGCTGTATAGAATGAGCTGATTATTTATACTTTCTGCAGAGCATCTTGTAAAGTGATGTTAAAAATAATCAGGGCAACATCCGACAATGAAACTTTATTCTCTTATCAATCACTAAACTCCTTTCTTCAACTAGTCTAGGACTAGTGTTTATAATACTTTGAATTTGGAAAAATCCAGGATTATTCTTATTTTTGCAGCAGCCAATGTTTGGAGGAAAAGTACTGATCAGTGTGGAAGGATTTGTGACTTTGCATGAACAAAGTATATTTCCACTCTTGCCTTGATTAAAGGTATAGTGGCAGGTAACGCTGAACCCAGAGGCTCAAGAACACTTGGCATTCATCATCCCAATTAGCCTTTTCGAGTTCAAGTTCATGACTTTGATGACCCACTGGAATGGTTTCTAGGCTTTGCTTGGGCTTTAACAATATTGCAATTTTCAGTAAGATTTGGGAAGGTCGTCTAGAGCAGACATTAACAACCGGTGGATCTCCAGATTTTATTAAACTAAAAGCCCAAGCATGCTTTGTTTTGTCCAGGTCTGACCTTGAGCTGGTGTTAGGAATGATAGGGTGGCAGATCGGACAATTAGGTGCCAGATGGGGATGTTGGGGCATTATGTGTTTGTGTGGGGGGATTAGGTCAAAACTAGTCAATGTAGAGCCAATACAAAACTGGACCATGACCGTGAGACTGGTATTGTAATTCTTAGGTACTGCAGATGATTTGGCCCTATAGCGAAACCCCTGACATTCATTTATTTCAGGTCAAAGCCTTAGGTTACAGCCCGACTTTCCAATGTATTAAAGTAATTCTATCGTTTTAAAATAAGCATTGCCCAATTAATTGTATGTGTTTCCAAAGCACAAAGTTATTTATTTTTAGCAGATGTAAATAGTCAACAATTCAATACATTATTATATTCTAATAAAGTACAGCACAGTCAATACCAAAAGATAAGTACATACCAATGCAATCGCTTACGCACGCTGCACACCCACGGGACCCGGTGGACAGTATATCTGTTAGAATACTGTGTCAGAGTTGACTGAGGGCCAGGGTGTGTGCAGCTATGATTATATACAGTACAGTGTTACACTTGAACAATAGAGATGACGTAGATTGATTCTATAGGTCCAGATGTTGGGTGGGTGCAGGCCAGACAGGTAATAGGTTGATTCAACCTAAGGAATCCAAAGGTGGGGGTCTTCTCTGCAGGGGGTATGCTCTGCTCTTCCCGCCAAGATTCCTTAGTCTTAAGTAGTTCATAATTCCCTATCCTTCATAACTTGTGTATGCACTCTGCGATTCCCTTGCAGAATGAACCAAACAGTAGGATATGTAACAAGGTTCATTATGATACCACTCATGATGTTATTCCTTCAACCCGTTCTGTGTATTTCACTAATATGCATGTAACTCTGATATAACATATAAATACTACTATATTTCGACATAACTGACTATGTGTTGCAACTACCATTAATGTGTACTATTTTATAAGTATGCGTGTTTATGCGAATGTATGGTAAAAGACCAATTACTGTTGCTGCCACGTGTAGTGGATGCGTACGCCCTTTCACGCCGTAGCGTGCCCTTGTACGCCGTAGCGTACCGTACGCATCTTTTCACACAAAGACAACCAAGTTTGCTAGACTTTAATTGAAATGACTTTATCCAATTTGCTGACTTAGACAAATGGACTTCAAATGTTGACATGAAACATAAGAGTTGGCAAATATGATCGCCAACCAAATGCAAAAAATACAATGCAAAGACCATGGCTGGTGCAAGCCCTGTGGGCTCCTATGTCCACCACCCCATCCAATGGGAGTGACACCTTGCATCTTGGGTGTTGTTGCACCCCTCATCCCTGCTATTTCTTATCTTAGCAGGTGGGGCCAGTATCCTCTAACACCGTACTCTCAGGCCCTAGCAACAACAAAACGAATAATGCAATGACAATATAGTTATGATAAACAATCCGGGGGTAACTGTATCAAGCTGAGAGTTTTTCGGCGGGTTTAAAAAACCAATGAGATTCTAGCTATCATTTATTTAGTACATTCTACAAAATGACAGCTAGAATCTGATTGGTTGCTATAGGCAACATCTCCACTTTTCAAACACGCCGGAAAACACTCAGCTTGATACATTTACCCCCAGGAGTTGTGAAACCAGTGGGAAGGAAGGGTCGGGGGAGAAGTGATCCTTGGCTCTGCTATATGGTGACTTCTGGTTCCTGATCCCTGGCTCTGCATTTCCATTGGTACAGGTTCCTGGCTTCTGGATTATTGTAGTTTCTGGCATAGACTATTCAGCTTTGTTTTCGACACCTCCTTCTGCAGCACACTACTTACAGGTATCTCTGCTACAGTTACATACTAGAGTACATTCTCAGTGATGCTGTTCTTTCTGAGTGCACAACTGTTGTGATTTTTGGACTTTATTACCATCAACCTGCCTTAAGTGAATACCATTTATATCAGACACTGTTTGCTATTGTTAATCAGTGTCAGAGATGACTTTCAACTGCCAGAGATTTTCAGCCACACACTTTCTATCTCCAGATTTGTCTGCATTTTCCTGTTCAGCACTGTTACTGTTGGACGTCAGCTATTATAATGAATATCACTCTTGCCAGTACAGTACTATGACTATTGTTTTTCACTATCAGGGTTGAGTCTCAATAAATCATCTTTACTTAATGTGATTGATTTTCTATAAAGATTAGGAGCTGTTTTGTATCAAGAGCGCAAGGTTAAACTCTGGCCTGTCTATTACATCAGCTGCGGACTGATTCTCAGTGAGAAGAATTACCCAGTGCATACGTTGGAGCTTCTATAGTAGAAATGGGATGTATTATTAATACCATTTATTTATATAGCGCCACTAATTCCGCTGCGCTGTACAGAGAACTGATTCACATCAGTCCCTGCCCCATTGGGGCTTACAGTCTAAATTCCCTAACACACACACACAGACTAGGGTCAATTTGTAGCAGCCAATTAACCTACTAGTATGTTTTTGGAGTGTGGGAGGAAACCCACGCAAACACAGGGAGAACATACAAACTCCACACAGATAATGCCATGGTCGGGAATTGAACTCATGACCCTAGTGCTGTAAGGCAGAAGTGCTAACCACTGAGCCACCATGCTGCCCTACATGGTAGACAATCTTCATGTTTAATTACACAGTGTCCATGCAGAAGAATGGGAGTGTCTGTAGAGGGTTGGTCTTACCTGACCTCCATGATGAACACAGGCATTTAGGAATAGACAAAACTACAGGTTTGATCACAGAGAAGGTGCTATTGGCTGTATATGGAGACTGAGATCAAAAAGTACTCCAAGTCATATGGCTGTTGTGTACGAAGAAAGACTTTCCATCCAAGTTAGCATCCTGGTCAATATCAACAGTAGCAGCCCTCTTAAATGCATAGACTTTCTATCCGATGAACCAGTTGAAGGAAGTGTAAAAGCATTGTTAGAAACATGTATAAGGTAAACTAATATTACATCCGTAAGACAACATTACATCCGGTATGCGTAATTATATACCACTAGAGATCATAGTGCTATCCCTGATGCCACAGTACTGTTGGAGACATTTTTTGTGCATTATGGATTTCCAGGCTGCATCAGCTCAGATCAAGGGAGAGACTTTGGGGTATATTTACTAAACTGCGGGTTTGAAAAAGTGGAGATGTTGCCTATAGCAACCAACCAGATTGTAGCTGTCTTTTTGTAGAATGTACTAAATAAATGATAGCTAGAATCGGATTGATTGCTATGGGCAACATCTCCACTTTTTCAACCCCCCAGTTCAGTAAATATATCCCTTTGAGTGTTGGTTGATCAAAGAACTTTGCAGAATGTGTATTATAAGGATATCTCAGACTACCCCATTTCATCCATAAAGATTTAATCGTACAATTATCAATATGTTAGACACTCTGGACTCTACGAAAAAAAGGGAAGTAGAGGCAGCACATCAGTCAATTGGTTCATGTATACAACTCCGTAAAACCAAGATCACTGGCTATCTCCCTTATTGATTAATGTTTGGAAGAGAATGCTAAAGTACATCAGATTATCACACACACACTAATTTCCAAGTTTCAGAGTGTCTTACTTTTCAACCATTCTGATCAAGTCATGTAGCATTAAATGAATGAATAAGTACATTAGCTCTTCCAAATTTTTGAAAGCAATGAAGTCACTTTCATGTACAAAGTACATTTTGATCTCCTTAATAATATAGTATCCTCATCCTCAATGGGATTGATGTTTGACAATTACACAGAACCAATGGAGGGATCCTCCTGTTGGTCTTTTTCCAACTGTTCCCAAATCAGTTGAGGTAGATATTCCATGATCATATGTGTCACCCAGCAGTACCATAATGATATAGCAACTTCTATGGCTTCCAGAGCACAAAAACATCCCTTTTGAGGACTGGTAACTATTTCACTCTACCAGCACCTTACTCTTGCATCCAGCGTAGGGACTTCTATACATTCATCTTCCACACACAGTTGTCCAAGCAACCTTGAGAAGGCATCAGCATTGATGTCCACCCCACTGGGTGAAATTATAAACAGCTAGTGCCGCCAGCCACCTGTGTCCGATTGCATCCAACTTTGCAAGGGTCTTTATGTAAGTCAGGGGATGTGGTCTATGTGAACCTTAAAATGGGCGCCATAGAAATAAACATGAAGTTTGTCTAGTACGGCCCACTTCAACGCTCGAAATTCTAACTTATGCACTGGGTAGTACTGCTCATTGGGAGTCAGTCCTTGGCTGATAGGTTGGAGTTTACCCTAGTGCTCTGAAATGTCTCTAGAGAAGCATCCACATGGGGTTTGGCTGCATCCGCACAAACCAGTACTGGTGCACTTGTCAAAAAGTCCTTGAAAATATGGAATGTTTGTTCACACTTAGTATTCCACTTCTCACCAACTATTTCATTCACTTATAGCTTCTGGCTACATTTCTTTGACAGAGTCATTCCTACAAGGCTGAATACCCTTTAGTCAAATTGGTAAATGGCTTAAATATCTTACAACAGTGAGAAGCAAACTTCCTATCATACCCACCGAACCCCAGGAGTGATCGTAGCTCTCCAACTTCGTGGTTCTAGGCCAATTAATCATGGACCATTGTGGCTGAATTGGTGGCCGCTCTTCTACTGATAATGTGATGCAAAAACTTCACAGACTTCTGCAGGACTGACACTTATCCAGTGAAAGATTTAGACCATGCTCCACCAGCAAATCCAGCACTTTAAATGATCTCCTGTTGTGTTCTTTTAGAGGGCACCCAAATGTGATCAAATTGTCCAGATATACCAGCACTTCTCGGAAATTCCAGTACTGAACCACTCCATCCATGAACCATTTGCCTGGGCTCATGTTACACCTTAAGGTGTTCTTTTGAATTGATAAAATCCTAGAGGGGAGATGAATGTTGTATTTTTCTTTGTCTACTTACACATGAAAATGTTGCATATTTTGAAGCAAGCCAGAGCTTCATCTATATAGGGCACAGTGTACTGGTCAGTTGGTCCTCTTGTTTAAGCTGTGGTAATCCACATATGCAATTGGCACCATTCTTTTTTTCTTGTCATCACTATAGATGAAGCATATGGACTTTCTGACACTATAAAATCTCTGTAGTCGAGGAGGCCTCATAAATGCTGTTGAACATCCTCTGTGTCTGCTGAGGCCCATCTCTGAATGCTCTTGCAATGGGATTTCATATGTCAAGCGTATAGTGTGATCCATTCAGACACCAACCCAAGGCCCCAGGCCCCCGAAAGAACATCAGCCCTCTTCATTATTTCGCTAATCACCAGCTTCTGCTTAGAGAGTGGAATGACACTCCCCTTGAACCCATGCTCTAAACTCTTGGCCGCAATGCTCTCTTTTCTTTCATCTTGCTTTCCTTTCTTTTGTAAGCCTCAAACAAATTGGGTGAATGGGTAGTGTGTTCTAATAATCTTCTCCACCCTCTTTCAAGCAACAATGAGCGAGCATCCTAAAAATACAGGCATTCATCCCAATGATACCTTGAGACCCTGCTGCAGATTGACACAATTAGAGCTTTTAAGGGTAAATCACATTCCACACAAGACACCATCCTGGAGAACCTCAAGGAGTCAGTTATATAATAATCAAGGTAACTATAACTCTGGTCTCCCAATCCCCACACCGCTAGAAAGATGGTGCAAGGCTGCCTCTTAATATGGGCTTGAACATAAGGAGCCAGCTCCACTGAGCCTGTAGGCATTATATTTCATGGTTTGTTTCTGAGCTGACCTACAGGAAACACACTTTGATTTTATCGGGGCCAATGCAGGAGTCTACTGAATATATATTTTCCCATCCAATCTTATGTCTAATGCCTAAATTTGGAGTATTGTGGGTCCCCAAGTTCCAGCATGGCCTGGCAGCCATTAGTATGCTGGTGCTTGTAGTACTATAAACGCCAGCATTCCCAGACACTAAGTGGCAGCCTGGCCATGCTGGGACTAGGGACAAAATGGTTTTTACTATTAAATCTTTATTATTAACCCAGCCCCGTTTTGACCAGCCTGGGGTTGGTTTGGCATTATAGCAGGGGGATCAAACGCTGCGGGTTTCCCTGCTATAGTGACTCCATTGCTGGTAATAGTAAAATCGGGGGGATTTAATTCCGTATTTATTTTTATTTTTTACTGTATTGCCCGTTCAATTGTAATACTTTATGCCGATATTGTGACTTGACTTTACAACCTGTTGACATTCACAATGTCTACATTTAAAACTCTGTTGACCTAAAGAACATGTCGACACTCTGACTGTCGATATTATGGTGTCAGCATTATGAATATATAATGTTCATTGTCAACATTTCATACCCAACCCGAGGTTTTTTTCTCCTTTCTATCTTTCTGTTCCTTATTATAAAATCCTTGGCCGACCTTTTTTCTTAAATATTGATGTCACATATGCATTGAGTGATCTTGTGACTACGCTGGTCATAGTTACTGTATGATTATTATGATTATATTTTCATGCTCTAAATATTGGTTGTACTTTGTTGTTTGACCATGTCAAAATAAAACTTTTAAAAAATAAAAATAAAAAAATCTGTCCTGCAAAGTCGCTGAATATCTGCAACGTGCAGAATACACAGACTGATACATTTATCTCCTGGAACGAGATTGGGCTGAAGCGCCTTCTTGGGGTTACTGGCACTGAATCTTGTGGTCGGACATCTCCCTGGTCTTTATTGCCAGCATTTTGAGAGCCTCAGCACAATTCTGTCACTACTAAGACCAAGCACAGCATTAATCCCCCGTAGTTCAACTACAGGTCAGTTGGATATTAATGTAACTTGCTTCACATCATTTGAAACTCCAGCACACTATTTGTTGCTGCCACTACACCTTTGAGTAATACAAAGAAATTATTGATTCCCTTTGATTAGATCACAAAGAATTCAACAACTTTTATTGCATACATACATGAGACTGTACTACTCATCCTGTGGAAGAGACAGAGATACAGATCCTTTTACTTTAATATATACTGCTAAAGCAGTTTCAACTACAACACCAAGAAATTCATACTGATGTATTTTCTTTTGAGAGACAGCACTGCCATCTGGAGGTCTACAATAAAACTACAACTGAGAACTGAACAGAGAATCTTTGTGAATCTTATCATTACAAGGTGTTGGGATAGAAGCTGCTTCCAGTCAAAAACAGTTGCTTTTATTCTGAACTCACAACTGATGGAGGGTAATAAAGTTCTTATTATTCACAACTATTTTGCTTAATGTCACAAAAAAGAAAAGAGTTTCCAACAGTTTGTAAGCACTTGATATATAACAATCATCATCAGCATCATCTCTTTATATAGCGCCACTGATTCCGCAGCGCTGTACAGAGAACTCATTCACATCAGTCCCTGTCCCATTGGAGCTTACAGTCTAAATTCCTTAACATACACACACAGACAGAGAGAGAAAGAGACTAGTGTCAATTTTGATAGCAGCCAATTAACCTACTAGTATGTTTTTGGAGTGTGGGAGGAAACCGGAGCACCCGGAGGAAACCCACGCAAATAATGGGAGAACATACAAACTCCACACAGATAAGGCCATGGTTGGGAATTGAAGTCATGAGCCAAGCGCTGTGAGGCAGAAATGCTAACCACTTAGCCACCGTGAAAGATTTGTTTTACTCCTCCCTGCCAAACTCAGAGTAATGGACAGTGGTCAGACATTAACGTTTGATGACCCTGCTGAGGCTATACATTATTTTCTTCACAGGTTGCCCTCACACGGATCTCCGGTTGGAGGCAATTTTTATCCCCATTGCTGAGAGTTAAACTTTTTCAATTATATTCACCACTTTAAGTTCCCTCTCTTTCATATTTAAAAACTTAGGTTGTTAGATGCTTCTAGTTTCAAACTTGACATGCTTATTACTTCACTTAATTTTTCTAAATGTTCAACTTATTCGGTGCATCTTTCTTGATATACAGTCTGGGGTCTACTTAAGCTTTTCTATGGTTGACAAAATAGAAATGTATTGTATCGTTTTTATTTTTGTTGTCATAGTTCATGTTTCATTCATGGAGAAATGGAAGAGACTGGGTTTTAAACCCTCCGTATTGGATATGATCCTTCCTCATTGGGCCTGCAGAGAATGTCATAAGAAATCATCCATTGTAGGTACCATGCCTCTAGGCGGGGGCTGGACTAGCCATGCCATTTACACAAATGCAGACAACCCCCCTCCCCATCTTCACACAGCACACAAACCTCCATCCCTCAAAAATGAAATCTTGGAATGTTGGAGGTTTAAATACCAATATTGAGTAAAAAAAAAAAACTAACACCAACAATACATCTTCAAAGACACAAACCGCACAACGTCTTCTTTCAAAAATCTCACTGTAAACTAAGGGAGAATTCTGTGCCCAGAAACACATGGATTAATGAATGTATCTCAGCTCCATACAAAAATGTATCTAGGGGAGTGATCATTTTGTTGAATAATCAAATGCCTTATACAGATTCAGGTAAGATAATTGACCCTCATTGCTGATATATTTTATTAGATATTCAAATTTGTGATATTAATCAAATACACACTTTTGAGCATATATGCCCATAATGTTCACCCACAATACTTCTTCCAACCTATCTCGCACAATAGCTATTCAGGACATACCTAATTTAATTTTAGGTGGGGGGTTTAATGTGGTTGATAACTCTTTGCTTGATAAGCATCCACCACCACAAAACATAGCCAAACTCAAAGTAAGGCATGGATTGACTGACCCATAGACATTTTTGAATCCCACGGACAAATCATTTACATTTCACTCTGAATCCCTTAGCCTTAGAGTTCATCAAGCTGGACATAGGGAAAATGTTTATATCTGATCATGTCCCCGTGTATCTTTCTATTCGGATTCCCTATTACACCTCAAGGAAATTCCCATCATAGTTATACAATTCGGAACACCTCCATCAGTATCTCAAACACAACTGGATAGATTTTGTAGATGCTAATCTAAAACATTTAGAGGTTCCAATTCTATTCAAGGAGACCTCTTAGGTTGTAATGAAGGGGCATACAAATAATTATGTATTGAGGAAGAAGCTAATAAAAAATGCCAAGTTGTATATTTACTAAACTGCGGTTCTGACAAACCAAATAGTCAGTTCGCCAGCACCGCAGTTTAGTAAATATACCCCCAAGCATTATCTAAATTGCTACAAGATAAATACAATGCATATGCCCCAGACCCAAATGAGACTTCCTTATTCACTTACAAACAGGCTGGAGGATTTCCTTTTTGCACAGTCTGAAATTAGATCACACTAAAAATAGGGTTTGGGGGAATAAAACTGGAAAACTAGCCAACATGACTAAGGCCTACAAGTGGAAAAAAAAAAATCACAGAATTGCAATTAAAAAAATATTCTCCTTCTCCTTTGAATATACCAATGGATATTGTAGATGTTTTCTATACTTACTATAAGGATTTATACACAGCTATTTCTCTTAATCAAATACTTTTAGCTAAGCTACTACAAGAACCTGATTTACTTAGATTAATATCATCACAAAAAGAACTACTTGACATGGACATTACTGCCCAGGACACTACTGAAACAATTTTGTAATCAAAACTATACAAATCTCCTGGTCGCTACTCAGGGGATTACTTTAAACAATTGAAATGTGAAATCTCTGCCATATTTTTTGAACGCTATCGCACTATAGATTATGCTACCAAAACACAAATTTTAATCAAGCATATACTACCCTAATCCCCAAGCTGGGTAAATAGCCATTATTGCTGTCTGCATATCACACAATACTCTACTAAATGTAGATTATGAAATACTTTTTAAGATAATGGTGAGAAGACTCCAAAATATTCTTCCCATCATCATCAATTTATATAGTGCCACTAATTCTGCAGCGCTGTACAGAGAACTCACATCAGTCCCTGCCCCATTGGAGCTTACAGTGTAAATTAACTAACATATACACACACAGACAGAAACACAGACTATGGTCAATTTTGAGAGCAGCCAATTAACCTATTAGTATGTTTTTAAAGTGTGGGAAGAACCCGGAGCACTCGGAGGAAACCCACGCAAACACAGGGAGAACATACAAACTCCACACAGATAAGGCCATGGTCAGGAATCAAACTCATGACCCCAGTGCTGAAAGGCAGAAGTGCTAACCACTTAGCCACCATGCTTTCCCATACTACTATGTTAGCATCATTTGGATTATGTTCATGGCCACTACTCAGTCAAAGTCATATGAACAGCAATATCATCATTAGTAGCTTCCTTCGAAAACTGAACTCCCTCAATATGCGTTTAAACCTCAGTGCTCCCATGGCTTTTGGTAGCTTTGTCCTTTAGGGCTACTTTATTCCAAAAGGGAGATTTCATAGCCCTAATCAAATATTTTTACATAAACCCTTGAGATCCTTGACAATTAATAATATCTTTGGACCATTCTTGGAAAAGACAAGGGGAACTCATCAAGGGTGCTCATTGTTTATTATTTAACTTGTTACTAGGACCCATGTTACAGGTTCTACAAAAATGGGTATCGCTTAGGGGCATCCACATAAAAGTTCAAAGTAACGCTTTTGTGGATGATATTTTATTATAAGTTTCCAACTAAGAATTTTTTAAGATCCCTTGATGATAAAAAATTGAAGAATTTAGCTCAGTATCATAATTAAAGGTGAGTTTAGCTAAATTTTAAAAGGAAGAGAAAAAGGTGCTCTGTCCTTTCAAAAAGTGTGTATGGAAGTTTTCAGCATATACAGTGGTAAAGAAAAATCAGAAAAAGACTGTATGTAGATGCAATTGATGTCTTTAAGTTATTCCTGTTAATATATTCGGATCCACTTGTAAAAACAGTCCTATTGTCCTTATAATAGAAACATGAGAACAGGAAACTTAAAGGGATATATAGTATCCTAATGTCTTATCCAATTAAGAGAAAACGTCGGTTTTTATCATCACATGTGTGTCTTAAAATATTTTGGCTGGTATGTGCACATACAGTTGATATTCCACTTATCTTGGGTTGTAGATATAACTACAACCTGAACTCTCTCCGTCCGACTTGTCCACATCAGTATCGATCTATATATTTCCAACTGAGAACTAAGATCCCTTCATGATAAAAATCAAAGAATTTGGCTCAGTGTTACGAGCCGCGGCGGTGCCCAGCTGCCGCGACTCTCCTACCTCCTTCCCGGCCATTGCTATGGGGACCGGGACGTCACTTCCGGGGCCAGGCCGACCGTTGCCATAGCAACGGCCAGACACTAAGTAGTTAGCGCCGCGTCCCGGCAATGTGGGCAGCCGGGCGCGTGCACTATTCTGCAATAGCCTGTGGGCTAATTAATCTTGCTAATTAATGTTGTAGGCACAGTCTGGGGGCAGTTTCAGAGCTAGGCTCTGATTGGTCACTCTGTATATTTAAGGCAGGGAGGGCTTAGCCTCCCTGCCGGTTATAGCTTCCAGATTCCTGTGTTGCTGCCTGCTGCTGTACTCCTGTACTCCTGGTGTTAACCTTTGGATTGTTGCCTACCGTGTATGACCCCTGCCTGTTTACTGGATTTGCCTTTTGCCTGTGCCCTTGACCTTCTGGCCTGTACCACCATTTCTGCTGATTTGCCCGTGACCTCGACCCTTGGCTTGTTTCCTGACGATTCTTCCTAGCAAGTGACCCCTGACCTCGGCCTGTCCTTTGGAATTGCTGTCTGCCATTATCCTCTGCTCCTGGGTTCCCCGCAGCTGGTACACGCCACACGACCCTCTGTAATCTGCAGCCAAGTCTGTCCCCACCACTAGGGGCTCCAGCGAACACCTGACTATCAGAGTAGACTCCGGGTGGTGTTGTATTGGTTGGAGGGGTTCCTGACATTATAACTGGCCCTAAATCATTGGAGAGTTTGCTTCAATGGAAGATAACGAGGCGAACCTTTCTATAGCCCAAATTCTGGCAGTACAGATCCAGTCCGTCTCACAAGTGGTCCAGAACCTGGTTCAACGCCTGTCTGCTCAGGAAGAGGCCACCAGAGCCGCACAAGCCCAAGCCCAGCAAGACCCATCAGTTCCTGCTGTGGAACCCAAGCTGAATTTGCCGGATCGATTTTCTGGGGACAGGAATCTCTTCCGTAACTTCAAGGAGAGCTGTAAATTGTACTTCCGTCTCCGACCCCGTTCCTCCGGCTCTGAACAGCAGAGTGGGTATTGTGATTTCCTTGCTTCAGGGGGACCCGCAGTCCTGGGCCTTCAGCTTGCCTTCCGACAGTCCTTCTCTGAGGTCCGTGGAATCCTTTTTCGAAGCCCTAGGCCTTCTGTATGATGACCCGAATCGGGTAGCTTCCGCTGAGGGCCACCTCAGATCCCTAAAACAAGTCCGACGTTCTGCAGAGGAATACGCTGCCGAATTCCGGCGCTGGTCCACTGATAGCGAGTGGAATGACACAGATTTACGCAGCCAATTCCGTTTGGGGTTATCGGAGCAAATAAAGGATTCCCTGGTACAGTATCCTTCACCTACTTCCCTGGAGGGACTCATGCAGCTTACAATCAAAATTTACAGACGCCTCAAGGAAAGAAGAACTGAGAGGGAAGCATCCATTCCCAGGACGTTCCTTTCTGTGCCTCCTCCTAATATGGAAGCTGCAGAACCGATGCAGTTAGGTGCCTATCGCCTCTCTCAGGAAGAGAGATCTAGGAGACGCACCTTTGCACCTCCTGCGCTCCTGCCCCAACAAGTCTGGAAAAGATCAGGCCTAGAGAAGGTGGAAGAGATTCATCTAGGTCTGCAGTTCATTTCTTCCAAAAATGCATTAATAGTTCCCGCTAATCTTTCCTATGGATCACACTCTTCTGATACCTCAGCCTTTATTGATAACGGGGCCGCAGGCAAATTTATGGATACAAGTTTTGCCAAGTCCATTGGAATTCCGTTCATCAAAATGGATTCCGCTATTACTGTCTGCGGTCTGGACGGGGGTCCCTTACCGGGTGGCAGGATATCCTTCACGACTCCGCCCCTATGTCTTACAGTTGGGTCTCTTCATTCTGAAACCTTGTCTCTTCTCCTCATTGATTGCCCTTCTGTTCCGCTAATACTCGGTCATCCATGGCTTCACCTCCATAATCCCGTGATCGACTGGAATCTTGGAGAAATTACTCGTTGGAGTACTCACTGTTCTCAAAGCAGTTTGACCATGTCTCTGCGGCTCCTGCAGCCGCTCCCGGATCAAGTGCCTTATGCGTATGGTGAATTCCAGGATGTGTTTTCCAAGAAAGCGGCTGATTCTCTACCTCCACATAGAGACTTTGATTGTGCCATTGATCTGCTTCCAGGATCCAAGTTGCCCAAGGGAAGGTTATACTCTCTTTCTGGCCCTGAGACTAAGGCTATGCAAGACTATGTGGAGGAAAACTTGCAAAGAGGGTTCTTCAGTCTCCTGCAGGAGTGGGGTATTTTTTAGTTTCCATAAAGGATGGTAGTCTACGCCCGTGCATTGATTATCGTGGCCTGAACAAGATCACCATCAAAAACACTTACCCGCTTCCGCTCATCTCTGTCCTGTTTGACCAATTGAGAGACGCTACCATATACACCAAGATTGCTCTTCGTGGCGCCTATGATCTTATACGCATCCGGGAGGGCGATGAGTGGAAGACGGCCTTCAACACTCAATCTGGCCATTATGAATATTTGGTCATGCCCTTCGGCCTGTGTAATGCGCCTGCAGTCTTCCAGGACCTCATTAACGAAGTACTCCGTGAGTTCCTGGGTCAGTTTGTAGTGGTGTAGCTAGACGACATCCTGATTTATTCAAAGTCTCTTTCTCAACACCGTGATCATGTCAAACAGGTCCTGCTTAAACTCCAAGAACATCATCTCTTCGCCAAGCTTGAAAAATGCGAGTTTGATGCTAGGAAAGTATCATTCCTAGGCTACATAATTTCTCCCGATGGGTTTTCTATTGATCCTAATAAAGTCCAGGCTATCCTGGAGTGGGTACGTCCCACGAATCTGAAAGCGATCCAAAGATTCTTGGGCTTCGCGAATTACTTTTTCTGTTCTCGTGGCACCCATCACTGCTCTTACCCGCAAAGGGGCGGATCCTGGTAATTGGTCACCGGAGGCCATCGCATCATTTGAAGCTCTTAAAACAGTGTTCACTACTGCTCCGGTCCTCAAGCACCCTAACCCACAGTTGCCATGTATTTTGGAAGTGGATGCCTCGGAAGTAGGCGCTGGTGTTCTCTTATCCCAGAGGGACACCGGTGATCGTAAGGTGCATCCATGTGCTTCTCACGCAAGTTTTCGTCTGCTGAAGTCAACTATGATGTGGTTAATCGGGAACTTCTGGCAATCAAGTGGGCGTTCGAGGAATGGCGCCACTGGCTTGAGGGTCAGTTCATACAATTTCAGTCCTCACTGATCACAAAAACCTATTGTACATTGAATCTGCCAAACAGTTAAACTCTAGACAAGCTCGGTGGGCCTTATTCTTTACCAGCTTCAACTTTATCCTAACCTACAGACCCAGTTCTAAGAATACCAAGGCGGATGCGTTGTCCAGGAGCTCTCTACCTCATCAATTACCCACTGGTGAACCATCACCTATCATTCCGGCTTCTATCATTCACGCTGGGTTGACTCAGGATCTAGGAAACACCATACGTCAGTTTCAGAAAATAGCCCCTTCCGAAACACCTTCAGGACGTCTTTTTGTTCCAGTGCATCTTCACAGAGCGGTTCTTGCTGATGCCCATGAGAACAAATCAGCGGGGCATCCGGGTATCTCCAGAACCCTTGAAATTCTTGAACGTTCTGTATGGTGGCCTTCCTTGTCCTCGGATGTGGAGAGCTTTGTCCGCACCTGTGAAGATTGCGCAAAAAACAAAACTTCCAGAATCTCTCCGTCAGGTCCACTTATGCCTCTGTCTCCGCCTATGAAACCCTGGACACATCTGTCCATGGATTTTATCGTGGATCTGCCATGTTCTTCAGGAAACAACACAATTTGGGTAATAGTGGATCGTTTTAGTAAAATGTTCCATTTTGTTCCACTAACCAAACTCCCTAGTGCTCAGGATCTGGCTGTGCTGTTTGTGCAACATGTTTTCCGTCTTCATGGCTTACCCATTGATATTGTTTCCGACCGGGGTTCCCAATTTATCACCCATTTCTGGAGGTCTTTTTGCAGTCTTCTGGGAATTAACATAAGTCTCTCTTCGGCCTATCATCCTCAGTCTAATGGGCAGACTGAGAGAGTGAACCAGTTGTTGGAGCAATATTTACATTTCTACATCACAGAATTTCAAGACAATTGGTCATCATTGCTTCCGTGGGCTGAGTTTGCGTACAATTACGCATCTCACTCTTCCACCCAAGTCTCTCCATTTTTCTGTAATTTTGGCTTCCATCCAAGATCCAATTCATTATCATCCCTCAATTATTCTGGTCTTCCGGAGATCCGTTACACAGCTTCATACGTCAAAACCGTTTGGAAAAAGATTCACACTGCACTTGTACGGTCCTCGTTCCAGTCTAAAAAAATTTTTGACCGTCGCCGGAAGGACTGTTCTTTTAAAGTGGGGCAAAAAGTTTGGTTATCGACCCGCAACATCAAGCTCAAACAGCCCTGCAAGAAACTGGGTCCTAGATTTATTGGCCCATTCCTAATCACCAAACAGGTCAATCCTGTCGCCTTCAGGCTAAAGCTTCCTCAGTCACTTAGGATGCAGAGTACTTTCCATTGTTCTCTCCTGAAGCCGGCTATCCCTGCACGTAAGTAAATGTCTTCAATGCTCTGCTGATTTTAAAAATGAAGAGTTCCAAACTTCCACTGCAATTAATGTAAGAACCAAAAAGTGTAATGGAATGGGTTTCCATGGCCGAGCAGCTGCATGCAAGCCTCACATCACTAAGACCAATGCCGATGTTGGATGGAGTGGTGTAAAGCATACTGACACTGGACTGTGGAGCAGTGGAAACGTGTTCTGTGAAGTGACAAATCACACTTCTCTGTTTGGCAGTCAGATGGGGGTGAGTCTGGGTTTGGCGGATTACATCACCTGCTTGACTGCATTATGTCAGCTGTGACGGTTGTTGACCCTATATGATAGGATTAGACAATTACTCCTCGGGTTGGTGGAGGAGGGATAATGGTATGGGGCTGTTTTTCATGGTTTGGGCTTGGCACCTTATCTCTAGTGAAGGGCATTCTTAATGCTTTAGCATACCTAGTCATAGTGGACAATGCTATGCTTCCAACTCTGTAGCAACAGTTTGGAGAAGGCCCTTTTCCATTCCAACATGACTGTGCCCCAGTGCTCAAAGCAGGGACTACAAAGACATGGTTTGATGGGGTTGGTGTAGAAGAACTTGACTGGCCCGCATAGAGCCCTGACCTCAACCCCATCGAACACCTTTGGGTAGAACTGGAAGGAAGATTGTGAGCCAGGTCTTCTTGCCCAACATCAGTGTCTGACCTCATAAATGCTCTACAGAATGAATGGGCACAAATTCCCACAGAAACGTTCCAACATCTTGTGGAAAGCCTTCCAAGAAGAGTGGAAGCTGTTATCACGGCAGTCATCTCTGGGACTTTAGTCTGGCCAGTCATCTCTGGGATCTTGGACTGGGCAGGCATTTCTGGGACATCAGACTGGACAGTCAACTCTGGAACATTGGGCAAAGAGGCAACAACTGACAGCTCAGGACAGTAGGCAATGGCAGGCAGTTCTGGATAGGATGCAGTGACTGGCAGCTCAGGATGGGCGGCCGCATCTGGTAGTTCAGGATGGGAAGCAGCGGCTATTGCATGTCTCTGCAGCTCAGCAGTATATACCACTTCTGTGATAAGTAAGGGATATCAGTCAGTTACACATAAGTCAGTTTCATATCAGTCAGTTATCTACCCTCCAGTTATTATATATAAAAATATGCTTTCTTCTCACTCCTCTTTAGCTTGCTACCTAATAATGTTGCCTTCCACTGAGTACCTTACTGCTTCCTGCCTTACTTCCATCTAGCACTATACCCCACAGTTACACCCATAGGTGGTCTTTCCTTTCCTTTCCCTTTCCCCTACTCCAGACATTATCTACATGTGCCTTCTACCTACATCTTTTACCTTTCAGTCCCAACATTTCCCTGACCGCTGGTAACCAATAGTACTAACTTTTTCCTACCATCACCCTTTATCCCTCCTGTTCCATTCCACCTTATCACTTGTCCCATTTTCTCTTTGTTCTGTCTGTCCTCCTTGAGACCTTCGCTTTTTCTCTTTCAGATTCCAGATAATCCCTAACCCTAAACTCCTTAGCCCCGCCATTCCTTCCTCCCCTCCCATCAGCAGAATAGTCTGTTCCCTGCATCCAGCCTGTACCTTTTCAATCCCCCACATGCCACTAATGATTCCTTCAATTTGCTATTCCTTACCCACAATCTCACCTTCCATCTCAGCTGTGGGAACTGCCTCCCCCATCCCTTGGCCCCACACTTTTACTATTATCCACTCACTGTCCACCTCCTGACACTTTATCCTCCCTTTCCTCCACGGTCCTCCAGCCCCTGCAAATTTATACCTGTCCCTCCTCTTAAGTTCCTCCACTTTACATGCACACTTTGGAAGGCCAGATCTGTCTATAATATGCTTGCTCTCATCCATGACCTTTTCCTCTCTCGCTCCTTGAACCTACATGCCCTCACTGAAACCTGGATCCCACCTTCTGACACTGTGTCCACTGCTGCTCTCAACATTGGCAGTTTGGGTGGGGTACATATTCCTGACAACTACAATTCCTACATAATATTAAATGACTCAAAATGGTTACAGTCTACACATGTTCTAAATACAGACTTACCATAAAAAAGACAGCTCACATATCTGACTGGTGTGCTAAAATGTGAGACAGTTGAAAATATTGGCACTAAATATTCGCCTCACTTAACATAGTGACAGAGAGATTGCCAGCAATCTCTCTGTTGCTACGTTAAGTGGACTCCAGGCAAAGTTCCAGGAATATATCCAATTCGGTCCAACAATGTCTTAATGGAACCTTATCTAAGAGCAATCTTCTGAGGAATCCCAGTAGCATTAATTTTAGGGAAAGGATGTATCCCAGTCATATGCTCCAATACAGATCCCACTAGTCAAGTGTAACGGACAAAACAAGGTCCTCAGCATGAAAACAATCCAAAATAATTATTGCCACCTAATCTTTCTGTTCCAGTATTAGGTATAATAGCAGTCCCAAATATAAGACAAAGAACTGTCTTACCAGTGTCCTTGCATATAACAAACCTCCGGAGGGAGGTGAAGCTTGCTAATTCGTCCGGTTAAGGAACGTGGATGAAGGTGTTAGTTCCGCCTGAATAGTGTTACTGGTAGGGAACGTTGGATCTCTAACAGCCTGGCAGCCTACAACCGACGCTTTTCGTCTTGACACAGCAAACATTTTTCAAAGCTGTTTCCAATCTGTACAGAGATTGGAATGAAAGGTTGGAATGAATGTCACCCCTTGATCTAATCACACCTCATGTGTCAAATAATTAATCAATCAAATCCTAATTAATAGTATAGGTGTTTTGCCCAAACACACTTGTATATCTTACACCTTATAATTAATAACAAATAAAATAATGACAGCAAATAACAATATAATAAAAGAGACCCAATTACCTAAAAAATATATAAACATAAATAGAAATAATACATATATATAAAAATATAAATTTCAAAAATATACATAATAACTATAAACAACAATAAGAATAACAATAATAATAATCATGATAATGATAAAATAACTCGCATTATATGGCCAAAATGTTATAATGTTTAAGTTCATTTAATCAATCATTCCTAGTCTAATGGGACTACCCCCACTCATCGAGGGGGCAACTCACTAAATACACTAAAATCAATCAACATACTTTAAGAAGAGATCATAACCATATAGAAAAAAAACAAAACACTTAAACGTAGATAAATAGATAAATCGCCAAATATTGAAAATCATGAAAATACAATAAAAATCCATATAGCAAAAAAGAATAAATGGACAAAAACCGATGTACCCAAGGATACATCCATGGGCCATGAAATCCCAATTAAACCTATCCATTCAAACAATTGTCCTCATTGAGTCCCATGGGACACAGAGTGCCTAGTTTCAAAATCCAGGATGACTCACTAATGCACAATTTGGTGAAACTATCGTCCCTCCTTAGACCTCAAAATCCTTTTGAGGTCTAAGTTCTTTTTAAAAATAACAGGTCTATCTTCCAAGACTTTTGCCAATATATTATACTGTTTCAAGATATCAAAATTTCTTTTGATGATACCTCTAATTTGTCGGGATTTAGTATTATAGGTAGATATAAATAAGGGTCTATCTTTCATTCCTATAGCTTTTGATGTCTTTTTAGATCCCTCATTCAGAAGATGATTGCGATTTAGAGTTAAGGCAAAGGCTTCAGCCTCTGTTAACAAAGATTGTGGATAACCTCTATCTCTAAAATTGCCCAACATTGTCTTTGTTTGTTGTAAAAAATTGGTGTCATTTGAACAGTTCCGTCTAAGCCTTCCTATTTGAGTTTTAGGGATATTATTAATCCATGGGGTATGATGACCACTCCTATAATGTAAGAAATTGCATGTATCAACCAGTTTATAATAATTGAAAGTGGTAATCCGATTATTACAGGTAGAGAGGGTGATATCGAGGAAATTAACCCGGTGAAAATCAAAGGTGTGTAAATTTAAGGTTATAAGTATTAGTGTTCAAAAAAGAAACAAAATCCAGTGCCAATTCCACCTCTCCATTCAAAATAATAAAAAGGTCATCAATGTACTGGCCTTAGAGGACTAGGTTCGCACCAAAGAGGCCATCCCAGATGTATTGATTTTCGAATTGGCCCATGTATAAATTGGCAAAACTTGGTGCAAACTAAGTCCCCATCGCCATTCCGGGACCTGCAAATTAAATTTCTTCTCAAATAAAAAATAATTTTGAGTCAAAATGAACAACATAGTTTTAAGAATAAAATCACATCTTCCATCCGAGATATTAATATCTGCTCCTAAAAAAGTTCGAGTAGCATTCAGTCCCCCTTCATGAGGAATATTTGTGTATAATACCTGCACATCCAAATTTAAAAAAACATACGCCTGATTCCATTCAACTCCCTCAAGACGTTTCAATATGTTTAATGTATCTTTACAATGTGATCTGAGATGGAGACATGACCCTGTGAATAATAATCCACAAAAAAAGAAAGATTCAAAGTCAAAGAACCCATTCCCGAAATAATAGAATGCCCTAGTGGCGCAACTAAAGATTTGTGTATTTTGCTCTGTGTATAAAAAGCAAAATTCTTCCTTAGATATAACCACCTCTAATAATTCTCTCTCATAAAGTCCTTTAAGTTCCAGTTGAAATTTAAGGGTAGGATCACTATCCAGGGGACGATAAAAGGAACGGTCCTCCAATTGGGTTAAAGCTTCATTAATATAGGCATCCCTGTTCATTGCCACCACCCCACCTCCCATGTCGGCCTGTCTGATGACAAGTCTTGAGTTGGCCTGTAAATCCCTCAGAGCCTCCCTCTCTAATTTAGTAAGATTACATTTACCCCAAGAGACCCTTCCTGTCCCTAATATGGGTACTATTGGTCTTTTTCTTAGTGCCACAAAATGACACAAAATCATCTAAGGTCTTATTGTAGAATATAGAAATTGCAGGACTAATAGGAAAAAAAGTAGATTTAGGTTTGAATTTCCCTTCCCTAGGGGCCGCATCTTATGAAATCCATCACCCTTTATATCAAAAAAAATAATGTATGGTCATTGTTAAGGGTATTATTCTCCTTCCAAAGATTTTCCAAAATATTCAAACCATCAAAATCCTCACTAACTAGAATGATGGGGGATAATGATTCATCCAAGTTTTTTTGAGGCAAAATACCTCTTCCTACACAGATTACGAATATATTTATTGAGTTCTACAAATAGATCGAATAAGTTGGGCTCCTTACTAGGGGAAAAATTCAGGTCTCTAGACAACAATTTCAATTGATGTTAAGTTCCTGGCTAGAAATGTTAAAAATCCCTCTATTATTTAATCTAGTTTCAGTCTCCTTATACTGTTTCCCTAGTCTTTTTTTTCCTCTGAGTTTCTTAATCTTTTTCGGGGTTCTGGGATAAAGGCTCTCAAACAGATTCCTGTGTCTTATTGGATCCCTGCCTAGATTCCTCCCTAAAAAACAATCCTATTCCCATTCATATGGTCAACCTCATAACATTTGGGTCTTGCTCCTTTGGAGTGAGATTTGTCTGTATGACTAAGAGTGTAATCTTTATCTCTCTTTAAAGCTGGCCTTGGATATGGAGAAGAAGATCTCCCCTTTGAGAAATCTTCATTAGATCTATGGGTTCCAGGGCCGGACTGGCCATCTGGCTCTTCTGGCAAATGCCAGAAGGGCCGATGGCCAGATGGGCCGGTTGCTAGCTGGCCGGCCCCATTGCTCAGCTCACAGACTGTCGGCATGACAGTCTGTGCACTGAGCAATGGGGCCGGCCCTACACTTACTGATTGCCGTGCGTCCCCTCCTCCCCTCCGATAAATGGATCTGCCGATGACTGTCACATGAGACGTGCACCATGTGATAGGTGCCGTCCCATGTGATAGAAGACACTACAGAGCGCTCAGCGGAGCGCACAAGGTAAGGGGGGGGGTAGTTTGTGTACAGGGGATTTATGACAGGTTTTGTGAGTGTGACAGGGGATCTATGACAGGTTTTGTGAGTGTGACAGGGGATCTATGACAGGTTTTGTGAGTGTGACAGGGGATCTATGGTAGGTTTTGTGAGTGTGACAGGGGATCTATGGTAGGTTTTGTGAGTGTGACAGTGTGTGTGTGTTACAGTGTAACTATAGTATGTTTTGTGTGTGACAGGGTATGACTATAGAGTGTGTATGTGTGTGACAGGGTATGACTACTGTATGTGTGTGGGGGCCGGTGTATGACTATAATGTGTGAGGGGGAGGGTCTTAATATAATGTGGGAGGTAGGCTATTAATCTAATGGTGAATTGCAGGTAGGGGCTAATTATTGGGTGCTATTTTATTTGTGGGGTGATGGTGGGGCAATTTAATAATGGGGCCTAACAATTTAAGATGGGTGATTGTATTTTTAATTTAATGCTGGGGTGGTTTGGGAGCTATTAATTGAATGTGGGGCTGTTTGGGGAAAATGAGGTCTATTTATTAAATGTGATTATGAGTTAATGCCTGGGGTGGTTGTGGGAAATGGATATATTTATTAAACGTAAATGCTATTTAATTTCTTGCTGGAGTTGTTTGGAGAGAGGTAAATAGTTTTATTTATTAAATGGGAATACTATTTAATGTCAGGGCTAGTTGGAGGGAAATGTATGTATTTATCAAATGTGAATACTAGTATTTTAATGTTGGGGCAGGAGTGAGGCCTAATTTTAAAATGTGGATGCTATATTGATTTAACACCGGGGCTAAATTTCATGTACTCATTTTTTTTTTCAAGTAGGGCATCCAACATTCCAGGATCCAGACAAGCAGCAACTGATCTAAAGACACCAGCAGCCACAAGTGGTGACAATGACAAGACAGGTAGGAGAGACCAGAACAGTCTGCCAACTGTTCTGAATTTGGTGGGTGACACTCCCGCTTAGTCAGGATTTGGTCTGACTACAAGAACAGTTGGGAGATATGTCCTGCTTCACATTGTACCGCTTGTTAAGGCAGAACTGCATGCACCTAACAGTAGTGCACACAGTATTGCCTGTGTATTTGTCAAAAATGTGTCTATAAGCCAAATTACATCATAGGAGCCCCCCTGACTTAAGTGCCCGGGCCCCCCAAGCCTTAATACAGTTCTGGTCAGCAGGAGGAATCTGTCCTCCCAGTCCAGCGCAGCACACAGCCTGCAGAGCAAGCCGAGGAGCTCTAAGTTACATGAGATTTATTAATCTCGTGAGACTAAGAGCTTCCCTGCTCACTCTACAGGAATGTCAGCAGCATTAGAAGCATAGATAAGTACAGTGGGCTAGGGGTGTCATAATGTGTCTGGGGGGGGTGACGTAATGTGGATGGGGAGGGCCTGATAAATGTAATATATAGATACAAGATCAAGAATGAGCGCTAATGTATCTCCAAACAGCAGCCCGAGGTACACTAAAGGAGCCACTGACTCCCTAAATGGACAGTATATAACAGAAAAGTGTAACTCACGGCGCTAGAGGGATCACATGCAATGGAATGCCAGCATACATGGATAGCTGTAACACATAAAATAATACACACATAGAGTAGTAAAGTCCCAACAGGTGGATAAATATCTAGAATGCCTTCAGGTGATTAATCCCTCTTCCAATTGTGATCTATGTGGCCAACTTGTGTAAATAACCACGTGAAGGGATCCCCGCAGGGTATGAGCTTACAAGATACTCTCTTTAGGCACAGCACATCAAAAAAAACATCTGGCGGTGAATCCAGAATTATCTTCCACAGGGAACTCCAACGATGTGGGATATATGTGCAGAAAAAAGATCATAGTATAATACCATTTTATTTTAAAATTAATAAAACAATACACAAATTCTAATGTGCTTCTAGGAGCGTACCCCAATGTAGGATTCAGATAGCCGGTCAAATAAGAATAGGAGTGGGTTTACCCGATGTCCATCCGCTCCCAGCCAACAAGTGAATCCGTGGGGTAGTCCAGAAGCAAGGTCTTCCTAGTTATCAAACGCGTTTCGAATATAAGATATTCTTTGTCAAGGTACCAGGAAGCTCACAGAAATGTCCTTATAAGTTCTCACAATCCGATCATGTGATTTAGTCAACAAATCACGTCAAGAGTAAGCGGTCATGTGATGGTATCCAGAAACGTCACTATAGGTCAGAGCGAGGCTTGGAAACTTCTCATCTTACACATGCGCAGATGGAAGTTGACTCTCCATTATTCATGCCTCAAATCGATCTTCATAGTGGAAGCCAATTGTGTCTTTCTCATGCTCTCAATACATAAATTAAATAAAGAAATAGGGTCAGTAGAGGTACATATAAATATATCTGAGGAATAGACATCATCCCAGATATACATAAATAAGAAGGCAAAACGAACGGTGGCCAGTATAAAGCATGTGATTAAAATTACATGCTGCGGTATTAATAAAATTACATAGAAAACAGGCTATTTTAAATTATGAACAACAGGCTGTCAAGCATATTAGCCCGGAGTAAAGTCTAATTTTAGTTAAAAACATACTAATTCACTCTACGCTCCATTGGTTATAAAAGTGGCATATAAAACAAGTTGTTATAATAATGACATGAAAAACAAGATAGCATACATCTAGCCCAAGGTAAATCAGATCAAAATAGGCAGTATATTGGTTCATAAGAACCATTTCAGCTCAAATTCAGCATTGAGTCCCCTAGGTGTTAAGTTTTTCAACTGAAAAATCCATCGCATTTCCGCCTTTGCTAGCCTTTGAAGAGTATTCTTATATCTCCAATTGGGTAGGATACGTTCTATCCCCCAAAAGCTAACTATATGGTTAGGTTTACAATGATGCACATTTCTAAAATGTTCGGATAAGGTGTGAGTTTCCAAACCTTTTTTAATGTTGTTCACATGTTCCCATAACCAGATCTTTAAAGGTCTTGTAGTTCGACCAATATATAAAAGATTACAGCTACATTCGATGGCGTACACAACGTTGACCATATTGCAGGTTATAAACTGCTGAACACGGTAAGTATGATTGTTTCTTAAAAAAGTATCTAATTTCTTACAATTGGGGGATGTAATCTTACACATACTACACATGCCACATCTGTAGAATCCAGTACTTTTTACATTAGACTGATCTACATCAAAGGTCACACTTCTTACGACTTTATCCTTAATATTCGGGGCCTTCCTATATATAAAGGACGGTGCCTCCGGAAGATTCCCTCCTATTACAGGATCTTTTTTCAAAATGGGCCAGTGTTTACGAAGTATATTTTCTACTTGTTTATGAGCTACACTATACTGGGAGACAAAGGACTGATAAATGTAATGTTTTATTATAATGTATGTATCAACGCACCATTTTGACCACGCCCCCAACATAATGTAGCCACGCCCTTGGCGGCGCACCAAATGCGCTGTGGCACGTGTTTTTTTTCCTGCTCATCAACAGAGGTGGGCCCGTGTGCTTTAAATGCCAGGGCTGATTTTTAGTCCCAGTCCGGTCCTGATGGGTTCTAATAGATCTGTTGGATCTAGATCTTTTTGGGTAGAAACTCTACCGAAGGTTCTTCTTCTAGAGTAGCTAAAGTACTCAATAAGTCCCCTCTGATTGTGAGGAATCCTTTTATTGTAAGTTCTTACTCTGTTTAGGGCATAATCGTTCTTATCCCTTTCAAACTTCTCAGATTTCTTACCCACCAGTTCTTGTTCAAATTTCTCCACTTTTTTATTGATTACATGATCTCGCTCTTTAAAACCCATATTGTCCTTAAAGGGTTCTAACTCCTTCTTTACATACTCTATTTCAGCCATGGTTTCTTTAACCTGGGCAGATGTCTCTATATCCAATTAACAATCTCAACAATGACAATGAACAACCATCTAGAATTTTATTACATTTCACAAGAAGTTCAGGATTATCATTAATGAATAATGATTTCTGAATTTGCAAACCTCTAGGAATACGGTTAAATTCAATATACTTCTGGAGAGAGACACTGTCCCACCAGTGCCTCATTTCATTTTTTTAATAGGTCCTCCAATTTATAAAATAATTTCAATATATCTTTATTAGAAGTTTGGGATTCAGGGAACTCACCATGTTTAAAAGACCTCAAATAGGTGTCTCTTCTATTCAATCTCTCGTTGAAACATACAAAATCGGCCATATTGACTAATCCTTCACAACCCCTCAAGCAGTCAAATCTGAGCTTATCATCTCTTCACCACCTAGGGTTACATGGGTAGGCTACTAAATTCTGACAGTTCCATTGTGGGGAAAACGTGAAAATGTCAACAGTGTGATTATCGACATTCACAATACCAACATTACAAGACCGATGCTGGCGGGTCCAGCGGCTATCCGGATTTACTGTCGGGTTAACGGCTGACATTGCCTGGTTAACTGCCGTCATTTCCAATGTCGGAATTCTGAACGTATCTTGGGTTTCATCCCCTCCTCTAATCTCCCTTAATCTCCACTCATGGTCCCTGGGGGTCATCATGGACTTTGCACTCAGTTTCACTCCCCACATCCAGTGCCTTCCTCATTTCTGTCAGCTCCAACTTCTCAAGATTACCAAAATTCTCCCTTTTCTCTCCCTGGATGCCTCTAAGATCATCATCCATGCTCTTGTCATCTCCTGTCTCTGGTTTGAGTGACAAATGTATGTCACCCTGAAATCTGCGCTGAATGTGGCATGCAACTATTCTTCCTCTCCCACTATGCCTCTCTGCAAAACCCTCCATTGTCTCCCCATACCCTCCAGAATACAATTCAAGTTGCTTACCCTCACTTATAAAGCACTCTTTAATGCTTCCCCTCCTACATCTCTGACCTTCTCAAGAATTACTCCCCTACTTGCCTACTACATTCTGTCAATGACATTTATCTCTCCTCATCACCTATCACCACCTCACACTCCCGCCTTCAGTACTTTGCTTGCGCTGCTTCCCACATTTGTATCGCCCTGCCCCACCCAGACTTGCCCCCAATCTTGATTCTGTTAAATGCTGTCTCAAAACTCACCTTTCAGCACTTGCCTACCCAAACCCATCCTAAGATAATTCCCTCCTCATGCACTACCTGCCCCTTTCACTTTATCGCCTCCATTTACAACCCTAATCCTATAATGTTAACTCTCACAAGTTTGACCCTCTCTACCTCCTATCTCCTCATCATCTTTGTAATGTTTCCTTTACTCTAGTTGTGTATTCTAATGTAGTTGATTTTTTTTTATAGTCTCTGTTTTTGCTGATTTCACTGTTTATCTTGTCCCTTACTTATCTGTATGATTTTTTTTTAAACAAATGTTTATTGACGGTCAGATAACATACGCAGCGAGAACCAAATACATTTTACATCATGTAGAGTACATTAGTTGAAGAGCCGTAAGCCGGAGAGGACAGAAATCAGATCCGCCTCTGACCGCCTCTGACTTTGCCTCCTTCTTCTCCTCTAAAATCGAGGCCATCCGTCTCGAAATCTCCTCCTCCCCTCACCCGCCCGCCCCCACCCTCCCTCCCTCTCCCTCTCCCTCTCCCTCTCGCCATCACTCCCTCTTCTTCTTCCGCCCCACTACGGGAGAAGAAGTCCACTCTCTCATCTCATCCTCTCCTCCGTCTTCCTGTCCCCTGGACCCCATCCCCTCCCACCTCCTTCGCTCCCTTTCCCCCGCCACCTGCTCCCACCTCGCCCACCTCTTCAACCTCTCCCTCTCCACCGGCATCTTTCCCTCCTCCTTCAAACACGCTCTTGTATCCCCCATTCTTAAGAAACCTCATCTTGACCCCACCTCTCTCTCCAACTATCGCCCCATCTCTCTTCTCCCTTTTGCCTCCAAAATACTTGAGAGACTCGTCTGCAGCCGCCTCTCCACCTACCTCTCTGATCACCCCCTTCTCGATCCTCTCCAATCTGGCTTCCGCCCCCTCCACTCCACCGAAACTGCCCTGGCCATAGTCACCAACGATCTCCTCTCTGCCAAAGCTAGGGGCCACTTCTCCATTCTCATTCTCTTGGATCTCTCAGCGGCCTTCGACACCGTTGACCACCCGCTCTTGCTCCACACCCTTCAATCCTTTGGCCTCTCCGGCTCCACCCTGTCCTGGTTCACCTCTTACCTTGCTGGCCGTACCTTCTCCGTCTCCACCTCCGGATCTATCTCCCCCCCCTCCTCCCTTCCAGTAGGGGTTCCCCAAGGCTCTGTTCTCGGACCCCTACTGTTCTCCCTTTACACCTCTACCCTCTGTGAACTCATCAGCTCCTTTGGTCTCAAGTACCACCTCTATGCGGATGACACCCAATTCTACCTTTCCTCTCCCGATCTCTCTCCCTCCCTTCTCTCCAGGGTGTCCGCCTGCCTCTCCGCCATCACCTCCTGGTTGTCCTCTAGATTCCTCAAACTCAATCTCACAAAAACCAAACTTATTGTCTTTCCCCCCACTCACTCCCCCTGCCCTTCCGACCTTTCTATCACCGCTCTCAACCCCTCTATTTCCCCTGTTTCTCAACTTCGCTGCCTCGGCGTCATCCTGGACTCCTCTTTCTCCTTTGTCCCTCACATCCTCTCTCTCGCCAAATCCTGCCGCTTCCAGCTGCGCAACATCGCACGCATTCGGCCCTTCCTCTCCCAAGATGCCACCAAAGCCCTTGTCCACTCTCTTATTATCTCCCGCTTGGACTACTGTAACCTCCTCCTTACTGGCCTCCCCCGCTCTCATCTCGCTCCCCTTCGCTCCGTACTCAATGCAGCCGCTCGGCTCATTTTCCTTTCTCGCCGCTCCTCTTCTGTCTCCCCCTCTAACAATCCCTCCACTGGCTCCCCATCCCCTACAGAATCGTGTTCAAGCTCCTCACTCTTACTTTTAAGGCCCTCTCCAACTCCACTGCTCCCTACATCTCCAACCTCATCTCCATTCACGCTCCATCCCGCCCTCTTCGTTCGGCTAACGACCGCCGCCTCTCTTCCCCCCTGGTTATCTCCTCCCATGCTCGCATCCAAGACTTCTCCCGCGCTGCCCCCCTCCACTGGAACCAGCTCCCCCGCTCCATCAGAACTTCCCCCAACTTGTCCAGCTTCAAATGGGCCTTAAAAACCCACCTCTTCCTTAAAGCCCTTCAGTCCCCCACCCATTGACCTCCTCCCAGTCTCCCCCTACCCCCCTCCCTCTCCTGTCCCCCTCCTACTTCCCTCCTTTTCATTCTCCTCTCCCCCCCCTCCGTACCTGCCTCCGTCATCCCCATTCCCTCCTCCTACCATTGTGTCTCTGTCCGTCCTACCCTCCCCTTAGATTGTACGCTCCTCCGAGCAGGGCCTCCTCTCCTTCTGTTCTCCACCACCTTAACTCTGCTCTCCAGCTCCTTGTCTCCTCCGCGAGGTCCTCCGGCCCCTGTCTCTCTACCCCGCTGGGGGCTCTCACCTCTAATCTAGCTGTTCATTGAGCTTCTGAGTTACTGTGATTTCTGTTAACTGTACTGTGCTGTCTCACCCTGTATCGTGTTTCTGTCTGTCCCTGTACGGCACTACGGATACCTAGTGGCGCCCTATAAATAAAAATTAATAATAATATTAATAATTCTATAAGAGATGTGGAAAAAGGGCAACTGGTAGTTTTTTTGGATTAAGAAAAAAATAGAGCAAGAAAAAGAAGAGAGAGAGGAATAAAGAGGTAGGAAATAAAAGAAAATAGGTAAGAGGGTGGTGTGTCAGGAACCACCCCGGGGGTAAGAAGGGTAGGATGTAAGAATGGGGAGGGGGGGTGGTAAATTAGAGGAGGGTGTGACCAACATAAAGGGGAAGTGGTACTGGAAGTAGGACATCCAGGGATCCCAGACTTTGTTAAAGGTTTTGGAGGAGTTACATATAATGCTGGTCATGTACTCCATGCGGTGAGTTTGCCATATCCTGCTAGTCACAGCGGTGAGGGAGGGGGGGAGTGACCTGCCTCCACTCAATGGCGATTTGGCATGTGGCAGAAGAAACAATGTGGCAAATTTATTTTGGTGTTTAGTGGCCAAGGGGAACGCAAGGGGTAGAAGGAAAATTTTTGGATGAGGGGAAGGAAAATTTGAATCACAGATTCTATCAGGGATTTAACCTCACACCAAAAAGGGATCAATTTTGGGCAGTCCCACCATATGTGTAGAAATGAGCCTACGTAAGAGCACAAACACCAACATTTGTCAGTGGAATCAGGTAATATCATATGGAGGCGGGTAGGGACGTAGTACCAGCAAAAGAGGAGTTTATATATGTTTTCCTTTATTCTAACACAAATTGAGCTAGAGGCGGCATTGTCCCATATTTCTGAACAATCCTCGTTATCAAGGGAATAGTCCAGGTCCCGCTCCCATGCCACCTTATGAGGGTCACGAGGAGGAATAGTGGGGGAGGTCAGTTCAGAATAGTTCGTGGAGATGAGACTTGGTGTTCATGCTCAGCGCAGACACAATGTCTCAATGGTAGTGAGTGGATGAGAGGTAAGATGAGATTTGATGGTAGAGTGGAGGTTGCTGTCACTCACCGGACTGTGAGTGCTACTTCTCGTGTGTTTAGGAACCGTGGCCGTCCGCCATCCTGAGGGTCTGCGCATGTGCAGCCCTTTCAACCCTTCAGCACATGTTCCTTTTAGTTAATTGGCTGATCAGGCAACACTCCCTATTTAAAGCACCTGTGGTCAATACCTCGTTGCCTGATCTTGGAGTCTCATTCCTCATGAGCCTCTGAAGGTGTTCCTGTGTTTCCTCGTGTATTCAGCTCCTGCTGATTCCTGTTGTTCGTTTGTGGTTTCCATACCACTTCAACTCTCCTGTGTTTCATCGTGACTGCACCAGCTGATTCCTATCCGCTGCCTCCGTGCTTCTACAGTTTCCAAACCACTTCAACTCTCCCGTGTTTCATCGTGACTGCACCAGCTGATTCCTATCCGCTGCCTCCGTGCTTCTACAGTATCCTGCTCACCTCAACTCTCCCGTGTTTCATCGTGACTGCACCAGCTGATTCCTATCCGCTGCCTCCGTGTATCTGCGGTATCCTGCTCATCGCAACCCTCCAGTACTCATCGTGTCTGCAGCCAGCCGATCCGCTGTCTCCGTGCTTCTACAGCGTTCCTGCTTGTGTCAACTCGCCTGTCTGCATCGGATCAACGCTCCGCTGCTTTCATCTCAGCTAGACCGCCTCAACTCTCCCGTGTTCTCCAGGTGTCCAGTTCTATATACTACTGCTTCCTGAGTATTGTTTACATCCTTGCTGGTCTACCTACCGTGCGCTGCACCTACTTGGTTACCGCTTCCACCCTCCTGGGACTTCGCATCCTGCCGGCCTCCAGCCGTTCAGGTATCCCTGCACCTCTCTCTGACAGCCTGCTCTCCTGACTCACGGTATGCATACTTCTCATTGACTGTGCTGGTGTATTGCATATCTAGCTGGACTGAGTTGTTCTCCTCCGGAGTTTCCTATCCACTGGGACTATTGCTATCATTTGACTGTGTTACCTTTTAGCCTGGATAGTTCTAGTGACTTTGTATATTTGTGCAGTGCTGCTCAGTAATTATTATTGTGTGTATTTCATCGTGGGATCAAGTTCAGTGTGCCCGTGTATACTCTGCATTGCATTTATCTCCCCGTGCTCCTCCTCACTTATATATTTCAGTGGTACAACTTGCTAGAGGCAGACCACTGTTCCCTGTTTTCTGAGTCACCAGTTTCCAGTATCCTTTCACATAGCAGTGGTACAACTTGCTAATGCAGACCACTGACTCCCCGGATACCTTCACCTGGATTCCATTCCTTCACCCAGACAGCGGTACAACTTGCTATACGCAGACCGCTGACTCTCATCACCTCCTCGTTACTCCTGGACATTCCTCCTCACTATAGCAGTGGTACAACTTGCTATACACAGACCACTGACTACCCTCACGTTTCCTTGTCCATCCAGTTCCTCGTGTACAGTTATCTACCTATTACCAGTGCTGCTAGTCATAGACTTTCCTCGAGCATTCTCTTATCACCTGCTGTCTCCTGTTCCGTGATCACTCTACCAGAGTACCATATTACCAACTATACTGCTCTGGTAAGTCTATCATCTGGTGATACCTGGGTAAAGACTCCTAGTGCCCGTGACAGTTGCGAATTTGTAAGCATTGATAAAAGTTCTGTGTAAACAGACCAAATTTCGCCACTTGGATGACGGATAATTGGGGGAATAATACGCTGCAGATGATGTTGTTTAAGAATCATATCCCTCGGGTATGCCAGGGAGAGAATGAGGAGTGGCGAAGGCCTGAAAGGAACTTGGGATAGTTGAAAATGGGGACTAATGGGGAGGGATGTAGGGAGAGACCTTGCAGTCTGGAGGATGAATCCCATATAGCTAGAGAGAGGGAGACTGTGGGATAAGTCAGAGCTTTTTTGGGATGATGCGCCCTTGGGAGCCACAGAAAGGAAGCAGGTGTGAGCAGCACCATACTCTCAGCCTCGAGAGTTGCCAAAACCCTAGCAGATGTAGGACCATTCCATAAGACACACATCAGCGAGTTGGGCTGAAAGGTAGTATCTTTTGAACTTTGATATACCGAGATCTCCGCCCCGCGAGGACCTCTGCAGAACCCTGAGTCGTATACGTGGACGTCTACCTGCCCAAATCAATTTGGATGACTCGTATTGAAGAAATTGAAATACATAAGAAGGAATGCGAATGGGAAGAGTTTGGAAAATGTATAATAGTCTAGGAAGAATATTCAATTTGACAGCATTAATACGGCCTATTCAGGAGATCAATTGTTGGGACCAAGTGTTCAAATCTTTTTTTATTCGGGAAAGGGTATGGGGGAAGTTAGCTTGGAAGAGGTGGGAAAGATTTTTGGTTAGGAAGACGCTCAGGTATTTTATTTTGTGGCGATGTCAGGTGAATGGGAATGTATGATCTAGAATTAGCTTGTCTGCTTGAGGGACATAAGAGTCTAGGGTCTCGGTTTTGGTAGGGTTGATCCTATAACCCGAGAAGTGTCCATATGTGTCTAGTTTGTAAAGGAGAGTGGGAAGAGAGGTGATGGGGTGGGTTATGCTAATGAGAACATCATCTGCATATAACGCAATCTTATTTTCTGCAGAACCAACCTTAATTCCTGAGATGTATTGGTTAGAGCGGATTCTGGCAGGTAGTGGCTCGATTATGAGGGCGAAAATTAATGAGGAGAGGGGTGATCCCTGATGAGTGCCTTTGGAAATTGAGAAGGGCGTGGAGGTTAGGCCATTAGCCAAAATAGTAGCAGAGGGAGTCCGGTAGTGAGCTGAAATGCCTGTCAGAAACCTGCCAGTGAAGCCCATCGATCCAACCACGCCACCCATCAGCGGCCAAGAGATGCGGTCAAACGCCTTCTCTGCATCAAAGGCCATTATTAAAGAGGGCAACCTGCCGCCATGAATAGAGTGGATCAGATCAATGGTCCTCCTAGTATTGTCAGGGCACTGTCTCCCTGGAATGAAGCCAACCTGGTTGATCAGGACTGGAAGTAGAAGGTTGAGTCTAGTGGCCAGAATTTTAGCATAGTTTATGGTCTACATTGAGAAGAGAGATGGGCCTATAGCCTGCACAGTGTAGTAGGTCCTTACCAGGTTTTTGGATAACCGCAATGTTGGCAAGAGTAGTGGCAGAGTCAAAGGCTGCCCCCTCAAAAATTTGGCTATAAAAGGTTGTTAGGTGTGGAACAAGGTCTGCAGCAAACATTTTATAGTATTGTGCCGAAAAGCCTGGATTTTATCGCTATTTTCACTTCACCAGTAGTGATGTCTGCATTTAAGAAAGAGAACTGGGACTGGGAGAGGTGTGGGAGAGAGGTGTCATCTAAGTACGACTCCAGAATATCCAACAGAAGGTTCTGAGTCGTAGGGGCTGAGAGTCAGGAAGGTTTTATTAGGAGGCATAAAAGTCTCTAACTTCATTGACAATGTCTAGAGGATCGTATGTTACAGAATTGATGGATTTCTTGTGGAGCTTGTCAATAAAGCCTTGGACACACTTCTGACGACATTTTCCGGACAAGTAGAGAGTCTTCCTTATTTACCTTGTGATAGCAGTGTTGTTGGAGTTTTCTTCGGGACAAGAGGGTATTAAGCTGATCCTTCAGAGAGTTAATTTGTGATAGCAAGGAGGAATCAGGGACCTGCTTGTGCTCGGTCAGAAGAGTGGACATATGTAGCTCTAAGGAGGAGACCTCTAGTGCGGTCTTTCCTTTTGCCTGTGAGGCAGCACTAATGAGTCAACCACAGATGGTTGCTATGTGAGCTTCCCAGATAACACCCGGAGCTAGCTCCTGCGAGGTGTTCTTTTGGAAATAGTCAGAGATAACTGTTTTGATGTCAGTAAAGATTTAATTGTTTAGCAACAGGGAGTTATCCAGTTGCCACCTAAAGGCGCATGGATATTGGTGCAGGAGATCAAAAAGTATGTATTCTCCTGCATGGTCAGTCCATGAAAACGGACTGATGCCCGCTTGAATGGTTAAGGGTATCAGGGACTGGGAGACATGGAGCATGTCAATACGGGAGTATACCTGATGGGAAGCTGAGTAATGGGTGTAGTGGAATTTTTGAGGCTCCATGTGTCATGCAAGGAGTGTTGTTGCAACAAGGCAGACAAGGCGGAGAAGTCCTTAGAAAGAGGAGTAGGAAGCTCACCGGGGGAGAAGAAGGATTTATCATGATGTAGGTCTAAGACGACAATAAAATTGAAACCTAATATAATATTATTGTGGGAACAGTATGGAGAAGAACTGACCCTGACCTTGATTTGGTGCATAAATTGAGACCAGTGTTATCGGGTAGGAGCGGAGTGTGCCCATAATTAAAAGAAAGCGACCCTCTAGGTCAGAGTACGTGGAGGAGTGATGAAAGGGGACCTTGTTATGTATAAGTATTGCTACCCCCCGTTTTTTACAGTTGCTGAGGCAAAAAAGGTCTGTGAGAACTGTTTACAATGAAGTTGTGTGTGGGTACCTGTAAGACGGGTCTCCTGGAGGAAGACTATGTCCGCTTTTTCCCTTCTGCAGGCTTCCAGGACTATTATGCCCTTGCCAGGATAGTTGAGGCCGTTAACGTTGATGGAGAGGAGTTTCAAGGCCATGGAGGTTGAGGTGGGATGGACGCTGTTAAAGAGAATGTCTGAGTACTGTAATGATAGAGAGGATTAGTCCAGAGATGTTTGGATGGAGGAGAGGAGAGGGGGGAAAGGGGGAGGAGAGAGAAAGCCACAAAAAATGAGAAAGGAGAGAGCGAGAAAGAAGAAAGAGAGAAAATAGCCCAATTGGGCAAACACCCTATTATCTGTATGATATTCTGTTAATATATGGTTGATTGTGCGGTGCTGCAGATTCTGTGGGGCCATATAAATACATTAAGATGATGATTATGATGAGGATTAATGGAATTTGGTCTGAAGATTCAACATGCCTTCTGAGATATCAAGGATTTTCCACATTCTGGTAGGTATTGTAATGTGGAATGCACAGATGGACATGGACTGAATCAAGCATATAAAAACAGCGCAGGGCAGAAATGAACCTTTAGTGACCAAGGCTAGTGGGTGTGAAATAAAAAATGGTGAGGAAATCAGCACAGTAGAAGAAGTAACACTGACAGGAGACGGATGCATGTAAATAAAGTGTTGTGATTCCTTTCTGTGGGAAGGAACTATCAAGTCTCATATTTTTCTTTCCATTAGATGGGCAAACAGGTTGATTAAGGATTGGGTTGAGGGGCATTCTGGGCTGAGGGGCAGGGGGACATCTGCCCTTCCCCTTTCCCCCTCCCCGGTCGGTCCCATAGTGGGCTTGGGCTGGGTCAATGGGCAACCTGCATATTTTTCCTTTAAAATTTTCCTAATAGGCTGCTGAGTCGAGTCTTGCCCCCCCGGGCTAAAATTTACCAGCCCTCTCCTGATTGGGTTGGAACCTATAGTTGCTATTAGAACAAGAAACAAATCTGGGAATCATCATCATCATCATTTATTTATATAGCGCCACTGCTTCTGCAGCGCTGTACAGAGAACTCACTCACATCAGCCCCTGCCCCATTGGGGCTTACAGTCTAAATTTCATAACATATACACAGACACAGTTAGAGATCGCGGCGGCCGTGGGCACCGCCGTGACTCTCCTGGGTCTGCTTGTGATGTCCCGGCCATTGCTACGGCAACCGGGGCGTCACTTCCGGTTTCTGTGTCCCGGTTGCCTGGGCAACAACCGGGACGCTTTGGTCTCCCTGACACCGCTCGGCCAGCTGTCAAACAGCCGGACGCGTGCGCACAGGATTAGGTAGGGCCAGCCCTGCAAGGCTGTGTAGGATCAGCTAATCAAGGCTGATTAAAGGTTTAGTTTACTGAGCCTCACTGCCTGTTATAGCGTTCTGTTCCAGTACTGCTGCCTGCTCCTGTTCCTATCTTTGGTGTTGAAACCTGTGATTGATTTCCTGTGTATGACCTTTGCCTGTTCCTGGATTCTGAACCTGTGCTAGTGACCCTGATCTTTCACCTGTCCCTGGATCCTGAACCTGTGCCTGTGACATTGACCTTTCTGCCTGTACCTGACATACCCTCTGGTGCCCTCTCCAATCTGCTGGTCTCTGGCCTGCCGCTACTCCATTTGCAATCTCCTATACATGTGCGCTACCATGTAAGCATAAACTCATACTACTCTGAGCATAAGACCTGGGGGCATCTGAGTACCTGTGAGCGTAACCAATCTCTACCGGAAAGGCGGCTGCTAAAGGTGAAGACCTCTTCTACCTGTTCTATGAGTTTATGCCGCACTGGTGCCCATAACAGACACACAGACTAGGGTCAATTTGTTAACAGCCAATTAGCCTACCAGTATGTTTTTGGAGTGTGGGAGGAAACCGGAGTACCCGGAGGAAACCCACGCAAACACGGAAATAACATACAAACTCCACATAGATAAGGCCATGATCAGGAATTGAACTCATGACCCCATTGCTGTAAGGCAGAAGTGCTAATTTGAATAAAAACTTGAGTATAATTCTTAAGCAAGGGCTCTGCTATTCCAAAATTGCAGTTATCCAGTGCAGGGTGTCACTTGCAAGCTGTTTAATTATATAAGAAATAGAGTATTCCACAGAAGAAAAGTCATGCATTAGTTATACAGGGTTAAAAATAGTGGAGAAAGTGCCTAGTGTTCAGATGCTGTTGGGAGAATTTACTGTGGTTAACAAGTAGTATCTCTGGGGTTAAATCTATCATAGAGAGTCTTTAGATCTTGTAAGAGGATTGTTCACATAATCAATTTATAATTGCAGATTTCATTAATTTGAAGGTGCTTAGAATATACAGCAAAATGATTATTGTCTTGCTGCAAAAACTTTCCTACTTGCCTGCTATTGCCAGATGTCGAAGTCAGCAAATTGGATAAAGTCATTTCAATTAATATCGAGCAAACTTGGTTGTCTTTGTCTGCAATTATGCGTAGAGCATGCTACGGCGTGGAAGGGCGTATCCAGCCGCAACACGTGGCAATAACAGTTTTTACACTTTTGTATACATTCGCACAAACACACACATTTGTAAATTGTACACATTAATCGTAGTTGCAACACATAGTTATTTATGTCGAAATATAGTAGTGTTTATGTGTAATATTATAAGTTATATGCATATTAGTGATACATATGGTTCAGGTTAAAGGAAATGTGTCATGTCTGATATCATATTAATCCCCTTTACATCAGCAGCTGTCCGGTTCATTCGGCGAAGAGATCGCACATTGCATACTCTAGTTATTGATGTTAGGGAATAAACCTTTAATATGATGCTGACTATAAAATGCTAAAAGACTGGTTGTAACTGGAGTCTTGGCGGGAAGAAAGGAGCACATCCCCTGGAGAGATGAACCCCACCTTTGGATTCTTTAGTTTGAACTAGCCTATGATCTGCAACCCCCTGGACCTTCCTGAAGCCTGGACCAATAGAAGCAAGCCATACCATCTGCATTGTTTTACTGTATTTCTGTTTGCATATAAGCAGTAGGTTTAATCTAGTGTTCAGTCATATTGACCACAGACTTAAGACCTGAATGACTGTTCACTGGATCCAGAGCGCCTGTGATAAGTAACGGCTGTACTTATTATTATTTTGCTTGAATTATTCTGCTACTTTTTGAGAATAAATATTTGTGCGTTGGAAACACAAATCGAGATTCGACAATCGTTATTGGATAGCGGCAAAACGTGCATAGCACAGAGAAATTATTGGGATAGGTGCTTTGTGCAATTTAGATTTGCACCTCCTTGCTGACTCTTTGTATGGCCAGATCATTATGTAATTATCTGACACAACAAGAAATGGGAATAAATGTTGTTTATTTTATGTGTCAGATCACACAGTGTGCAAAAACATAAAGGAAAAACAGCTACTAGCTGTAAGCAGGCGCAGGCTGGCAAGGTTCAGCCCGGGGGGCGCACAGGACACACGACATGCGATGCGGCCGCATCGGCCAGTAAAATTTAGGGGGTAGGGGGGGGGGGTGGCCGGCCCAAACAGCTGTCAGACTGCCCCCCTGCCCAGCCTGCCCCTGGCTGTAAGGCAGGAACACGTAAAATTAGACAAAGTCTAAGACAGCAGAACAAGAGAAACAGGTCTTGAGGCAGGCGACAGACAATGAAGTCCGGGACAGGTAAATTACTAGACCAAGGAATCCAGCAGCAGCATTCAAACTAGATTGAACCTGGGATAGAGTAGAACCAGTAAGTTGCACTCACAAGCTGAACTGAACAGAATGATCTGGCAGGTAGTGTAAGGCTCCGTCAGATCATATAGAGTAGGTGAAGTCAAATAATGGTAAAAAGACTTATTAACATCATCATAGAAACTATTTGAAGTTCTATAACAATAATATTTTTAAAGGGTAACCTAGTGGTCAAAGTGGGGGTGTATACGGTGGAATGCCATACCACCAGTTCTCCAACTGATTTCATTGTAAAACGAATACATTTCATTTACTTACATTCCCATTACATTTTTATACCACCACTTCTAAATTTTCCATAACACCACTTCTAAATTTCCACTTCCATCACTGCTGTAACCAAATAATATTGGCATTAGACCTAGGAAATATAAATGTAACAAAACAAAATGTGATAGTCCTTTTATGCATTAATGGACAACTGCCAGAAAAAAAGAAACTGATAAACCACTAATTTGGAGTTATCTGTTTAAATGTAAATGATGTATCATTGATAAAATCAACAATTTAACTGGCAATATTGGATTTATATGTGGTTTTAGCAGAAAAGCAAAGCTATACAGATTTTTTATATAAGGGTTGGATAAAAACCATTAAGCTTATCCTCGTTGCAGCTCCTCTGTTGCTGATTCAATGGAAGACTGGCAATATTTTACAGAAGCTCAACCACAGAAGTTTGGTGTGTCCACAAGAATGTCCTAGGTCTGACAATTAATGGCTGGAAATACTGACATTAAGAATGCAAGTCAGCATTTTCCTGATGGAGAGAAATAGGAAGAGCTGAGTCGCATTTTGAAACGTACCATTACAAATAATATTCTTATTGAATTACACAAATCAGAGGTGATGGTTAATATTCCATGACCCTTGCATGGTGTCCTCTCATCTGTTATATTTATTACAACTCCAAACATTGCATCCAAAGCATAACTGCGCACACCTTGGTTTTTGCACAAGCACAGTCATGCCCAAAAATATTGGCACCCATGCAGTTTTTCCTAATAAAGCGCTATTTCTACAAGAAACTTGTTGAAATGAAACACTGTGAGGTGTTCACATAATTATTTCTTGGGTTTGCAATGGAATAAAACACACAAATCATAGCTTATTCCGCGCAAAAATCCTTAAATGGGATCACTTTGTCCCTTCACCATTACACTATGCCCATTCATGATGACTCTGTGCCCCTTAATGCTTGCACTGCCCCTTCACCATTACACTGTGCCCCTTCACCATTACACTTTGCCCTTTCATGCTCACACTGCCCCTTCACCATTACACTGTGCCCCTTCATGCTCACATTGCCCTTCACCAGTACACAGTGCCCCTTCATGTTCACACTGCCCCTTCATTCTCATACTGTGCCCCTTCATGCTTACACTGGCTTCACCATTACACTGCACTCTCCTTCATTACTTTGCCCCTCCATCGCTATTTCCTATCATCATTTCCTCTCCGTTCCTTTAATTACCTTTCTTCTGTCTTCTTTATTCCAGGTCCTCTTTGCGCCGCTCCTCACTGAATATGTCGGACATCATGATGTCACACCCGACATTCAGTGAGAATGGAGCAGGGAGGAGTGAGAAAGGAGGAGCATGCTAGGTCCCAGGTGCCGCCGGATTGGTAAGAATTTTTGCCCTGGTCTTGGCACCCCAGTGACGGTGCTGTGGCACTCCAGGGAGCCGCGGCGCACACTTTGGGTACCGCTGCCTTATTAGACGGTAGTTTACTCTTGTCAATTAGTGTAATCATTAGCTTAGTTTGTAATAAACCTGTTCAGCAAATGTATTAATCAACAAATCAACAAGGCCTCTTCGGAGTTTTTCTGTGAAAAGTTGAATCAAATTCCATATAACATCAAACTCACCTTTAATTGCAGCAAAATTGGTGTTAATTTCCTGGATTCCTTGGAAAATGGAAGTTTATTGACAATCATATACATGAAAACCACAGATTCATATTCTTACACAAGTTAACCCGTGCATGATACTCATGCATTCTAGTCAAATCAAGCTACTTAAGGTGTTAAAAAGGTTCTTGTCATGCATTTGGGCCATAGCCCAGGCCTCCTCAGGGGAAGAGTGTTACTTCCTGACGCAAGCGCCCTTTTTTAACGTGGTTTTGTCTACATGTCACCACCTCATCATTTTTCTCCATCACCTCATCCTTCATCTTTATCGCCACATCTATCCAGATGTCTATCCAGACACAGGGATCTCTCTCAGCGGTCCTGAGTATCACACTCCTCTCGCTCTGTCACCCCCGGCAACCACCAACCTCTCCCCACTGTCACCCCCGGCAACCACAAACCACTCCCAACTGTCACTTCTCCTTCAAGAAATATATATATATTTTTTAAAAATCTTTATAAACACTTTTAACAATTAACAAATTAAATTAACAAATTAAAAACATCTTAGTATACCAAATTTCAGGCCTTTCTGAGTTTTTTCCCCACACACACTAAGAATTTAGTAGGTCAGTGTATAACTCCGCCCAGCAGGTGGCGCTGCAGCTTGTTTATTTTCCACACACACACACACACAGACTAACACACGCCACTAGGCTTTTATATTATAGATTGCTACTGCGGCAATCACCATCCCTAAAAGTAAATTCCAAAGAATAAGACAGAATTGTACAAAATTAAAACATTTTGATGATCACAAATTATGAAATAGAAATTTATTAGCAAGGGCTATGAAAATAACACTATGGAAGACACAATAAAGTGTATCCAATATAGTTCTTTGCTAAAAATAAAGCTAAGCCTAAAGAGAATCATTTAAAAAGAGTTCAGTTTATCACTGGTTTTAATTCCCAATATTAAATATTAAACAATTAGAGCAAATTGTTCACATACATTGTTCTTTACTAACAAAAAATAAATCCTTGACAAATATTACTTCCAAAAATCCTAAACTTATTTACCATAGAAATAAGAATTATGTGATAAATTAATAGAAAGCAGTGCCTCTAAACCTGTTAAATGTATTTCAATTAAAACTAAAGGTTTTTTTCAGATGCGCAGACTGTATTATGTACAAAATATGGAAAAATAAAGAAGTGATATCCACGACCATGGGAACATTGTTTAAGATCAATTAATTTATTACCTGTAATAAGACAAATTGCATAAATTATGCTGATGTTGTTACTTTTCATGTATTTATAAGAACGTTTTACAACATCACATTTTTTCCATTTAGTTTATTGAAAAACCATCTACAGACAATGTAGAATATGTACATGTACACCTGATATGCCAGAGATAATCAGAAATGTTTTGGTGTATGGATTTTTGTTGGAATCTTAGGTAAGTTATAGTCATTTATTTTGTTGTAATTAAATTAGAGATGAAAATGCCTTATACATGAAGTCTGCATGGCAAAGCAGATTATGTTAATCTTTTAAGCGATACTCACAAAATTTGGGATCATTAGATTTTGTTGTATTATTATTAGGGATGAGCGGGCTCGGATATCTGAAATCCGAGCCCACCCGAACCTTGCCGATCCGAGCCGGATCCGAGACAGATCCGGGTATTCCCGCCAATTGCAAAACTGAAAGCGAGGCTCCGAGTCATAATCCCGTTGTCGGATCTCGCGATACTTGGATTCTATAAATTTCCCGCTGGCCGCCGCCATCTTCACTCAGGCATTGATCAGGGTAGAGGGAGGTTGTTTTAGGTGGTCCTCTGCCCTGCTATATCCTGTGCTGTGCTGTGCTGTGCTCAGTCCAGTGGTACTGTGTCCTGTGCTCTGTCCTTCTGAGTTCAGTGGTGCTGCTGGGTCCTGTGCTGTGTCCTGTTCACTTCAGTCCAGTGGTGCTGTGTCCTGTGCTCTGTCCTTCTGAGTTCAGTGGTGCTGCTGGGTCCTTGGCTGTGTCCTGTTCAGTCCAGTGGTGCTGTGTCCTGTGCTCTGTGCTTCTAAGGGCATAGTTATTTCCCCATTATTCCCAAGTGTTTAAAAAAATAAAAAAAAGTTATTAAAAAAAATACAAAAAACGAATTTAATTTTTTTTTAATTACAAAAAAATTTGCACAACCAATCCTGCAGTATAAGCCCATTGGTACTGCAATATTACCAAGTTCACACATTCAGCAGTAAAAGTCCAGTGGTACTGCAATATTACAAAGTTCACACATTCTGCAGTATCAGTCCAGTGGTGCTGTGTCCTGTGCTCTGTCCTGCTGAGTTCAGTGGTGCTGCTGGGTCCTGTGCTGTGTCCTGTTCAGTCCAGTGGTGCTGTGTCCTGTGCTCTGTGCTTCTAAGGGCATAGTTATTTCCCCATTATTCCCAAGTTTTTAAAAAATAAAAAAAAAGTTATAAAAAAAATAATTATAACCAAATTTGCAAAACCAATCCAGCAGTATAAGTCCATTGGTACTGCAATATTACCAAGTTGACACATTCTGCAGTATCTTGTGCTACATATAATGGAGACCAAAAATTTGGAGGATAAAGTAGGGAAAGATCAAGACCCACTTCCTCCTAATGCTGAAGCTGCTGCCACTAGTCATGACATAGACAATGAAATGCCATCAACGTCGTCTTCCAAGCCCGATGCCCAATCTCCTAGTACAGGGCATGTAAAATCCAAAAAGCCCAAGTTAAGTAAAAGTAGCAAAAAGAGAAACTTAAAATCATCTGCGGAGAAACGTAAAGTTGCCAATATGCCATTTACGACACGGAGTGGCAAGGAACGGCTTAGGCCCTGGCCCGTGTTCATGACTAGTGGTTCAACTTCACCCAAGGATCTTAGCCCTCCTCCTCCTCCCCCCCCCTACAAAAAATTGAAGAGAGTTATGGTGTCAGCAACAAAACAGCAAACAACTCGGCCTTCTAAAGAGAAATTATCACAAATCCCCAAGGCGAGTCCAAGGGTGTTGGTGGTTGTCAAGCCTGACCTTCCCATCACTGTACGGGAAGAGGTGACTCCTTCCACCATTTGCAGCACGCCCTCTGCATATGCTGGAAGGATCACCCACAGTCCAGTTACAGATTTGGCTAATGAAGGTGTGAATGTTGTACACCGGGAAGAGGATATTGATGTAGCTGGGGATGAGGAGGATGTTGATGATTATGATGCAGACAGATACCAAATTGCCTTTCTCAATTTCTATTTATATTCTAGATTATATAACGGCTGAATAGTTTTCTATTTTACTCCTAGTGGAGAGGGGATCTGATGCAGACAGATACCAAACTGCCTTTGTCCATTTCTTTGTATATTTGAATTTCTAGTTCTACAGTCTATGCAGGCTGCTTTTTTTATATTCAACTACAAGTGTAGGGCGGGGGTGGGGGGGCATAGATACTAGCCACCAAAAAAACGTGGTCTATTTAATTTAACTTTCTAGCTCCACAGTTTGTGCAGCCTGCTTTTTTTTATCTTCAAAGTATTTACAAGCCTTGCAATCTAAATTAACAAGAGGTAGTGACGTGCTAGAACTCCACCCTCTATATGCTGCAGAGGATGGAGGAGCATCAAAAGGCCATTCAAGCCTACACAGCCACCTACGACATAGGAAACCCTCATTTTCTTCCACATCTATGGCTGCGAGGAAAAAGCTCAGTTTTCCTAAAAGAGGCGCTGGCGGGGATGCTGATAACATCTGGTCCGGACTGAAGCACCTGCCAACCATTGCAGACATGTCTACTGTCGCTGCATTGGATGCTGTCACAATTGAAAAAATGGTGGAGGATTACTTTGCTGACACCATCCAAGTAGACATGTCAGACAGTCCATATTGTTACTGGCAGGAAAAAAAGCCAGTTTGGAAGCCCCTGTACAAACTGGCTCTATTTTACCTGAGTTGTCCCCCCTCCAGTGTGTACTCGGAAAGAGTTTTTAGTGCAGTGGGTAACCTGGTCAGTGAGCGGCGAAGGAGGTTGCTTCCTCACAACGTTTACTACCGGGGCCACTCCACTGTGCAGTCCATATTTAGGTGTATCAGATATTAAACAACGGTGACAGTTGATGCCCAATTTTTTAATTATATTGTTGGCGCTGTAAAAAATTGTGTTCCGGGCACACCACACTACGCAGTCCATACCCTTTTTTGGTGGAATTCTGACCCGTGGAGGGTTTTTTATTATATTGTGGCCTCGGTACCAAATTGTGTACCGGGGCCACCACACTACGCAGTCAAGAAAGATAGATGCGTATCATAGATAAAGCACATTCAGTGTTGTGGGGCAAATTGAAAAATATTCAAAATGCACTGTCATTATCAAAAACAAGAGGTTTTGACACGCTGAAACTCCAACATGTATATGATGGAGGATGGAGGAGCAGCCGTATGTGCAGTGTAATGCAGACCTGTTGAAGGTTTTCTATATATTATATTGTGGTGGCCAGTGGCCAGTCCTCTACGCAGTGCAGATACTATTTTTGGGGGTAAGTCAGACCTGTTGAAGGTTTTCTATATATTTTATTGTGGTGGCCAGTGCCCACTACTCTACGCAGTCCAGATACTATTTTTGGGTGTAATTCAGACCTGTTGAAGGTTTTCTATATATTTTATTGTGGTGGCCAGTGGCCAGTCCTCTATGCAGTGCAGATACTATTTTTGGGTGTGATTCAGACATGTTGAAGGTTTTCTCTATATTTTATTGTGGTGCCCAGTGCCCACTACTCTACACAGTCCAGATACTATTTTTGGGTGTAATTCAGACCTGTTGAAGGTTTTCTCTATATTTTTTATTGTGGTGCCCAGTGCCCACTACTCTACGCAGTACAGATACTATTTTTGGGTGTAATTCAGACCTGTTGAAGGTTTTCTCTATATTTTTTATTGTGGTGGCCAGTGGCCAGTCCTGTACGCAGTCCAGATACTATTTTTGGGTGTAATTCAGACCTGTTGAAGGTTTTCTATATATTTTATTGTGGTGCCCAGTGCCCACTACTCTACGCAGTCCAGATACTATTTTTGGGTGTAATGCAGACCTGTTGAAGGTTTTCTATATATTATATTGTGGTGGCCAGTGGCCAGTCCTCTACGCAGTCCAGATACTATTTTTGGGTGTAATGCAGACCTGTTGAAGGTTTTCTATATATTTTATTGTGGTGCCCAGTGCCCACTACTCTACGCAGTGCAGATACTATTTTTGGGTGTAATTCAGACCAGTTGATGGGTTTTTAATTATATTGTGGGGAACACTCCTCTACGCAGTCCAGAAAGATACCTCGTTGCAACGTTTTGTACTAAAAAAAATAAAAAATTGTGAGGTGTTAGGTGTTCAGAATAGCCTTTAAATTAGTGGAAATGATTGTTATTGAATGTTATTGAGGTTAATAATAGCATAGGAGTGAAAATAAGCCCAAAAACTTGATTTTTACACTTTTTTTTTTTTTTTCAAAAAAAATCCGAATTCAAAACCTTAAATCCGAACCAAAACCTTTCGGCAGGTGTTTTGCGAAACAAATCCGAACCCAAAACATCGCGAAAATCCGGATACAAAACACAAAACACGAGACCTCAAAAGTCGCCGGTGCACATCCCTAATTATTATTTAGACTTTATTTAGAAGCAACATTACATTGTAAAGTAGCAATTAGTCTGTATAGACTCTTTTTCTTGTTTTAACGCATCATTGGATATTTTTTTTATGATACCAAAGATGGAGAAATATCTTGCAGACTCAGCACTCTCTGCTTGTCTGTGGTAGATTGTGAAGCTTTGGGTTAATTTAACATAAACCCAATATACCTGCTTTTTAAGTATATATGTAAGTGCTCTCTGCGCAAAATCATATCCGGATTGTCAGACTGCCATAACCTTTCCTATTTGTGACTCCATATCATTATGCTCATTAATCGGACACCTTTGAATATGTCTATTTAATTTTGACAATGCATTAGATAAAGGTATATTGTTAGCACTGCTCTAAATCTTCATAATGTCATGGGTTTCAAAACCAGAGAAATAGCATTATATATTTTTAATATAAAGAAACACATGGTTTTATATTTAGTGGTCTGCGAGTGTAGCAGTCTCAGTATAACTGGTATGCCAGAGATAATGACGAAATAGGTTTCTGTTGTGAATTTCCACTTGTGGCTATCTAGTTTGCTGTAATTTATCTGAAATAAACATGTTATATTTTGGATAAATTTCCTATATGGAATACAGTTAGATGACTTCAAGGTACAATCGTGATGTTGACGTCCATTCAGGGTTTTACTACATTAGTAGTACATAACCATATATATTTTTCTATTTCACTGTTTAATTTTATTATATTTTTTTTATTTTGGGAATACATATGTATTGGGATTGGATGTTAAGGACTTTAAAAAGCCAGTAAGGACTTTCATGTCTTCCACTTTGATAAAGATACTCCGGTATTGAAATGCGTTGGTGATTCTGATTCTGGTGTTACTAGGCGGACTTCTTCTAGCGGGATTTCTCCCTTCACTTAAACATCTTGGACATGTGTCTACAGCCCGGGCTTTTAACAACTACACACTTCGTCAAGAGGAGATAATACACTGTTTTCTAGCTTCAATCTGGTAGGAACCTCAATATCATCATCATCATCATCATCAACATAATCATCATTATTTATTTATATAGCGCCATTAATATACCAGAAGAAGTATTTTGTTACAATGGATGTGCAATATATTAAAATGTTTTTTAAAGTTTAAAACGTACCACACAAGGAGACTCTTCATGTTTTGCTTTCTTTCATATATTGCTTATATTAAAGAACACAAGGAGCTTAAAAAATTGATCATTTACACGCTGATTCTTCTTTCTGTTCATGTTAGTGCAAAATAGGCAGCCCTTCACATTTTGATCAAATATATCAAACAATATTACACTATTGTATATATTTTTATTTATTTTGGAGGGTGATTTCAAGGATTGATTTTGATTCTGCTATATCAGTATACTTGGCATTGCATTTATTACTAATTCACTGCACCTGTTTTTTTTTACGGGGATGTGAGCACTATTCACGTGATAACACAGTTGGATTTTGGATGTATATAGTATACAAACGTGCTAAAATCCATTCTATACACCTTAAATAATTTTTGTTTTTTCTACTTTTTTTATAGATATTTAAGATCACTATGATAATGACAACAAAAAGAAGAAGTACAAGCAGAATTTAGTGATTTAATATTGAGGCTTCACAATAAGGATTATTAAGGACTTTTTTTAGGACTGTTGCTTTTTGCCTATTTTTCTGTTTGATTTTATTTGTTTGTTTCAAACATTAGTGCCGTCATTCTTCTCACATTAATAGTAGCGAGTTTGCTCCTGTGTAAGTTTACTTGAGATTATCAGACTTTATTTTTATTCAATTATATTAGCATGGTGGCTAAGTGGTTACCACTTCTGCCTTACAGCAGTGGGGTCATGAGTTCAATTCCTGACCATGGCCTTATCTGTGAGGAGTTTGTATGTTCTTCCCGTGTTTGCGTGGGTTTCCTCCGGGTGCTCCGGTTTCCTCCCACACTCCAAAAGCATACTGGTAGGTTAATTGGCTGCTAACAAATTAACCCTAGTCTCTGTGTCTGTCTGTTTGCGTGTTAGGGAATTTAGACTGTAAGCCCCAATGGGGCAGGGACTGATGTGAGTGAGTTCTCTGTACAGCGCTGCAGAATTAGCAGCGCTGTATAAATAAATGATCATGACTCTCAGTTATTATTCATTTGTTTTCTAAAAAGGTATAATACAACAGCACATTGATCTTATTCGACATTTGACATTTCAATCATTACAATCGGTATTTATTCATTTAAAATTACTTCATCCAATTTTTTTTACTTCAGTACTATGTTTATAATAAAATCTCCATTCATTAATGAGAAAGTGACTTTTTGTTGTTTACCATTAAATAAGGATTAATTAGTACAATTTCATGTTGTACTTACTATTATAAAATAGTGTGACACAATTGCCATGTTTATTTATGTAAAACATTCTGTAAAATCATTTCCAGTTCATTCAAGCATTGAAACATTACTCAGGGTTATTAATCATATTCGTGGGATTATCTATTATATGATCATTAGAGTATTGTACACTTTAATAGGAAAATCATAATTTTATGGTTTGCTCCAATGTAAACATTTTGTGATTCCATTTCTTCAAGAGCTCCAGCTGAAGATCCCTCATGTGTCAACGTGCCCAGAACACTAGATCTATTGCTGAAGAAAGCATTCCCAATAGCTGCAGCACTTGCCTTATCATTGTCTGATAATGAATAAGCAATTGCCTTGCCAGATATTGGATATCTTTATTTATATGTTGTCTATTTGAACTCCTAGACACTTTATATATTCCATAACATAGCAATGGTTCCTTTCTTTTATTAAACTGCACCAAAATGCCAGACCTAGACAATAGTTGATTCATGTGAGTTACAATACATTTGTACCAGTTAATAGGTCAACAATTATTTTTTTGTTTTGTTTATTTGTTGTATGTTTTTAAATAACTAAGCATTATGGATGTTTTAAAAGGGATCTTTGAAAGAAAAACATGAAAGGAGAACACAGGAAGGAAATCATTGAAATAAAAAAGCTAATTAGGTTAGGCAGTAAGGAAATAATGTCAAATAATGTATCAGATTTGATTATTACTGTAATATTTTGTGTTATTTTTCCCCCCAGTGGGATGTATACCAGGTTGATTGGATTTTGCTTGGTTAGAACTGAAAATATGCTTTGCTGATTATCAGACAAAAAGTGAAATCAATTCACTGGGTTTGCAATGCAGGAAGCTATTGTGACAGGTACAGGGAATAGTTAATGTGGGAAGCAACATGAATATCAATATTGGGGGGGGACACATTATATTGCAGAGAATAAATACAGGTGGCCATGATATGGGAACAATCAATACATGGAATTTAATGATATGGCAGAGAATCAAATGGGACCAGCATGATATGGGGAGAGTCAATATGTGGGTACATGCTATGAAGAGGATTGATACGGTGGGCTGTGATATGGGAAAACAATGAATGTAGGGGGACATTATATAGGGAAGAATTGATTCAGGATGGCCAAGATATGGCGAGAATAAGTACAAGGGATTTGAGAAAAAGAAAAGATGGGGAAAAGAAAGATAAAGGTCATACTGTGTGTGCCACCAGGAATACCAGCTGATATATAATATGGAAATAACAGCTACAAGTACTTACAATATTGGAATTCCAGAGCAAACACCTAAATTACAGTTCCATTTAGGAGTAACTATTGTTGATATGATGACTATGTCCTTGTAACAGTCTGAAGTCAGAATCAGAGTTGGATAACTGGAAAGGAAGGCAGACCAATATAGATTCACTAGAATAAAGAATGGTCATAGCCAGCTTAGTTCGTTATACAGTAAGGCAGATTTGAACAAGTGTTGAGGCAGAGGTGAAGTCAAGGTCAAATTGGTAAACATACACGTGTGGAGAATGATTTAATACAGTATAACAGTAACTAGATCACTGGGCAGGAGCACAATAATCTGGCAAGAAGGAAGTAACAGGGCCTGGTTTTATATAGGAAATCATCTGGTGGAGCTAGAACACACTAGAATATCAAGATAACGATTAGACTGTGCTGGACATAGGGCAAAAGCAAGGAGTTTTCCAGCAGCTAGAATAGCCTCCAGAGGTTGCACCTCTACTGAGTACTGTCAGGAGAACTGAGTTTGAGTCCTTCCAGGTTGTCCTCCAGTTGCTGGCGTATTGGGAAATTGAAGGTGAAACTTTTAAACTAATCTAGAAGTGTGAACATTTTCTGTTGACTTGCAAGAACTTTCTTCTGATCTGTGTCCTCTCCTTTTAACCAGATGTTGCAGTCTATTTCTGTGGGTTCTACTGTCCAGGTTCTTCCTTACCATAAATTCTTCTTCCCTTTCAACAATGACTGGTGGTGAGTCAAAATTTGACCTGTAAAGTGGTTCTCATGAAATGGTTTAAGCAGAGAAACATGAAAAATGAGATGTATTTACATAGAGTGTGGAAGCTCTAAGAGGAAAGCAACTTTGTTAATTTGTGATGAAATCTTAAATGGTCCAATAAACTTTTGACCTTGTTTGAGAGAAGGTATTGGTTGTTTCAGGTTTTTAGTAGAAAGCCGGACTTTGCCTCACACCTGAAAACTAGGTATAGGTCTACAGTGTCTTTCTGCAGCTTGTTTATAATGTTCCTGATCTTTTCTGAAAGTTTCAGCCTATCTTGTGTTTCCTTTAAAGATGTGATTATATTGGTTACAGCTGTATTTGGTGTGGAATCTGGGAAATTCCGAGTTAACATTGGATTGAATTCTAAGTTGTCAAAGAAAGGACTTTGGAAAATTAAGCTGTGTTCAGAATTGTTATAAGCAATTTTTCTGGGTAAAAGGTCCATCCAATCACTGTGAAGGTTAATGGTGAAACATCGTAATCATTGTTGAGCTGTTTCTGTTTGACCATTTTACCACTGATGGAAAGAAGAAGACAAATTAATATTCACTCCTAGGGCAGTGCAGACATTCTTCCAGAATATGCAAGTGAAGTGAACACCTTTATCTGAATCTAAATTATCAAGAATGCCAAGAATATTTCTTGAATCACTAATTCCGCAGTATGTTCAGCATTTTGATAAAATGAACCATCTTTACAAGACGGTCTACTATAAAAAGGATTATTGCCAACCCTTTAGAAGGAAGTAAGTCAACAATGAAATCAATAGAAATTAAGCTCCAATGGTGAAATGGAATAGGAATACGCTGAAGGAAATACCCAATAATGAGTTACGCTCACATAAGGTATGCTAAATCATATTTTTGAACATGTTTTTTAAAAACTTGCCCAGCAGAAAGAACATGTTAACCGTTCTTGAGTTTTGTATATATCTAAATGCCCAGCAGGACTTTAACACTTCTACTCGTGCTGGCTCATGTACATAAAGGCGATGAAGCTAAGTCCAATAGCCATTGTGGAATGTTAAATTAACATCCACAAAAGGATGCTTAAGAAAATGGTGACTATCATATCCATCTTTCAGAAGACTGAGTAAATCCATTCTGTGACCCTAAATTGTTATTTTCTGGAGGGTAGTATTTCCAGTGTTTCCTTCCAAATTGGTTTCAGAAATCATTCTAGAGAGGGCACCAGCTATGCCATTCCTGGATCCAGTTTAGTATGAAATTATAAAGTTAAAGCGAGAGAAGGATTAAGTCCACCTAGCCTCTCTAAGGCGTCGGTGCTTGGATTCCCAATACTGAAATCCCCAACAAGGAGGATGTCAGCATGGCACTGTCCTCAGAAATGTGCTGTGTCGCTAATTAGGTAAGTCTTTATTATATTCATGTCGGTTTGATAGTCTTCACCTTTTTTTGTCTGTGATTTCAGTGTTGGGAACACTTATCCAACCCGTCCAGGGGACAATTGATTAGCAGCACATATAAAGTCCAGATTTATATGATTGGTAAGGACTGTCACAGAATGGACAGAACCTTCAAAATGGTGTCTTTATTATGAAAAAGCACATTTGATGACCAGTAACTCTTTATTTCCAATATCATAATTCTTCTCAGATGAGGTTATTTGACTAGAGAATTGCTCCAATATCGTCAGAGGCATCAATTCAACAACAAAAGATAGTTAGGGATCTGCACGTACCAATACTGGTGCTGATGTAAAAAGAGTCTTATAAAAGCTTCTAGTGCCTTAGGTGTCACTTTTAAAGGAACTCCCTACTTGGTGAGCAATTATTCCAGAACAGTTTTTTTATTTATTGAATTTACCATAGAAGTTTGCAAAGCCAATAAACCGATATATTTCTTTTACTTTTTTAGGACAGGTAATTAACACCGTCATCAGTTTTACAGGGATCCATGCTCATACCATCTGGGGAAATAATATATGTTTAAAAAGTTAATGCACTATGAGACTGTTGTCTCTCTTCTTTTCTCTTTTATCCCCAAACTATATGAATTGCGAATTTCACTGAATGAGAACATCTACACTGAACATACTTTGTGGAGATTACATCTTTGATGAACTATAAGGACTATATCTTGAACGACTTTTATTTCATATTACTTATATCATCAATACCCTACAATTGTACTCTATGTTATATTGTAGCGCCATTAGATGTGGAATTTTCTATATTTGTTTACATTTGCTGAATGAAAAGGTGATATTCAGTCCACCAATAGGCAGCCACAATAAGAGCGCTCAACCTCTACCTCTATATATATTATATTTGATACTCTAACAATTGGATTTTGACCTATTCAAAGTCACTTTCCTTTATTTTAATGTGCAAACAGTTCTTCCAAAGCTTTTTAAGTACAATGCAGACATGTTTGCAATGTTTTTCAAGTTTAACAGAAAAAATAAGGATGCCCTACAGATAGGCAACTACAAATTGATCTAGTAGATCTCTTAAAACATCATTGACCAAATACTCAAGATGTCCATATCTGGCCTTGAAGGAAATTTTCCACTCATCTCCCAGTTAAATACAAATTCGATTTTTTTTTTTTATAAATTCTTTATTTATTAGAAAGAGAAAAGTACAACAATGTATATTATCAATGAAGCATGGTAAATGAGCATATTGTTATATTTAATACAATGATATACTATGTTATCAGAGAGAAATATGCAAAGTATAGATGATTGAAGTCTATCTGTCGACAATTACAATAAAGCAAGCAAACAACTATTTCCTCTTTCTTTTCTTTTTCTTTTTTTTTTTTGAATGAATCAAAATGCACAGAATTTGACACAGAAAAACAATAGAAAAAGAAAGGGGGCTGACAAGGAATAGGAATAGGGGAAAAACAAGAGGAAAGAAGGAAAGGGCAGGAAGGAGGGGGAGAGTATGAGGAACTCTTTATATTATTTTCAAATATTCACGTGGTGAGTGGAGGTGACTGTCAAACCATATCCCTGAATAGGTGAAGGGTATACCAATTTAAATCACCTTATATAAGAAATAAAAGGGTACATTTTTAAATGTGTAGCCCTCAATCGATCGAGGTTGGAGTGCAAAGAAGGCTCTTAAATTCTTCTGTTTCCTTAAACTCCAACCAGCTAAACCAGATGGCCGTGAAATCTGAGTATTTATCTTTTATAGAAAGAATAATATCATCCATTGACAAATAAAATTCCACTCTGGTGAACCAATCCTTGACTGAAGGGGGGTAAAGAGATCACCAGTGCATTGGAATAACTGCTCTAGCTGCATTGTTTAAGTGTTTTAAAAGTGATTTCTTGTATTTGGATGAGGGAATATTAGAAAGAGATAAAAGCCAAAAACCTGAATCTTCAGGAACCTCATGACCAACAATGGTCCTGGAGAGCCTGATAACTTTATCCCAAAAGGGAGTAATACAAGGACATTCCCACCATATATGCACCAATGAGCCAAAGGCCCCTTTACATCTCCAGCATAATGAGGACATCTGAGGATGATATTTATGCAGTGTGGAGGGGCATCTATACCATCTTGTTAGAAGTTTGTAATGGGTTTCCACAACCGAGGCACTCACAGAGCAACTATGTGTGTTTTGATAGATCTTGGGCCACGCGGTCTGTGATATATAAGGTGCTAGATCACACTCCCATGGACCTGTGTAAGATGGAGCTGCTTGAAATATATCATTCATTAGGATTTTGTAAATACCTGAAATGGTATGGGAGGGGGTATTTTTAGAAAGACACAGAGCCTCAAAGGGATAAGAGTCCCTAACCAGGGATTTGTAGCCCTTCACTGACTTAACATAGTCCATTACCTGAAAATATCTCCAGTACTCGTTTGAGGGTAGCGAATAAGTAGACTGGAGCTCCTGAAAGGAACAAAGTTTCCCTTTGACCACCAGCTGGCCGAGGCTGATAATCCCAGCTCTAGACCACTTTTCAAATGAATTTCTGGACAAGCCAGGAGGAAAATCTGGATTAAACACGATAGGGGTCAAAGGTGAGGGGAATGATGCCACACTACTCCAGGTGCAAAGTTTATTCCACACTTTCAGAGTGGGTCCAATTGTAGGGTGATTCATCTTAGGGACCTTAGATAACCATGGAAGAGTACTTAGATGATTTCCACTGAAATTACCCTCCAACTCTACCCATTGCTTATCCTTTCCTCCTCTGGTCCACTCTAGGATTCTATTAAAATATACTGCCTGGAGATAGCTTTGAAACATGGGCAACGGAACTCCTCCTTGGTGCTTTCGTCTATATAAAATAGAGTGTTTAAATCTGGGTTTTCTCCCTCCCCTGACAAATCCACTGATGAGTTTTTGGAGATTATCAATAAATACCTTCAGGATCTGAATCGGTAGTGCTTGCATAATATATAAAACCTTGGGTAATATATTCATTTTTATAATACCCATTCTGCCAAACCAAGAAAACTTCGGAAGAGACCATGATCCTAATTCTTTTTTAACTTTAGACAGTAATGGAGTGTAATTTAGACGGAAGAGATGTTCATTATTTTTTGCAATGGAAACTCCTAAGTAACGAATGTGTGACGCTTGCCATTTAAATGGGAACGCCCCCTTAAGACCTGCAATCGTATGTTCTGGAGCGGATATGTTGAGCGCAGTAGATTTGGAATAATTAATTTTAAAGTTAGAGAGATGGCCAAACCTTAAAAATTCAGACATTAGATTAGGGAGAGAGATGACTGGGTTGGTGACTATTGGCAGTAAATCATCAGCAAATAGAGCTAAACGATATTCCTTATTTCCTATCTGCAGACCCGAAATATCAGGGTTACACCTTATAGCCCTCGCCAAGGCCTCCATGCATAATACAAATATCAAAGGTGATAATGGGCAGCCCTGATGAGTACCGTTAGAGATAGAAAAGGAGTCGGATAAAATACAGTTTATTCTGACTTTAGCTGAGGGACAGCTGTATAAGGCTAGAATTCTACTTAGACAGGAGGGGCCTACCCTGTCAAATGCTTTTTCGGCATCTGTCGACAGGAGGACCGTGGGGACTGAGGAGACGGAAACTGCATGTATGAGGTCAATTATTTTGGTTGTAATGTCTCTTGCCTCTCTTCCAGGGATAAATCCCACCTGATCGTTAGAAATCAAATTAGGTAGTAGCACTTTTAACCGGTTAGAGATTAATTTGGCAAATAGTTTGACATCAATATTTAATAAAGAAATCGGGCGATAACTGGGGCATAAAGCGGGATCTTTCCCTTCCTTAGGGATGACCGTAATGTGAGCTTCTAAAGACTGGGGCGAAAAACCATTTACACTAGAAACATCGTTAAAAGCATTTAGAAGAATGGGGCCAAGTTTTTCCATAAAAGCTTTATAGTATGAAATTGAAAACCCGTCTGGGCCAGGACTTTTCCCTGATGGGGAAGATTTAATGGCCTCTGACAATTCCTCAAGAGTGAAAGGAGAATCGAGCATGTCCCTGGTTTCATGTGAGATCCTGGGGAAACTAATATCTCTCAAATATTTGTTTATCTCCTGTAGCCTAGAGTCCTCATCATTACTTGAAGGGAAGGACCTGATGTTATATAGATGGGAATAGTATTTCCGAAAGGCTCCCGCTATATTATTGTCTGTGTGTTTCAGAGCTCCCTTATTATCTTGGATCGAATGAATGTAAGTAAGGGATCTTTGGGCTCGTAAAGCCTTTGCCAAAAGACGTCACAAATTCGATTTTAAGCTCCACATAGTTCAAGCTTGGTAAAAGTCTTGGCCCTCTATAGCCTCACAAACAATTCAAAAATTACATGGAATGGGTAACATTTTTTTGACTGTAATCTTATTTAACTTGCAAGAGTCAATACAGTGGCATAAGGTAAAGTCCTTCTTTACAATAAAAAGTAATACTGCAGCAACAATAAAGTGGGATGATGAATAAAACCTTTCTTTAAATTTTCCTCCTGGTATTCTCGTAGTATCTTTAACTCTGGTTCAGAAAGAGGATAAATCTGCCCAAAAAGTATTGATGATCCTGGTAACATATCAGTGAGAAAGATGTAAGGGTGATTAGAAGGTAAATGATCTGCATTCCTTTTATGACAAACATTTTAGATTTCTCTGTATTGTGGTGGCATCTAATTCACATCTTTAGAAGAACGTTCAGAGACATGTTTGGCTTCAGAGACCCTTGTTGACAGTTACGCTTACAGATAAATTGTGAGTATACAAGTTGATGAAGGATTAGGAGTTGATAGGGGATTCTCAAAATAAGGAAACATTTGAGTGAAGCAGTCAAATGAAAGCTTATAGTTTCACGACGTCCTGACTCTATAATCATTTGGGGCTGAATGGTTTCATAAGATACTGGCCCAGAAGACACAGGAGATCCATTTACAGTCTTCAAATTTACAAGAGCTTGTATAGACCTTGATTCAATGTGGTTGTACTGTGCATGTAAAGCCAGGGGTGATCTGTACTGAGATATTAGATATTAGAACAGCGGTACCCCAGGACTTTAGCATGTAGTGGTCGGATCTTATACAGTGGTCGAAGTAGAAATTTGAAGTGATGGTATGGAAAATTTAATGAAAATGTAAGTGAATGGGATTTTATAGTTTTACAATGAAGGCAGTAGGAAAGAGGCGGTATGGCATACCACTGTATACATCCCCACTTCGACCACTGATGTTATCTACAGCACAACCCTGTGACACAACATAAGTGTAATGTTAGAGATACAACAAACTAGCAAATTAAAATCACTCACAGGTGGTTGTCCAGATGACCAGGAACTAAGGAAATGCTGATTGATGACAATGGTCAGACAGAGGGTAACAGCCAGTGGAAACAGATACAAACACAATTTAAGAGGTAAGTGGCAGGGAGGTACAGTAGTCTGGTCCAGGCACAGAGTTAGTGGCAGTAAACAGGCAATCAGCATAGTGAAGTCCAAGCACAGGGTCAGCAACAGTGATCAAACAAAAATGCAGGATCAGACAGGAATTGTATTTTGAGTAAAATTGCTCTGCGTATGCTCAGACATGGACTATACACCAGAGAACACTAGAATATTTAATTAATGCTTGAACGCATAGGACACTTCCATCTGCCTACGATTTCAAGGGCGGAACAGGAAAGGGAAGGGGCGTTTGCAAATAGTCAATGTACAGTAAGGGCGTGCCAAGGTTGAGGGTACCCACATCTGTCTGATTCAGGCTCTGGGCATCTTTCATGTATGTGATTTTTAGTTGTATCACTTGTACCAGTTATAGGGCAGGTGTAAGTGCCGAGTGATAGTGACGACGGTCACGTATTCATGCTAGAACATGTGTTTGTAATCAAGTGCAACTATAAAAATGCATTTTATGTACAGTAGGAATTAATAACATACTAATAAAATGTATTTCATGTTCAAATATTTTTTTTACATTTATTTTTTTTATTTTACTGTTTGTTCATTAACGATTATTTTATTAACAGGTGTTAATGTATTTAATAATGTAATCTTTTTTTCTGTGTATTCTGATGGGACTTTTATGTACATATGTATTGTGCGTATTATGCAGTGTGTTGTAAGAAGAAAAAAATGGTTTCCTTGCGGTGTTTGTTAGGGCAGTGGTCGTAAGTTACTAATTGCAAGAGGTCTGCACCCTCAACAAATACAAAAAGTAGATTAATATATATTGCAATTGTCACCTACGCCACAAAATCAATCAAATGTGCGCTGCGGATATGTTCAAAAAATATATAATTTATTTATTCCATAATATAAAATGTATTAAAAATAGCAATAAAAAACCTCAAAAATACTGTTAATCCGCAAATAAGTCTTTACAGCATATACATAATTCAGTTAACACCTGGATATTGATAAGAACCACAGAGATTATTGTTGCACCTAAATAGTTAACCATTGTTATGAGATGTATGGATAATCAATAAAAAGTTCTCAAAATCCAAATAATAATAATAATGTTGTTTTGTTATAAACCTGAAAAGAGTAGTGGAAGCATCAGGACAGATGATGGTGCTGAATCTTTAGAATGATTTAGTAAGGTAGATAATGTCCTAAGTTATTTAAACCGAGTTTGCGGACAAAGTTTATGTGTAAAAAATAGGGGAATAGTCCGCAGTATAAGAATGGAAACGTCTCTTCTCAGATTCCTGGAAATATTACAGTTGAGGTTTCACAATTCCAATTGTATTGTACTGCCACACTAGCTATCCAGAGCCATCCAATATGTGCAATAATGAAAGGATTCCCCCTAACAAACCTGTTTTGATTATGCTGTCCCAGTCCTTCTCCGACTTTATGTACACGACAGCGCGTCTCATAGGCAGCCGGCTGTATAGACAAATAGAATCCACATCACTGTCCTCGCTTCACACTTAATAATAGTAGTGAATACAGCGAAAAACTTCTATAGGAATGAGCGACCTGACGTTTTTCATCGCCATCAGGAAATTTCCTCGGAGATATCCGGTGCACTCTGTTATGCCTGTCTGCATATGGAAAGTGCAGCAGAGAGCGTACTTACCCCCATATTCAAATAGAAACGTTCATGAGATCTTCTTGTTGTTGAATACACACATACCTGCTTGCATTTTCTGTCCATTTACAAAAATGCAAATTGCGTTCACTTTGTGTTAATTAATGAATCAAACTCTAAGTTCTGTCAGTGCAAAGTTGATGTCCATGAATTGGTGCCAGAACCAAATCAGGAATGGCCAGGCAGGTAATTAGAAGTGACCCGGAGTTGTAGCAAAATGGGATTGTTGAGGCAGAGGGCCAGCTTCTCCTACAGCCAGAGGAAAATGGATTGTGAAATGAGCTTTAATATACTGGGTTCCTTGGAAACAACTTGTTTAAAGACTGTCATAGCAATGATTGGACAAATAGTTGGCTACATGCATCAAGATCATCAGGGGACTCAATGCTGGCCAGTTCATTCTTCACTTGCCCAGAAATCTCCAGACAGAACTAACTTTTTTGGGCAGATGAATTCCATGTGGTGTAAATAATCCAACATCTATTAATCAATTACTCAGCAATCATCATCATCATTATCAACAGTTATTTATATAGCGCCACTAATTCTGCAGCGCTGTACAGAGAACTCATTCACATCAGTCCCTGCCCCATTGGAGCTTACAGTCTAGATTCCCTAACATACACACACACACACACACACACACACACACACACACACAGACAGACAGAGAAAGAGACTAGGGTCAATTTAGATAGCAGCCAATTAACCTACCAGAATGTTTTTGAATTGTGGGAGTAAACCGGAGCACCCAGAGGAAACCCACGCAAACACAGGGAGAACATACAAACTTCACACAGATAAGGCCATGGTCGGGAATCGAGCTCATGTCCTCAGTGCTGTGAGGCAGAAGTGCTAACCACTAGGCCACTGTGATACAATATACTGAGCCACAGAACATTTTTCCTGGCATAATACATGAGACTAGCTTAAGCAGTAGCACATTGATTAAGATCAACGAAAACTTGACTTGTCGCAGAAATAAAGAGTCCAACTTTCGAAAGATATTAATGTCTTGCTTTACGTAACCAGAGGCTCAGACAAGGGCTTCCTCAGTCAAAAGATTAGTAATGAAGACGACCTTCATTTCGTCATTAATGAACTGTGTGGGTTGCATTTGAAAACAAGCGTGGCATTGATTTAGAAACCTCTGTATTGATGACTATCCCTTCTGAATTTTGAAGGCATAGGTAGAAGTGAGATTCGTGCAGCTTCAGAATCAATATATCTTAAGGCTTCCCACAAATTAGCTATTTGTTCATGCTGAGAGTGAACAAGGCTTTGTAGTTTCCTCATCTAACTTTGATAAGGATAGGAGGTCATTAGTAACAGCATGCTTATTGCAGCATCATTTACTTGTTTATCTCTACAGTATGTCTCAGAGCCAAAGCAACTGCAGCTACAATAGATGAACTGCCAGCTTCTTTATTCTGACAGTTCCACATACAGTACCAGCATTATTGCTTAAAACGAAAAAGTCAACATCTGTCTAGTACAATGCTCATCAAGTATGCATTATTTTGCTTTCATAAAAGAATGTCATTATTGCCAGATGTCCTGCGTTTAGATGTGCATGTCAGTTACCCCTGCCTGATGAAGGTGAACCCCATGATTGTTTGCATGTCACTGCCTAGGTTACTATGCTATACATTGGTTGACAAGATACTCATTTACACAATTCACGTTTGATGTTTAATGACTCTTGTTTCACAAATGAGAAAGAGATGTTTGGTTCAGGATATAGAATGTTCTCAACATGAGATCATTTCAAGCAACTGTTTGCTTTCAGTCTGGTCAATCCAGGTTATTGAACTAATTGCCCTTACTTGTGCAAGTAACCTGGAAAGTCTGTCAATATTTTTTTACAGATTTTTGGCTATGGGTTTGGCATGGTGCATATTGGACCACACTGTAAACAAAGAATTTATTGCCTCTGTAGATACACAGATAAAAAAAACGGCTATGTTTCACAATTACTCAATGGTTTGTTTTTGTCACTCTTATTAATTATACTGCATATCTAAAACCTTATGATGTTACAAAATGGAATGTTTCAGCACATTTTGCAGATGACATCTGCCCTTTCATCGCCTCAGACAATGCATTTGTTAATTTTGTGTGATGAAACATATGCCTGAAGCATCGATGTTAGTGTAGGATGTGCAAACATGAAGGCCCTTGACAATGTTTGCAAGCTTAAATATTTTGTTTAAATATGAACTAATACCTCATACTTTCATTTTACTAGATACATACAGACTTGCAATGGTAAGGATAAATGCTAACAACTGTGTTTTTTGTAAATATAGATTAGTGCAAGCTGTATTGGACACAAGAATTAAGGAATGTATATCTATGGAAGAATAAGAAATAATCTGCACTAGATTACTATGTTATACCTGGATATTGCTGTGCTATATTTTAATGCTAACATATTGTTGTATTATTTCGTTGTGCTAGAATGTGATATTAGTATATTGCTGCACTATATGGGAATGCTTAGTTAATGCCGGTAAAATGGGAATTGTAATAGAATCTTGGACACACACACACACACACACACACGCGCACACACACACACAAACACACACATACACACACACAAAATACATTTTAAAACAGGCATTTAGATTTCAGGGTAAAAGAAACATGTTGACACGTTATTGTATTGTCCCATTTAAGCTAAACTGTTTATATTATGAGTAACATTGCTATTGCAGATCATAATAATGAGAATATATAATATCTTAAATGAAGTTCCATATCCTGATTCAAGAATCACTGTCCCTGCAATGTGTTATGTGTATCTAAGTAAATATAGTTATCTATTTGTACTGTATAAATGTATAGCATAATCTGTGTGTAAGTGGCTGGAAGGTAATTATATCTAAAGTCTATATGACTGTCCTACATCTAGCATATCTGCTATGCTATGCATGAGAATAATATAAAGTGATAAATATTTCTAATGGAAAGAGTTAATTCAGAGCAGAAAGGCAATAGCATTTCTGGGTAAACTGGAACTGCCTTTGTGAGTGGTTAATTAATGAGATAGAGAAAATATTACTGAGCACCTTACAAATCCCATATTCTATACTATATTCTTTAATTTTAACACTCTACCTATTATTTTCTGTACACCATTGCAAAAAATGTATCAGCCAACTGTTATCTGCTGCACTTTATTGTCTGTTATTCAGCTTTCTTTCGTCTAGACTTATTACCACTGGACTTCTCCCTCATCTATCCACCATTCACCACTGCATACCTTTTTCTATCTCTGCTGTTTGCACCATTATCTACTATAACTTATATCACAAAACAGCAAAATCTCCTTCCCCATATGTACCAAAATCTCTAGCTAGTCATACATTCTTTCAAGAATTAACAGTTTTTCCTTCTACACCTCATAGTACTTCCCTCCTGGATCTGCAAACTACCACCACACTCTCTCATCAAAGATCTTTTGACCCCAGCTGCATCTGCAATCTAATAAAACCCGGCCTCTATATCACTATGACAACCACCTACAAGTAGCACTCCAAGGCTATGGAAGATGAGTCTCTGCAGGTGTGCCATACCTTTCAACATTGTTTAACAGTCCCCCTGGGGAAAGAAGTGCATGCACTTCCACAAAGTGTCCCATTTAGTGGGGGTGATCATGTCACTTCTTTAATAACACATCTGCTCCTTCATCTCACTGAGCAATGCTGAGTCTTACTGCAGCTGCAGGGGTGGTCCTTCACAGCCTCAGTGAGACCCAGAACAGTCCTGGACAGCAGTAATATTTCTGTCCTGGCATGCCAAGTCTCAGTATATGTTCCACTTTTCGCAGGCTGCAAAATATGGTTGGCATGTTGTATACCACTTGCCCTGGTGCATTGCCTAATATCAGTGTTAGACTGGTACCATGGGCTCACCAGAGGACATTATTGTAAGGGCTCATCCTTCAGTTAAAAAATGATTGAACATAATGCATACAACTTTATATATCATCCTAAAACTCCCATTATACAAATAACTCCATCTACAAATGAATGTAGTGTAAAGACAAAACGAAATATGTTTCAAAATTATATTTTTCTAACTGAGAGCTAAAAAACCAAATGTTACCATATAATATTATTATATTACACAATATCTTAATTAATGACATTATCATGATGATACTCGATGACATCATTAACCCAGCCCCATCATCCACTGTCTACAGAAACATAATAAGAAACCAGATGAGAGGGCACTAAATGTACCATATGTCCCCAATTGTGACACCTAGAAGCTAAGTCTCATTTGAAATGAGTTGAACCCTTAATAGTTTTTATCTGTGTGATCACTAGACATTTATCCACTACACTACAGAAATAATTAGAAAGTCCAAGGATAGGGGAGGAGAGCACAGAACTCACCCATTCTGACTACAGTGGTGCCATAATTTGAAATAGAGGAGTCTCCTCTTTCAAATCATATTTTCCCTTAGATTTTTTTTTGTTTGGTGATCACATGTGGGAACCCAGGATGGAGGAGGGCTTTTTAATGCACAGATACCCCCTAATCCCAGCACCCTTGTTTGAAATAGGGAAGTTATCTCTTACAAATGAGGTACCAGCTTAGTGTTAAGAAGTTCATAGATGGGGGAGTTATAATGCCCAGATGTCCCCCACCTTGTCTTCAATTAACTCAGTGATAATAATTTGATGTTTTCAAAATGGTATACCTTGTTGGGCTACCCATATTGTTCCTATACATTTTATGCATTTCATTCAAGACCGTGCATACTAGCAAAAAATTGCATTTTTAAGTGCAGATTTTATTATGAACACCTGTCTGTAAAATCCTGCTTTTTGCTGTTTTTGAAAGGCGGATCAATGGCAAAGGAAGAAAAACAGATCATTTTTGGTGGTATTTAGAGAAAAAACCCACTAATTTGCTTTTAGCTGACTTCCTTAAAAAACACTTTTCTTTGACCATTTGGGGTAGATTGTTTTGCTGTGACAGGATATATATCATCATCATCATCATCACCATTTATTTATATAGTGCCACTGATTCCACAGCGCTGTACAGAGAACTCATTCACATCAGTCACATATGTAGACACAACCAATGGTATATTCTGATCATTCAAATTGTTCTGAAAAAAACAATGCTTGATCAGTGTGGGTACTGCATAAACAAATAACTGAAATTGATGTTGGAATGTGACTAGCCCAAAAAATGCCAATGGGTTAAATTCAACCATATACAGTTACTTCACTCACATTGATCTGTGTATATTTATTAGTTTCTCTATTTAGCCCCCTGAAATGTTGGTAGATGGTTACAATATTCACATTTATAAGAATGCTGTGCTTTTTACTGAGCACCGCAAGTTGGATAATTCATATAGAGGTGCATTTGATACATCTTCCGGTATTAATTTAACAGGCGCCTCACTTCACTATTCTGCTCTTTCCACCCTCTAACTCTCAGTCTGTGGCTTTCCTTTGCCTCCACTACCCTTGTCACATCATGAAACTACCTTTGTAACATGCAGTTCTACCCTCATTTACTCAATTACATGAGTGGACAGACCACTGCCTCCCATTAGTTCAGCACACTCATATAATGAAGTACCATATGATGTTGCGAACATTCCAATAGCTTGGTTGGCTATTGTTGTTCTATCCTCACCCACTTAAAAACTGTGAACATCTGGAGGAGCAGAAGATGAAGACTGATAACAACAAGTTGAATTTATGAACTTTGTTTAATATGAAGATGTGCTAGACATCTCAGTTTTTCTGCACACATTTTAAACCTATGATACAACTCATGTTGTCGGACACCTTCTATTAGACCAGACAGGACAGTTTTTTAAAACTTCTGCTCAGTCAAACATTCTTGAACTTCCAGATGGTCATGTTCTAGCACAGCAATCCAAAAATGCTGCTCCTTTCCTCCCTGACAGCTAATATATGATGTTAATTTGTGCGACAGCTATGCTAGGAGGATGGATTTGTTATGTTTGCTCTGCTTTCCCTGCCCATTATACACCTCTTCTGCTCTCTAACCCATCGTCATCCATTCATGTGGATCAGGCTACCTGAGAATCTCCATTACAGCAGACACACTTCAAACCTTTGTGTTAGGGTTGCTAGGTTAGTGTTAGGAACCCCAACAGCCAGCACCACAAAACCCGGAGTCTGCTCTGAAGTCTGGTGTTCGCTGGAGCCCCTAGTGGTGGGGACAGACTTGGCTGTAGACAGCAGAGGGTCGTGAGTTACGTACTGACTGGGGAGAACCCAGGAAAACGAAGTGAGGTCCAGGCAAGGGTCGAATAGGTCACAGGCAAGCGGGCAGCGTCAGTATCCAGGCAAAAGATCGGGGGTCACTAACAAACAATCGTGGTCAATATCCAGGCAAAGGGTCAAAGGTCACAGGCAAGAAAATCGTAGTCAAATTTCAGGCAATAGGTCGGCAACAGTAATCAGAATCAGAGGCTATACAGAGAACAAGCAGGGTAGTGTGCTAGTGAGCAGGGACTATAACCGGCAGTAAGGGCTTGTCCCTTGCTGCCTAATAAACAAGAAAGAGCCAATGAACAGTGCCCTGCACAGCAGGGAATACTTTGCCCCGCTGGGCTTATAATTAAATGTGAAGTGCGCACGCGCCCGGCTGTCCTAGATGCCCGGGACGCGGCGCAGGAGACAAAAAGCTTCCCGACCGTTGCCTAGGCGACGGCCGGGACCTGGAGAAAATGACTTCCGAGCCAGACCCGGAAGTGAGTTGCGGCAGTGCCCAGAGCTGCTGCGGCTCGTAACAGTTAGCTCATTTTCAGCCAATATGTACTAGTTTAGAAAACTGTTGACTACATTTTTCTTTAACTAACCCAATTATTTGCCTTGATACTGTGTTGAATGGAGGCAGATTTCTCAACGATTACTGACCTATCCTATATTAATATATTAACTCAATAAAGTGCATAGTATCAGAGGATAGTCAGACTGAATATGATCATAGACAGGTAAACACTTATGTATCAGCCTGTAGTTTTTGCTTTTAAAATGTATTCAATCCACTATCAGTTCTGAAACTGATTATACAAATTTAGGCCACTTTCTGTGAGCATACTATATTTAGTGTAATTCTGTCCTTGACTGTGCCTCCTTGTTATCTACACCTTTCTTTGTTTGACTCGTTGTATGTTATGTTAAGTTTATATACTGTATATATTTGTGTGTAGGGGTGGGGTGCGAAATACCGATGACTAAAATTCTGACATCATAAAGAAAGACACTAAAAAGCCAACACTTAAAATTGTGACTTGAATGAAACACCGACCATTTTAAAAAGTAACACACAAAAAACCTGACACCCGAAATACCTATATGTAAGAAATGGCGACACAAGAAGATGCCGGCAGTGTGATTGCTGACACTGAAAATGGCGACAGTGGCACGGTCTGCATTAAGGGGGCAATGCGAGCGGGTCCAGTGGCTCTACAGACGCAGGACCCACTGGCTGTATAGTGTATAAAGATAGAGGAATTTACAAAAAAAAGTGGGGTCTTCCCCTCTAACCAGTATTAACCTTAGTGCAGCCGGGCTAGTGCTGGTTGCTGTGAAATCGGGAGTGGGGGGGTGGAATTGTGGGGTCCCCCTGATTTCACCATAATCAACACTAGGCCAACCACCCGGGGTGGGTGACACTATAGCAGTTACTTTCTATTACTGTCGGTATTTCTTACATGTCTGTATTGTATGTGTCTGCATTTTTGTGTCACTTTTATTGGTGTTTTCACAGTCGCAATTATGACTACCACTGGTGTACAGTGCACATTACTATCAGTGTGTGTTATGGGTATGATATGTATAAAATGAACATTAGTTATGTATAGTGTAGTGTGCATCTGCTAGCTAGTTTCCATTGCTTTAAAAAAAATGTAAAAAACTAAATTCAGGGCCCATTAAGCCACACCCACAATCTACCCACATTTTACCAAAGTCACTCCCACTTTCCAGTAAGACAATCTGCTTTGGGGGTCCAAAAATCGGTACAGTCTTGCAAAAATAAGGGCTATTGGGAGGTATGCTTTACCTCTATGAAATTTGTGTGTATCTCCATGTCTGTCTCTATGTTACAAGGTCTTTCTGCTTATTGTGTTATCTATATACATTTTATTCTTTATTTTAAGCAAGTCTAGGCTACCTCCCCCTTTCATCTCCCCATTTAACTAGACCATAATCATTTTGCCAATTGGTAGGAATGAAGCAGCATTTTCAAATATTTGTAGTACTTGAAATGCGCCTGTTTTTCATGTGCTTATAGACATTGACTTCAATGTTCATGTTTCTTGGTGACTACATCGCTTTTCCAAGAAACTGCTTTGACACAGAGGCACCCCTGAAAAATGTAAGTCCCTTTAACCAAACGAATATATAGCAACAGATGTCTGAGAAAAAGCACTGTATCTTTTAACAGCTACCATTATTGTAAAACCAAACCACATACTTAGCAAACTGCAAACATGAGCTGGTTGCTGTATTAAAAAAATGTTTATAATTATTTTTCCAATGCCTGATGGTATGCTGTGATGAACGATTGTTAGTAAACTTGTGGCTTTCTGCTTTCTGATGTTGCTTAATAAGTGTGCAGTGGTATTGTCATTAACTTTCTTAATGTTTATGTGAATCTTGCCTGAGATTGAACAGCTGTTGCAAAGCCCCATATTCAAATTATGACTGCTGAAATGTTTATAAACAAGATTCAAATTCATAAGAAAGAAGTCAGATCTTTGTGTAAATAACTGATTGTGAGTATAAAAACGCCAAAAAGCCTGGATTAAAGAAAAATAATACGGAAGAGAAACACTGATTAGATGTTTCGGAAATGCAAATGAACCCAAATCTGTGTATGGGAACAGTATATTCCTGGACTATTTTTAGAGGTTTTGAAAACATTCCGTGATAAATCAACCCATAGGAGTTGCTTTTGTATATTAAGGCTATTAACAAGATTTTTAATATTTGAGCCAGTTACTTGTTTGCATTTATCTACTAATCATTATGTTATTAGCTGTAAATCTAAGTAATTTATGTGGGTACAATCTAAAATATATCTACATTGACACTCTGAAATGGTTTCAAATTGATAGTTCACAAAATGTACATATGCATTAACTTCATATGTGCACAATCATTTGTGAATAAAAAGATCCACCAAGATCCTTTAGCTGCTGCAGATATACTACTCTGTTTAGGAAGTGCCCTGAAAATGCCACATAATGGCATCTGAGAAGGGGATTGAATAATAGGGTCATGGGTTCAATTCCAACCAGGACCCTATCTGCAGGTTGTATGTTTGTGTGGGTTTCCTCCGGGTGCTCTAATTTCCTCCCACAGTCCAAAAATATACTTATAAGTTAATTGGCTTCTGCAAAATTGACCATTCTGTCGGTGCGTGCGTGTGTGTGGTAGGGAACTTATAGTATAAGCTTAAAATGGGTCAGGGACTGATGTGAATGACTAAATATTCTCTGAACAGTGCTGCATAATATGTTTGATGTGTATATATATAAATATTATGTCAGGAATCACATAGAAACTTTTCTGGATTCAACAGCCTGTCCAATATAGCTGTACCTGCAGAGGAGGCACAGAATCCAAGAAGGAGTTGGTGTTCAACAGAGACCACGACAAGGAGGTATGGGCATGACTGCTATTTCCTGGCAGGTCACGGCACACCAAGGAGGTATTAGACATGACTGGCAGGTTGTAGAGGACCAACGGAAATATACGGAACTCGCTGGTGTAGATGGTATCACAAGGACACATTAGAGTAGTTGCAGCAACCAGGACACACTGGCGTAGATGTAGCAAACCAGGACACACTGGCGTGGTTATAGCAACCAGGATACATTGGCGTGGATGTAGCAACCAGGACACATTGGCATGGTTATAGCAACCAGAACACATTGGCGTGGATGTAGCAACCAGGACACATTGGCATGGTTATAGCAACCAGAACACATTGGCGTGGATGTAGCAACCAGGACACATTGGCATGGATGTAGTAACCAGGACCCACTGGCGTGGATATAGCAACCAGGACACTCTGGCGTGGATATAGCAACCAGGACCCACTGGCGTGGATGTAGAAATCAGATCACACTGGCATGGATGTAGTAACCAGGAAACTCTGGCGTGGATGTAGTAACCAGGACCCACTGGCGTGGATATAGCAACCAGGAGGCACTGACATGGATGTAGCAACCAGGGCACACTGGCATGGATGTAATAACCAGGACCCACTGGCGTGGATGTAGAAATCAGGACACACTGGCGTGGATGTAGTAACCAGGACACTCTGGCGTGGATGTAGTAACCAGGACACTCTGGCGTGGATGTAGTAACCAGGACACTCTGGCGTGGATATAGCAACCAGGAGGCACTGACATGGATGTAGCAACCAGGGCACACTGGCATGGATGTAATAACCAGGACCCACTGGCGTGGATGTAGAAATCAGGACACACTGGCGTGGATGTAGTAACCAGGACACTCTGGCGTGGATGTAGTAACCAGGACACTCTGGCGTGGATGTAGTAACCAGGACACACTGGCGTGGATATAGCAACCAGGAGGCACTGACATGGATGTAGCAACCAGGGCACACTGGCATGGATGTAATAACCAGGACCCACTGGCGTGGATGTAGAAATCAGGACACACTGGCGTGGATGTAGTAACCAGGACACTCTGGCGTGGATGTAGTAACCAGGACACTCTGGCGTGGATGTAGTAACCAGGACACACTGGCGTGGATATAGCAACCAGGAGGCACTGACATGGATGTAGCAACCAGGGCACACTGGCATGGATGTAATAACCAGGACCCACTGGCGTGGATGTAGAAATCAGGACACACTGGCGTGGATGTAGTAACCAGGACACTCTGGCGTGGATGTAGTAACCAGGACCCACTGGCATGGATATAGTAACCAGGACCCACTGGCGTTGATTTAGAAATCAGGACACACTGGCGTGGATGTAGTAACCAGGACCCACTGGCGTGGATGTAGTAACAAGGACCCACTGGCATGGATGTAAAAACCAGGATACTTTGGTGTGGCTGTAGCAACCAGGACTCACTGGCGTGGATGTAACAACCAGGACAAACCGGCAAGGCACATGAATAGTATAAAGCTAAACTACACTAGGAAACCAGGGATGCCTAGTCTAGCAAGATTTATCTTCTGGCACCATTTTGTATAAATTGGTGCCTTTAATACCCTGCATCAGGTAGGGAGCAGGGAGAGATCTGTCCAACAGGATAAGAGTCACTATTATAAATATGATGGGCAAGTGCGCTACTGCACATGCCCGAATCATCCAAGATTGCACCCGTGTCAATATCAACTCATCAACTCAGGAAGGAAATTCCTGGCAACACCTGAACAGCAGAGAGGAAGTTAAGGGGTCCGGTGTGTGATGTAATAATAATAATAATCTAGGAGTTTTAAAATGGTTGTTAATCTTAGATTTCAGCCTACCTGTCGGCAACCACTGAACAGAGTAAGCCTCTGAACGGAGTGGGCAGCATGATCAGCGTTTAGCATATCTGGTGTCATGGGTTTGACTCCAACTATGTGGGATATATATGTTCTCCATATGTTTGCTTAAGATTTCCTCCCAGAGCCCCAAAACATACTGGTATTTAATTGGCTTTAGACAAAAATGGACCTTAGTATGTGCTTTTGTGTGGTATATAGATTAGATTATAAGCTCCAATGGGACAAGGACGATGTGAATGATTAAATATTTGTACAGCGCTGTATAACAGGGTGGTACTAAATAAAAAAAATATAATAAATAATAAACAAACGAGGAATTGCTGTGAAAGGTCATATATAGATGTAAACCTTTGCATAGTGACAAAGATGGGGGCCTGAATCATAAAGGCATGTAAAACAAACAGAAATTGCGTTTCTTTTAACTGCACGTAAATTGCCCATAAACACGTATGCAACTACAAGCAGACATGAAGAAAAGACTTTTGTTGGATACAAGAGTCTAGGTAATATGCTCTGCCCTTACAGACACAATACACTGCAGGATACGTCCAATACATATGTGGAATTCTGTGCAATCAGAATGCACAGAAAAAAAAGAGTATTCAATGATTGTCACCTGTTAATAATTTATTAGGGCCTGATCATTAAGGAAAGTTAAGCAAAAACTTGAATAAGTTTTCTTACTCAAGTTTTCTAGACAAAACCATGTTCCAATGCAAGGGGTGCAAATTAGTTTATTGTTTTGCACATAAGGGAAATACTGTCGTTTTTTTCATGTAACACACAAATACTTGATAGCTTATTTTACACTGAAATTTAAAGTTGATCTAGGACACGTCCTACCCCAAATATAAATCTGCCATCACATTTTAAATTTACCTCCCCCTCCAGTGCAACATGGTTTTGCCTTACTTACTTAATTTTGCTTAACTTTCCTTAATGAATCAGGCCCTTGGCCATTATTGAAGAACATTTAAAACATTTTTTTTCATTCCCCCCGTGCAATACATTTTTTATTTATATTATATTCAATATATGTATTGGATGTATCCTGCAGTATATTGTGTCTGTTAGAGCAGAGGGTACCTAGACCTGTATTCAGCAAGAGAATTTCTTCAGATCTGCTTGTCGTTGAATACAGACATGCGTATGCCCAGATTACGTGCATTTAAAAAAACACGCAATTTACGATAGTTTCATTGACTTGGGCCCTAAGTTTTTATGACCGTTAATGTGTATTCTAGTTGTAGTATTTCCCAGAATGCACTTTATCATGGGAACTAAAAGTGAATTTTATACAAGGAACATTCCCTCACCACAAAAAGAAATCTTTGCTGACAAAGCTGCAAAGTCTTAAAATAATTGCTGTTAGAAAAGTGTTCTTAAAAATAAACTGCTATTTTTAGATATTACCATTCTTTTAAATTATTTGGCAAGAAACTATAGTTACTCAAAGCACAATTTAAAAATATTCTGTTCCAATATAAGATATTTATTTTTACTATATTCTCCAACAAATGTTCAGTGTAACAATATTATAATATTATTATTATTATTATTATTATTATTATTATTATTATTATTATTATTATTATTATTATCCCTTATTTATAAGGCGCCACAAAATTTCTGCAGCGCCATACAGAGAGAGACATAAGACCATACATGGTAAAAACAGTACCGAACATTAAACAAATACTATTAGCATTTCAAACACTCAAAACCTGGCTTGTATAGTGAAGTAGGAGAAGAAGAATAGGTAGAGAAACAAGAGGGACGAGCGCCCTGCTCATAAGAGCTTACGTCCTAGAGGGAGGGCAAACAGACAGGAGGCACAAAGGGAGTCAGAGGAGGGGATCAAGCACAAGAGAGAGGGGAGAGAAAGGGTAAGGTACTTAAGTATGGATAGAAGAATAGGTGGATGGCTGATAAATTTGGAGGAAAAAAATATTTTTGAGTGCCTGTTTGAAGGAGCACAAATTAGGTGACAGTTGGATGGAGCATGGGAGGTCGTTCCAATGAAGAGGCGAAGCCCGGGAGAAGTCTTGTCGGTTATACATATTATTCATTCATTCATTCATTCATTCATTCAATATCATCAGATTCTATAATGCTGCTTGATTGGTGAACTTTCAAACAGAACTTGTCTCAGACATTGGAATCCCCCTCTTTTACAATAAGATCCCCTGAAAGCATATACTCTTTTTAAAATAAGTATGTTTTAATTAGAGATGAGCGTACTCGGATTTATGAAATCCGAGCTCACCCGAACGTTGCCGATCCGAGTCGGATCCGAGACAGATCCGGCTATTGGCGCCAAATTCAAATCTGAAACTGAGGCTCTGACTCATAATCCCGTTGTCGGATCTCGCGATACTCGGATCCTATAAATTCCCCGCTAGTCGCCGCCATCTTCACTCGGGCATTGATCAGGGTAGAGGAAGGGTGTGTTAGGTGGTCCTCTGTCCTGCTATATCTCGTGCTGTTCAGTTCAGTGCTGTGCTGTGCTGTGCTGTGCTCAGTCCAGTGGTGCTGTGTCCTGTGCTCTGTCCTTCTGAGGTCAGTGGTGCTGCTGGGTCCTGTGCTGTGTCCTGTTCAGTCCAGTGGTGCTGTGTCCTGTGCTCTGTGCTTCTAAGGGCATAGTTATTTCCCCAATATTCCCCTGTGTTTAAAAAAATAAAAAAAAGTTATTTAAAAAAATACCAAAAACTAATTTAATTTTTTTTTAATTACCACAAAATTTGCACAACCAATCCTGCAGTATAAGCCCAGTGGTACTGCAATATTACAAAGTTCACACATTCTGCAGTATCAGTCCAGTGGTGCTGTGTCCTGTGCTCTGTCCTGCTGAGTTCCGTAGTGCTGCTGGGTCCTGTGCTGTGTCCTGTTCAGTCCAGTGGTGCTGTGTCCTGTGCTCTGTGCTTCTAAGGGCATAGTTATTTCCCCATTATTCCCAAGTTTTTAAAAAATAAAAAAAAAGTTAAAAAAAAAATAAAAATAAAAAATGTAAAAAAAATATATAATTATAACCAAATTTACAAAACCAATCCAGCAGTATAAGCCCATTGGTACTGCAATATTACCAAGTTCACACATTCAGCAGTAAAAGTCCAGTGGTACTGCAATATTACAAAGTTCACACATTCTGCAGTATCACTCCAGTGGTGCTGTGTCCTGTGCTCTGTCCTGCTGAGTTCCGTAGTGCTGCTGGGTCCTGTGCTGTGTCCTGTTCAGTCCAGTGGTGCTGTGTCCTTTGCTCTGTGCTTCTAAGGGCATAGTTATTTCCCCATTATTCCCTAAGTTTTTAAAAAATAAACAAAAAGTTATAAAAAATATTAAAATAAAAAATTAAAAAAAAAAAGTAATTATAACCAAATTTGCAAAACCAATCCAGCAGTATAAGTCCATTGCTACTGCAATATTACCAAGTTCACACATTCTGCAGTATCTTGTGCTACATATAATGGAGACCAAAAATTTGGAGGATAAAGTAGGGAAAGATCAAGACGCACTTCCTCCTAATGCTGAAGCTGCTGCAACTAGTCATGACATAGACGATGAAATGCCATCAACGTCGTCTTCCAAGCCCAATGCCCAATCTCGTAGTACCGGGCATGTAAAATCCAAAAAGCCCAAGTTAAGAAAAAGTAGCAAAAAGAGAAACTTAAAATCCTCTGAGGAGAAACGTAAAGTTGCCAATATGCCATTTACGACACGGAGTGGCAAGTAAAGGCTTAGGCCCTGGCCCGTGTTCATGACTAGTGGTTCAGCTTCACCCACGGATCTTATCCCTCCTCCTCCCCCCCCCTCCAAAAAATTTAAGAGAGTTATGCTGTCAGCAACAAAACAGCAAACAACTCTGCCTTCTAAAGAGAAATTATCACAAATCCTCAAGGCGAGTCCAAGGGTGTTGGTGGTTGTCAAGCCTGACCTTCCCATCACTGTACGGGAAGAGGTGGCTCGGGAGGAGCCTATTGATGATGTAGCTGGCGCTGTGGAGGAACTTGATGATGAGGATGGTGATGTGGTTATTGTAAATGAGGCACCAGGGGGGGAAACAGCTGATGTCCATGGGATGAAAAAGCCCATCGTCATGCCTGGTCAGAAGACCAAAAAATGCACCTCTTCGGTCTGGAGTTATTTTTATCCAAATCCAGACAACCAATGTATGACCATATGTAGCTTCTGTAAAGCTCAAATAAGCAGGGGTAAGGATCTTGCCCACCTAGGAACATCCTTCCTTATACGTCACCTGAATAACCTTCATAGTTCAGTGGTTAGTTCAGGAACTGGGGCTAGGACCCTCATCGGTACAGGGACACCTAAATCCCGTGGTCCAGTTGGATACACACCAGCAACACCCTCCTCGTCAACTTCCTCCACAATCTCCATCAGATTCAGTCCTGCAGCCCAAGTCAGCAGCCAGACTGAGTCCTCCTCAATACGGGATTCATCCGAGGAATCCTGCAGCGGTACGCCTACTACTGCCACTGCTGCTGTTGCTGCTGTTAGTCGGTCATCTTCCCAGAGGGGAAGTCGTAAGACCGCTAAGTCTTTCACAAAACAATTGACCGTCCAACAGTTGTTTGCCATGACCACAAAATACGATAGTAGTCACCCTATTGCAAAGCGTATAACTGCGGCTGTAACTGCAATGTTGGTGTTAGACGTGCGCCCGGTGTCCGCCATCAGTGGAGTGGGATTTAGAGGGTTGATGGAGATATTGTGTCCCCGGTACCAAATCCCGTCGAGATTCCACTTCACTAGGCAGGCGATACCAAAAATGTACAGAGAAGTACGATCAAGTGTCCTCAGTGCTCTAAAAAATGCAGTTGTACCCACTGTCCACTTAACTACGGACATGTGGACAAGTGGTTCTGGGCAAACGAACGATATGACTGTGACAGCCCACTGGGTAGATGCATCCCCTTCCGCAGCAACAGCAACAGCTGCATCAGTAGCAGCATCTACAAAATGGCTGCTCGTGCAAAGGCAGGCAACATTGTGTATTACAGGCTTTAATAAGAGGCACAATGCTGACAACATATTAGAGAAACTGAGGGAAATTATCTCCCAGTGGCTTACCCCACTTAGACTCTCATGGGGATTTGTGGTGTCAGACAATGCCAGTAACATTGTGCGGGCATTAAATATGGGCAATTTCCAGCACGTCCCATGTTTTGCCCACACCATTAATTTGGTGGTGCAGCATTACCTCAAGAGTGATAGGGGTGTGCAGGAGATGCTTGCGGTGGCGCGCAAAATTGCTGGACACTTTCGGCATTCAGCCAGTGCCTACCGCAGACTAGAGGCACATCAAAAAACCATGCACCTGCCCTGCCATCACCTCAAACAAGAGGTTGTGACGCGCTGGAACTCCACCCTCTATATGCTGCAGAGGATGGAGGAGCAGCAAAAGGCCATTCAGGCCTACACAGCCACCTACGACATAGGCAAAGGAGTGGGGATGCGCCTCAGTCAAGCGCAGTGGAGACTGATTTCCGTGTTGTGCAAGGTTCTGCAGCCATTTGAACTTGCCACATGAGAAGTCAGTTCCGACACTGCCAGCTTGAGTCAGGTCATTCCCCTGATCAGGCTGTTGCAGAAGCAGCTGGAGAAAGTGAGGGAGGAGCTGGTAAGCCATTGCGATTCCACCAAGCATGTAGCTCTTGTGGATGTAGCCCTTCGTACGCTTTGCCAGGATCCGAGGGTGGTCACTCTTTTAAAGTCAGAGGAATACATTCTGGCCACCGTGCTCGATCCTCGGTTTAAAGCGTATGTTGTGTCTCTGTTTCCGGCGGACACAAGTCTACAGCGGTGCAAAGACCTGCTGGTCAGGAGATTGTCCTCTGAAGAGGACCGTGACATGCCAACAGCTCCACCCTCATTTTCTTCCACATCTATGGCTGCGAGGAAAAAGCTCAGTTTTCCCAAAAGAGGCACTGGCGGGGATGCTGATAACATCTGGTCCGGACTGAAGGACCTGCCAACCATTGCAGACATGTCTACTCTCGCTGCATTGGATGCTGTCACAATAGAAAAAATTGTGGATGATTACTTTGCTTACACCATCCAAGTAGACATGTCAGACAGTCCATATTGTTACTGGCAGGAAAAAAAGGCAGTTTGGAAGCCCCTGTACAAACTGGCTCTATTTTACCTGAGTTGTCCCCCCTCCAGTGTGTACTCGGAAAGAGTTTTTAGTGCAGCGGGGAACCTGGTCAGTGAGCGGCGAAGGAGGTTGCTTCCTCAGAACGTTGAAAAAATGATGTTTATAAAAATGAATAATCAATTCCTCAATGAAGTACAGCACTGCCCTCCAGATACTACAGAGGGACCTGTGGTTGTGGAGTCCAGCGGGGACGAATTGATAATGTGTGATGAGGAGGAAGTACACACTGTAGGGGGAGAGGAATCAGAGGTTGAGGATGAGGACGACATCTTGCCTCAGTAGAGCCTGTTTAGTCTGTACAGGGAGAGATGAATAGCTTTTTTGGTGTGGGGGCCCAAACAAACCAATCATTTCAGCCAAAGTTGTTTGGTAGGCCCTGTCGCTGAAATGATTGGTTTGTTAAAGTGTGCATGTCCTATTTCAACAACATAAGGGTGGGTGTGAGGGCCCAAGGACAATTCCATCTTGGACCTTTTTTTTTTGCATTATATGACCAATCAACAGTCGTTTGCCATGTTCAAAAAGTAAAACCAAATTTAAAAAAATTCAAGAAATTAAACCAAAAGTAAAATGCTGTGTCATAATTTAAAACAAGAGGTATTGACGTGCTCTAAAACTACTGTATTGTTGTTTATATTTTATAAACACTACACTTGAAAGCTTGAGTCTTTCAATGAAAAAGTAACTGTCCATTACATGAATATTTGCAACAGGGACAATTTTAGGGTTAAGAAAGTCAACTAATAACACTTCGACGCTGTCTGTCTTTATAAACACTACACTTGGAAGTTGGAGGAGGTATTGTGGCCCCGGCACCAAATTTACTACCGGGGCCACTCCACTGTGCAGTCCATATTTAGGTGTATCAGATATTAAACAACGGTGACAGTTGATGCCCAATTTTTTAATTATATTGTTGGTGCTGTAAAAAATTGTGTTCCGGGCACACCACACTACGCAGTCCATACCCTTTTTTGGTGGAATTCTGACCCGTGGAGGGTTTTTTAATTATATTGTGGCCTCGGTACCAAATTGTGTACCGGGGCCACCACACTACGCAGTCAAGATAGATAGATGCGTATCATAGATAAAGTACATTCAGTGGTGTGGGGCAAATTTAAAAATATTCAAAATGCACTGACATTATCAAAAACAAGAGGTTTTCACACGCTGAAACTCCAACATGTATATGATGGAGAGGATGGAGGAGCAGCCGTATGTGCAGTCTAATGCAGACCTGTTGAAGGTTTTTTTTATATATTTTATTGTGGTGCCCAGTGCCCACTACTCTACGCAGTCCAGATACTATTTTTGGATGTAATTCTGACCTGTTGAAGGTTTTCTATATATTATATTGGGGTGGCCAGTGGCCAGTCCTCTATGCAGTCCAGATACTTGTTTGGTGGAATTCAGACCAGTTGAGGGTTTTATTATTATATTGTGGTGACCACTCTATACCACACTACCACTCTATACCACTCTATTTAATACTTGAATTCTATTTAATACTTTAATTCTATTACTAATTCCCATAAAGAGGAACTGCCGCTTCTATTTAATACTTTAATTCTATTAGTAGTTACCATAAAGAGGAACAAAATAAACCAATTTTACCAAAAGTATAATATGACTTACAAACACTACACTTGAAAGATGGTGCCTTTAAATGAAAAAGTCAGTCTTCATTGCACGACTATGTGCAACAGGGACAGTTTTTTGGTTTACAAAGTCAACCAATAACACTTCGACCCTGTCTGTCTTTAACATACTTGATGGGATCTCAATGACGAATGGTCTGTACCATGTTTGGAGGAGGTATTGTGGCCCCGGTACCAAATTGGGTACCGGGGGCCACTCCACTATGCAGTCCAGATAGAGGTGTATCAGATATTAAACAACGTTGACTGTTGCTGCAAAAATTTTAAATAATATTGTGGGGAACACTACACTACGCAGTCCATAAACTTTTTGGGTGGAATTCAGACCTGTGTAGGGTTTTTTAATAATATTGTGGTGACCCACTCCTCTACGCAGTCCAGGTACATTATTGGAGCGAATCATACAAGTTCAGGGTTTTTAATTTATATTGTGGTGACCCACTCCTCTACGCAGTCCAGGTACATTATTGGTGCGAATCATACAAGTTCAGGGTTTTTAATTTATATTGTGGTGACCCACTCCTCTACGCAGTCCAGGTACATTATTGGTGCGAATCATACAAGTTCAGGGTTTTTAATTTATATTGTGGTGACCCACTCCTCTACGCAGTCCAGGTACATTATTGGTGCGAATCATACAAGTTGATGGTTTTCTTATTATATATATTGTGGTGACCCACTCCTCTACGCAGTCCAGGTACATTATTGGTGCGAATCATACAAGTTCAGGGTTTTTAATTTATATTGTGGTGACCCACTCCTCTACGCAGTCCAGGTACATTATTGGAGCGAATCATACAAGTTCAGGGTTTTTAATTTATATTGTGGTGACCCACTCCTCTACGCAGTCCAGGTACATTATTGGTGCGAATCATACAAGTTGATGGTTTTCTTATTATATATATTGTGGTGACCCACTCCTCTACGCAGTCCAGGTACATTATTGGTGCGAATCATACAAGTTCAGGGTTTTTAATTTATATTGTGGTGACCCACTCCTCTACGCAGTCCAGGTACATTATTGGTGCAAATCATACAAGTTCAGGGTTTTAAATTTATATTGTGGTGACCCACTCTTCTACGCAGTCCAGGTACATTATTGGTGCGAATCATACAAGTTCAGGGTTTTTAATTTATATTGTGGTGACCCACTCCTCTACGCAGTCCAGGTACATTATTCGGTGCGATTCATACTAGTTGATGGTTTTCTTATTATATATATATATTGTGGTGACCCACTCCTCTACGCAGTCCAGGTACATTATTGGTGCGAATCATACAAGTTCAGGGTTTTTAATTTATATGGTGGTGACCCACTCCTCTACGCAGTCCAGGTACATGTTTTGGTTCGATTAAGACCAGTTGATGGTTTTCTTATTATATTGTGGAGACCACTCCACTACGCAGTCCAGAAAGATAGCTCATTGCAACGTTTTGGACTAAGAACTATATTGTGAGGTGTTCAGAATACACGGTAAATTAGTGGAAATGCTTGTTATTGAATGTTATTGAGGTCAATAATAGCGTAGGAGTGAAAATAAGCCCAAAAAATTGATTTTTTAACTTTTTATGCTTTTTTCAAAAAAAATCCGAATCCAAAACCTTAAATCCGAACCAAAACCTTTCGGCAGGTAGTTTTGCGAAACAAATCCGAACCCAAAACATCGAGAAAATCCGGATCCAAAACACAAAACATGAGACCTCAAAAGTCGCCCGTGCACATCCCTAGTTTTAATTAAAAACATAGTAAGTTTTTGAGATTACTTAATTTGTTTTGTGATGGTGTATGGGTCATCAATGTTTACGTGCCTAAGTTTTGGTATTTCTACAAAACCATAACTAAAACTTAAAAAAACCTCATACACAATATTGGAAGACTATTGTAGTGTTCAAAACGGTAGTAACTGGTGATTTGTTTTTGTAGTACTCTAAGGGCCAGATTTACTAAGCTGCAGGTTTGAAAAAGTGGGGATGTTGCCTGTAGCAACCAATCAGATTTTAGCTGTCATTTTGTAGAAAGTACTAAATAAATGAAAGCTATAATCTGATTGGTTGCTATAGGCAACATCCCCACTTTTTCAAACCCGCAGCTTAGTAAATCTAGCCCTAAGAGTTAGATTTACTAAAGTATAGTTTGCTAAAACAGTCAGTTTTAGGTGTTTCAAATCCGGCAGATTTACTAAAGGCCAAACCAATAGAAAACCACCCGAAAACCTCAGTTTAATACATTTTCAACATGATAAAAATAGAAACCATTAGATATACTAAGCTGCGGTAATACAAACCGCCTGGAAAACCGACGGAAACACAGCCACAACAAAAGAGGCGGATGTGAGAGACAGCATTAACAAAATCACATCTAGTTGGTATGGAGTTAATGATTACGTCTATTAAAAGAGTCAAACGTGTTTGCTAGTGTGGGTTTGTTTGAAAATGGTGACATGCCAAATTACTGTCTTCATGCTACAGCATGAATACTGCATTGCATGTGCATCAGAGAAGAAGGAGGGAGGAGGAAGAAGAGAAGCACCAGCCCCAGGTCCTGCAAATGATTTTTCTGCGGCCGTTTGCACCTGGACTTCCTCTCCCATCAGGAGGTGGGCCAAATGTTTCATCTCTACAGCATAAATCTCCTGAATCTTTATGGGCAGGTGAGACTTGAATTGGAACCAGTAACACCAAGTTCCCATGCAGTATCTGGGTTGCAAAAATTAATGTGTGCTGTACACTGTATCGCCACAAGCTCCTTTTCATCCTTTGTTCTCATGATTGGTAGACATAAAACAGGTAACATTTTTAAGACACTTTTCCCAAGTGGTAAGTGTCCTAAATGTAGTCTTTCATACATATATCTGCCTCTCCAGCCAGAAATCACAGCAGAATGAGCTCAATGTGGCTTTCTATAGGCTCGCAGGAATGCATAATGAAATAGATTGTACTCATATTGGTCTCACAACACCTCACTACAGGGCAGAAGTTTACATTAACCGACACCACTACCATTCCCTTAATGTGTAGGTGGCCTGTGCGTATAATGAGTGTTTTGTCTTGGGTCATGTCATGGTACATCCTAAGACAGTCAACCTTCTTTGAGAAGTGTAGGAGGGCTGGTATTTAATAGTTATATGGACCTGCTGTATATGTAAGCTAACATTTGAGTCTCATTCAGGATATGGGTGTTGTTCCTGGCTAATGACACCTCGACTGCATCTGCAGGCTCTGCTCAGCACAAATATAATGAGGCGCACATAGCCACTTAAGGTGTAATAGAACATACCTTTGGACTATTGAAAATCAAGTTCATCTGCTTTAAGATATCTGGCTGTGTGCTCCTCTAAACCCCTGCAACCATGGGGTGATATTGTTTTGGTTTGCAGTCTACTACATAATCTGTTTTACATATCTCATTGACTGTTGCAGTAAACAGTGAGCAAACAGGTGTCCATTACCATCTGGCGATCTGCAGACTAAGAGGAGGGAGACAGATTAAAGAAAGATTAATTGCCAACTATTTTACATGTAAGTAGTTTATAATAATAATAATAATAATAATAATAATAATAATAATACACATAATTTCCTAGCTGTGTAATATGTTATCAGTGTCATCTAATATAAGTTTGGATTGTTTGTGCAGAAAGTAGTGTGTCCTCTTCATATCGCACTCTTGGAGATGGTTTGGTATGTGACACTGAAATATTAAATATATTATAAAATAATAAATTTATTTCTCAAAAATGGTTTTCATGTAACCAAATCAAACATTTTCTGGGCTACAAATTTGGATTTGTTTTTTTTGTAAATGTCAAATATTGGAAAAATTATTTTTCATGCAACAACATAATATGGGACAAACTGTAACAGATTCTGGATACTTCTACTACTAATCTTGATTAGCGCTGGCTTACCTGAGGTGCGGAGTCTAACGATCTCCCCGGTGTTCACCAAGAACCGCTGCAAGGCGGGGTGGGCTTCGCTGCCAGGAGTCACAGGTCGCGGTCCTCAGGTTCACCCCAAGATGTAGTACAGCGGAGTGGAGCGGAGGTAGCGGAGTCAGACAAGCCGGTTCGGTACACAGGAATGGAGTCAGGCAGAATCAGGAGGCAACTTGGAGTCAACAAGCCAGGTTCAGTACACGGGTCACAAGAACAGAAGAATGGTCAGCAAGCCGGGTCGGTACACAGGGATAGGAGAGCCAGAGTAGTCAAACAGGCAGAGATCAGCACACAGGAAGACACTGGAGACTGGAATACACAGCAATCCACGAAGTACAGGAGCCAGGAACAGGTAAGTGTTGCTCTGACACTCAGCGAGTGTCAGAGTGAGGTTTTTATCCTGACAGACGGGGAGCATGCAGATCAATGGCTCTTACCCATGAGCGCTCCTCAGGGCCGTAACCCTTCCAATCCACCAAGAACTGTATAGCACCTTGAACTTTACGAGAATCTAGGATAGTTTTAATCTCGTATTCGATTTGATCCCGATCCACAATAGAGGAGGAGTTCTAGATGAGGTGGTGAATCTGTTGGTGACAATCGGTTTTAACAAGGAGACATGAAAAACATTAGGTATGCGTAAAGAGGGAGGCAGACTCAATCTAAAGGCTACGGGATTAATAATCTCAGAAATAGCGAATGGGCCAATGAATTTGGGAGCAAATTTTTTACTGGGAACCTTTAAACGAATGTTTTGGGTGGATAGCCATACCCGGTCACCGACTGAAAAACTTGGGGTCACTCTCCTTCTTTTGTCGTAGAATTTTTTGGAACGAGTGGTTGCTTTCTTTAAATTTATCTTGGTCTGGTACCAAATAGTGGAAAAGTTACAAAACAGAGAGTCCACCCCTGGAACTTCAGAAGATGTGATTTGCGAGAAGATGGGTAGTCTAGGATGGCAGCCATAAAGAACAAAAAAGGGGGAGTTAGAGATGGCCTCATGGAAATGGTTGTTATGGGCGAACTCGGCCCAAGGGAGAAGGTCCCCCCAGTTATCTTGGTTACTTGAGATAAATATTCTTAGAAACTTCTCTAATTCTTGGTTAGTTCTCTCTGTAGACCCATTGGACTGGGGATGATATGCGGAAGAAAAGTCAAGCTTAATTCCGGACTTATTGCAAAAAGACCTCCAAAATTTTGATATGAACTGTGATCCACGATCGGAAACAATATGTTGAGGACAGCCATGGAGGCGAAATATTTCTTTAATAAAAATATCGGCTAAGGAGGAAGAAGAAGGAAGGCCTTTAAGAGCAATAGAGTGGGCTGTTTTAGAGAAGCGATCCGTGATCACTAGCAACACAGTACAGGATTTGGAAGGAGGAAGGTCTGTGATAAAGTCCATTGATATCTGTGACCATGGGTAATCAGGAATGGGTAATGGGAGCAAACATCCATAAGGCTTTTTCCTAGAGGTCTTGTGTTGAGCACATTTGGAACAAGCAGAAACAAATCTCCTCACATCGTCCAGTAAAGAAGGCCACCAGTAACTTCGGGACAACAAATCCCAGGTCTTGCGGATGCCGGCATGCCCAGAGAAGAGAGAGTGATGAGCCCAGCTAAGGAGTTGAGTGCGTAGACGTGGCAAGATGAATGTTTTGCCCGGAGGGCAACCCTTGTTCAGGTGTGTAGTTGCCAATACTTTGCAGGGGTCTACAATGAATTTATTGTCTTCCAAGGGTTCCATGTCAGCTGGATCAAAAGAGCGAGATAAGGCATCTGCCTTCGTATTCTTGGACCCAGAGTGAAAGGTGATGTTGAAATCAAAGTGTGAGAAGAATAAGGACCACCTTGCTTGCCGAGGGTTTAGACATCGGGCAGTACGTAAGTAAAGCAAATTCTTGTGGTCGGTATATATGGTGATTGGAAATTGTGCCCCTTCTAGTAGATGTCTCCATTCGGAGAGAGCCAGCTTAATGGCCAGAAGCTCTTTGTCGCCAATCCCATAATTCCTCTCAGCAGGAAACAAGCGACGGGAAAAGAATCCGCAGGGATGAAGTTTGCCAGAAGGGCTTCCTGTGACAGGATGGCCCCAGTACCAACGGAAGAGGCATCTACCTCCAGGACAAACGGACGTGAACAATCCGGCTGTTGAAGAATGGGTGCAGATGAGAAGAGAGACTTTAATAATATAAAGGCTTGGATAGCCTCAGTGGACCATATACTAGCATCAGCAGATTTACGGGTCAATGCCGTGATGGGAGCCACAAGAGAAGAATAACCTTTGATAAATTGACGATAATAATTGGAGAATCCTAGGAAGCGTTGGGTGGCCTTAAGACCAGAAGGTTGGGGCCAGTCAAGAATGGCTTTCAATTTGGTGGGGTCCATCTGCAGACCGGTGTCAGAAATAATATATCCCAGGAAAGGAATTTGTTTCTGCTCGAAGGTGCACTTTTCTAATTTGCAAAACAGATGATTTTCCCGGATACGAGAGAGGACTTCCAGCACATGACTGCGATGAGATACAAGATCTTGAGAAAAGATGAGGATGTCGTCCAAGTAGATGACTACGGATTGATACAAGAGGTCTTGAAAAAGCTCATTCATAAAGCCCTGAAAGATGGCCGGGGCATTGCATAACCCGAAGGGCATGACCAGGTATTCAAAGTGGCCGTCTCGGGTGTTGAATGCCGTTTTCCATTCATCCCCCTCCTTAATGCGTATGAGGTTATACGCTCCTCTGAGATCAAGTTTAGAGAAGATGGTGGCACCCTTAATCCGGTCAAACAATTCGGAAATCAGTGGCAGAGAATACGGTAATGGCATTCAGGCCTCTGTAATCTATGCAAGGGCGGAGGCCCCCATCTTTCTTTTTTACGAAGAAGAAGCCAGCCCCAGCTGGGGAGGCAGACTTGCGGATGAAGCCCCTTTTTAGATTTTCTTGGACGTACTCCTCCATAGCCTTAGACTCCGGGAGGGAAAGGGGGTAAACACGGCCCCTGGGAATGGGTTTACCAGGTATTAGATCAATGCCATAATCCCAGATTCTGTGAGGAGGAAGTCTAGTGGCCTCTTGTTGACAAAAAACATCAGAAAAGGTTTGGTATGGTTCAGGCAAAAGAGTCACAGGAATTTCTTGGGAACGTCTGGGACTATTGGGAGGAACCACTTTCTGAAGGCAGTGAGAGAAGCAGGACAGTCCCCAGGACAATATGTGACCTGATTTCAGTCTAAGGTGGGGGAGTGGAGACGAAGCCATGGAAGTCCTAGGATGACTGGGTTGGTAGATTTCTGAATTACTAGAAAAGAAATCCTCTCCCGATGAAGCGCTCCAATCTGCAGCAGGAGGGGAATGGTGCGTACCAGAATGGACCCCTCAGGGATTCTTCCCCATCAATGGCCATCAGACAGATGGGTTGTTCCAAAGCTTGTGTGGGAATAACGAATTGTTTAACTACTGCGGCAGAGATGAAATTTCCTGCAGCTCCGGAATCAAGAAGGGCCGACTGCGGGAAAGTCTTTTGTCCTAACTGAAGGGAAATGGGAATAGACAGGCAATCGTTACTACTAAGAACTGACTGACACTGAGAGAAGAGGCCCAACGATACAGCTCCTGAACTCGTTAGGCCCTGTCGTTTCCCGGGCGTTTAGAACAAGAACTCAGAAGATGGTCGCTCTCCCCACAATATAAACACAACTTGTTCCGAAATCTCCTCTCCCTTTCTTCGGCTGACAGGCGGGTCCTCCCCAGTTGCATAGGCTCTTCTGGAGGAAGAACAGGGGTTTGGAAGTTGGGGGCCAAGCGAATCATACTACGCCGAGACTGTTCCTTCTCGGAATTACGTTCCTTAAAACGCAAATCAACCTTGACAAAGAGAGAGATAATATCATCCAAAGACGTAGGGAGTTCCTGAGATACCAGCTCGTCTTTGATCCGGTCTGAAAGGCCCTGCCAGAACGTAGCTACTAAGGCCTCATGGTTCCAGCGAATACTGGTTTCCCTGGCGGAGACGTAATAAGCCGGAAGCGGCATTGGACACCCTTCCTGGCTCATCAAATATTTTCTTGAAAGTGGACAAAAAGACGCTGAAGTTATGTAGAATGGGATCATCCCTCTCCCATAAAGGGGAAGCCCATGCTAAGGCTTGACCGGACAATAAAGAAATCACATAGGCCACTTTCGTTTTTTCGGAAGGGAAGTTCCCTGGTAATAGCTCGAATTGTATGGAGCATTGATTTAAAAATCCTCTGCAATATTTGGGGTCCCCATCGAACTTGGGTGGGTTAGGTATCCGTAACTGCGAGGAAGAAGCTGCTGCTACGGCCTTAGGTTCAGGGGCCACTGCCGGCCCAGGTGGTCCACCAGCCACTAGGGTGTTCTGGACAACATTCAACCGGGTAGATAGACTATTGAGGAATTTTAAAAGTGTCTTTTGGTTAGCCTCTTGCTTATCCATCCTTCCCACTAAATGCTCCAACAGATCTTTAGCTGCGGCATCCATGGTCAGAGCAAACTGTAACAGATTCTGGATACTTCTACTACTAATCTTGATTAGCGCTGGCTTACCTGAGGTGCGGAGTCTAACGATCTCCCCGGTGTTCACCAAGAACCGCCGGCAGGCGGGGTGGGCTTCGCTGCCAGGAGTCGCAGGTCGCGGTCCTCAGGTTCGCCCCAAGATGTAGAACAGCGGAGTGGAGCGGAGGTAGCGGAGTCAGACAAGCCGGTTCGGTACACAGGAATGGAGTCAGGCAGAATTAGGAGGCAACTCGGAGTCAGGTTCGGTACACGGGTCACAAGAACAGAAGAATGGTCAGCAAGCCGGGTCGGTACACAGGGATAGGAGAGCCAGAGTAGTCAAACAGGCAGAGATCAGCACACAGGAAGACACTGGAGACTGGAATACACAGAAATCCATGAAGTACAGGAGCCAGGAACAGGTAAGTGTTGCTCTGACACTCAGCGAGTGTCAGAGTGAGGTTTTTATCCTGACAGGGATTCAAAATCCCCGCCTCTAGGTTATGGTCATGTGACCGCCTCCGGGTGCAGTCACGTGGTCTTGGATGCGGAAGTGCGGCTTCCGGAGCGGCGGAGAAGGTAAGTCCGTTACACAAACTTATCAGGAAGAAGATGGACATCACTACATTCCCTTCACCTCTTACTTTAATTTGGCACCATCCAGCATTCCCTCCAGGGAAGTCAATCTTGTATATCACACCCTGGCAGAAAGCAGGTATATCCCAATTCGAACACATCTCGGGGGAATATGCTCCATGCACATTTTCAGATCTTAGTGAAAGAGCGGGCCTCTCGTCTCCTTGCATTTCTCCTACATTCAAATCCAAGGGTTTATCCAGGTCTAATGCAAATCCTCCAAATTGCGGAAACCCACCTCCTTCGAGAAGTTTTGCATGCACCGAGTAGGTGTCCCTCATATACCATGATATCTTGTCACCGACCACCGAGACCTTGGAACGTTTGAGACAACATGGGAGCATGATACTCAGAAGACTTTGGACAAGGAGGGTTGGTCCAAGCTGAGGCTCAGGATATCTAAGGTATCAATTAACACCTCAATCAGTGTTCAAAGTTTACACACGTTGGTATCTGGTTCCCACACGATTACACAGTCTTTATCCGAACACGTCCGATCTCTGCTGGAGAGAGTGCGGGGGAGTGGAGATTTTTTTCCATATCTGGTGGCAATGCCCTCATATGTCAACTGTGTGGTGACAGGTGACTGCGCTACTTACTCAGATCCCGGACAGTGACATAATCATCGACCCCCTGGTCATGCTGCTTTGCTCTCCAGTGAAAACCATTGATAAACATAGGGACAAACACGTCTGTGCAGCTACCCGCTTACAAATTGCTGTAGATTGGAAATCCTCATCCCCTCCATGTCTCCAGGCGGTGATCACTCGGGTGTGGTATATAGTGTTGATGGAGTACATCACAAGCCTTTTAAAGGATAAGGTTTTAAATTTTCACAAGACCTGGGATTCATGGTACACATTTTATCACACTCCATTACCTGGTACTAGATGAGCCACTTCCTCACTTCTTGACATTTAAGTATTTTTCTCTTTTCTTTTTTCTCCCACAATATAGTCTCTTTTACTCCCTGGGGCGGTAGCGGTGCAGGTCACCCCATCCTAGATGGACATATGTCTTGTCTTCCCTTACCACCCCCTTTCCCGTCCCTGTTATCTTCCCCTTTCCTACATTTATACAGAAAAATCCAACAACATTGTACTTTTCCCAGCCTGGATTCCGGGATTAGATTCAGATCCAGGCATTACCTGTCAAACACCAGTCTACTGTATTTCACTATTGCAATACGTTACTTTGGAACATGCTCCCTACTCTACGAATATATCTAGTAGCACATGTATATATACTCTATTTTCTAGCTATATAAATTATATGCAATAATGTCATTTTTATTTAGAGGTCCAATATCTAATGCTAATTGTTTTTCACTTTACGTTCCTGTTGTTGTCGAAAATAGACAGATTTAAAAAAAACAAAAAACAATTTTCAATATATATATTTGCATATGCTATGCAGCAATTTATATTGTTTACAATAAAAATTGCTGTGCAATATATGACAACAGGCAAAAATTTTGAAAAAAACACAATACTGACCCTATAATATTATAACAGTGCTCTTTGGCAGACAAATAAAGAGCAAAATCTCCATTGTGGTTACATAATATTTATTTTCTCTTTTTTTTGCAGCTAACTGAATATATCTTTCAGAGAAATTTCTTCTGCCCTGACCACCGCTGGTGTGAGCACCACGTCTTGGCGGATTTTGTTGGTGCTGAACACGCAAGCATGCTCCCAATACTAGTGTCTCCTGATGAGCATGGAGCATGGAGAAGGTAACTTCATAATCATTCATATACTTGGGCACTCATCCCAGGGGCGGATCTAGGAAATTGATATACCCGGGGCGATGTAGGGGGGGGGCGATTTAGATCCCGCCCCCTATCCGACTTCTAAGGCTACCGGCGGCTGCACAGTATGTGCAGGTCCGCTCGGCAGTGACAGTGTGCTGCCCCGCTGCTCTGATTGTGTTTAAAACACAATCAGAGCAGCCGGGCAGCACACTGTCACTGCTGAACGGACCTGCACAGTGTGCAGCTGTCGGCAGGAAGCCCCTGCTAGGGGGGGGGGGCCCGATCGCCCTTCCCCTGGATCCACCACTGACTCATCCTGAGCACGTTTGAGATGACTTTCCTCCCCAAGGTATTTAATGCCTGTCATGCCCCATTCATTTTTATATTAAGCAAATTGTTTGGCCGTGCATGCGGGAGCCATGTTTGTTTTGAAATTGCACTATGGATTGTACCATTTCTATTCCTGGATTCATGGGGGGAGGTTGTGTTCTGTTGTACTATGGCTCCTTAGCTGGCTTAGAGATTTCTTGCTGGATAGGAGGAGCTTCCACCTAATACAGGTTTAGGATGTAACAAAGGTTATATTATATCAAGACTCTAAGTAATATTGGACAGTTGTAATGTATATCAGATTGTTCGCTATGTACTACACCTCCACATTTGCAAATTAAAATAGAAGATAGATGTGACCCAAACACTTGTGTGTGACACAGGGACAACAACATTAAGAATCAGGAGCTACTACGTGAAATAAACATTTTGCACAGAGGGGAATGGAGGGTCGTGGGGGGTTATTTCCATTTATTATGTCATTTTTTGTGGAGACCACCAGCATCCAACAATAATGAGAATTTGCATTGTGAGGGGAAGATTCAATTCGGCCACTTTAATCTAGGATTAATGCGGCGTTAGTAGTATTACCTTTAATACTGTAATTTTAACCCAGATTTTACTTGCGGCCTTGAGAGATGCGACCAAAAATCAGCGTCAAAATTAACGTACTAACGATAATACTACTAACGCCGCTGCTTTCGGTTTATTTGCTATGTAGAAATATAGCATTTCAAATTATTTTTCTACTAAAACACATCCGAAATATTATATTTTGTCCCACCAGGTTGCTATCACCAGCTTGATCTTCCTGGGCAGCCTGACTTGTTGAAGGCCAAGAACTTTTCCCTTGGGTGAACAAATGTTAAATGACATGTGGACAAACATCATACATTTGTGCAAATTGCAAACTGTGTGTAACAAGTGCAGAAAAAAACTTGTATTACAAATGGCATATATAACTAAATTGCAATTTCTTGTTAGATTAAAGAAAAATGGGGACATTTATTATAGTACATAGGGCAGCACAGTGGCCTAGTGGTAGCACTTCTGCCTCACAGCACTGGGGTCATGAGTTCAATTCCCAACCATGGCCTTATCTGTGTGGAGTTTGTATGTTCTCCCTGTGTTTGCGTGGGTTTCCTCTGGGTGCTCCGGTTTCCTCCCACACTCCAAAAACATACTGGTAGGTTAATTGGCTGCTATTAAAATTGACCCTAGTCTCTCCCTGTCTGTCTGTGTGTGAGTGTGTACCTATATTAGGGAATTTAGACTGTAAGCTCCAATGGGGCAGGGACTGAGTTCTCTGTACAGCGCTGCGGAATTAGTGACGCTATATAAATAAATGATGATGATGATGATGATAGTACATGTCATTTTCATTATTACAAATACAGTAAGTACAATTAAAAAAACTCACCAGCTTGCTGTTGTGATGAAGATGCATCTGTGTCCTGCACATTGACACGCTCAATAATCTCTATTGCATCTATTAGTTATGCCACTATTTTAACTAGGACTACCTTCATAACTGGATGATACTTTTATTTATAAATACCGGCCAATCGTTGATTTATGCATTTGTTTACTATTGTATTTTATTTTTCATTAATATCATTAAAAATTCCTGTCTTAAGAGTTACCTCGGTTACTCCTGAGATAGATTACAGATATGCAGCTTTATGTGCTTGGTTTAAATACCCCCAGGTTTGGGGTGAATAGCTTACTGTCCATTTTAGTTTGACCTAATAACCTATTCCATCCCCTGAAGAAACTGACAATAGGTGATGAAACGTATCAGAGGGTCTAAGTGTCTGACAAATTGTTGCAGCTTATAGGATACCTACAATTATCCTGCGCATTGTGTGTGCAGTATCTCACTATGATGTGAAACTGTGGATGTAACCACTCTTAGTAAACAGTGATTCCTGCACATGCCATTAGGACATACTTACCAACTTAACAAAGTTGGTTTCCGGGAGAGGTGGGCGTGATTGGGACAGGGCTCCAAAATGCGCGTCATTTTGGGCCCACCCCGTGACGTTATGACACAAATGCGTCATTTGACAGCGGGGGATGTGGCAAAACGCCATGATTCACTGGGAATCGCGGCGTTTAGGAGCTAATTCTGCCCACTTCACTAGGAAGTGGGCAATTCCTAGTGAAGTGGGCAGATCCAGGATATTGCCACACTCTCCTGGGAGTCCATGAGACTCTCCCAAAATGCGGGAGTCTCCCGGACATTCCAGGAGAGTTGGCAAGTATGCTTCAGGATCATGTAATAAACACAGTGTAAAGCTGTTTTCAGATCCAAATAGAAAACGAAAAGGACAAATGTCTGCTTGTCTCCATATGTGGCTGTTTTATTTTTAAGCCACATGTTTTAAGGGAATGACGTGTATGTGTGCTTCTCGATTAATAGAGTGACTGCTCACCGTATCCTTTATCACAATAAACAAAGTGCTGTACACTGATCAAATAGGATTGATATAAGGTTAGTTTGATAGATTTTTGTATTATTTTTATATTAATAAAAAAATGTTGCTTTTGTTTGTTTCGTACACGCTGATATGCTTTTTCCCAATATACAGCTGGTAATAGCATGGATTTTGGTGATTGAGACTTATTTATCTAATGTGGAAGCTATTTATGGTCATATTTTATATGATGCACCAAATTGTAGTTGATATTGAATGGGATGTTTTTTGCGGTTGAACTATTAAATTACTATGGCCATTTAGATGTTTGCAGAAAAGAAGTGATTCTAGTCCCAATGCTGTATATTTAAACTTTATATTTAGATTTTATCACTATTAGGAACACAACAGATTTCCTATACAGTAGCGAGATTATAGTCCCTAATTAGTCTGACTGGGCTCCATTTATCTTGCTCCACCAGGAGTTTTTGTCTTTTATTTCGTGTTGAAGTATGCAATAGTCCAGATTCAGTTTTGAACGTAAAGATGCCCCTCTTGCGTACGATTAAAGATGCAGCAACAAACTTATGTTTTCATGTCTGTATATTGAGTTGCATGCATGTTAAGGTATGTGTAGCCTTAAATCTAGGGTATAGCTATGGCCAAAGAAAAAGTGTGACAATAATCATCATCAACAACAAAACTTACACCAGGTTTATATAGGTCCAAAATGTATGTCTTGCAGTTAACAAATTTCAACATCAGTGTAACTCTAAATAAGACTGATCATAAAGGAAAGTGCATATTTTTTTCCTGCACACACGTACAGTATTGCATTTGCTCGGTAACTACCCTGATCCACTTTTCAAAGCAAAAGGGGGCTGCAAATGCAAGATAAGTACAACTCTAAATATGGAAGCAAGTTGTGCACATGTGCAGGTCACAAATTTTGCAACATGACTTTTCTCTCTAAGTCACACAAATGCACTGATGTACTGCTCTAAATCAGGCCCAATGTGTTCTAATAAAGTAAACTTCCACGCTCTAAGCAAAACCATGCTTCCCTTGATATAGTAGAATGATGCAAACTTGGATTTCCTCCAATTTTTACAACACAGGGTCTGTTTTGAAAACAATGATGGCCTTCCAAAACATGAAATATATGCTTACATTTTTGAGAAATGATCAGCTTGATTTTTTTAATGTTGCTTAGTTGCTGTAGCAAAGGGATCATGGTCATAAACATGCGCAATGAATGGCACCATACTCTACATCATTTACATCATGGCTATAAACAATAGATCAAAGAAATCAGTAAATTCAAACCAGTTAAGTGGTTGTTCACATGGTACTAGGCTGTAAAGCTCTGCTCGTCTCTGTTACCACATCCTGCATGCTAAGCAGCAAGGAATCTAATGGCACAATAAGTAAACTCTGTAAGTACAACTTTGCACATAGGAAGACAAAATGCAATGCTATTGAAATCTGCATGTGTCCTCCTATACACTGTAGTTTAGGCACGTGAAATTTGAATTATAAAGAGGGCTGGGTAAGCTCAAGCTTGTGAGAATTGTGCACTCAAGCAACTTAAAAATTCATGTTTTCAACATGTTCTTTCTGATGTTTTCTTATTGAATGAAACAGGAATATTGTTGTGTCTGTGATCCCGTGCAATGCCAAGCCAAGCCAAGCCAAGCCAAGCCAAGCCAAGAGCTAACACCAAGTAAGCATCTTGACTGACAATTTGGGTGGCATTGTTCTGCTTACAATGCATTCAACGTAAGCCAGAGTTCACATATACTAACCTGTGGGAAAAAACTGCATCTCTATAACTTTTGATAATGATAATGATAAGCTGTGAAAACAAAGTATACATAACATCTCAGTATAACACAATGATTCATTCAGTCATTTGTAAAACACAGGTTCTTAACTGTGTATCATGATGTAAACAGTACCCATGACCCACTCTTTTATAATACCAGCTGGCAGAAACCGATACTTCATACATATACCCCCCGGTCTGTTTAAAAATTATTAAAGCCTTCCCTATCTATGCCGCACACTAACTTTCCCTTACTAATTATGCCCCAACCAAGGTTTTTGTGAAGATCTGATCTTACTTGGGGAGCCTTTGGTTCACCCCTTAAACTTATCTATTACAATTTACTTTCATCAGAGTTATCATAAACCAAATGATCTCCCCTAACTCAGAGTTATCATAAACCAAATGATCTCCTCTGTTTCAACTATGAGTGGGCTCGGATTTCCGACATCTGAGGAGAAACGTAAACTTGCCAATATGCCATTTACGACACGGAGTGGCAAGGAACGGCTTAGGCCCTAGCCCATGTTCAGGACTAGTGGTTCAGCTTCACCCAAGGATCTAAGCCCTCCTCCTCCCCCCCCCTCCAAAAAAATTAAAAGAGTTATGCTGTCAGCAACAACACAGCAAACAACTCTGCCTTCTAAACAGATGACATCACAAATCCCCAAGGCGAGTCCAAGGGTGTTGGTGGTTGCGAAGCCTGACCTTCCCATCACTGTACGGGAAGAGGTGACTCCATCCACCATTTGCAGCCCACCCTCTGCATATGCTGGAAGGATGACCCACAGTGTAGATCCAGATTTGGATAATCAAGGTGTCAAGGAGGCTATTGATGTAGCTGGCGTTGTGGAGGAACTTGATGATGAGGATGCTGATGTGGTTATCATAAATGAGCCACCAGGGGGGGAAACAGCTGTTGTCCATGGGATGAAAAAGCCCATCGTCATGCCTGGTCAGAAGACCAAAAAATCCACCTCTTCTGTCTGGAGTTATTTTTATCCGAATCCGGACAACAAATGTATGGCCATATGTAGCTTATGTAAAGCTCAAATAAGCAGGGGTAAGGATCTTGGCCACCTAGGGACATTCTCACTTGTACGTCACCTGAAGAACCTTCATAATTCAGTGTTTAGTTCAGGACCTGTGGCTAGGACCGTCAGCAGTCCAGGGACACCTAAATCCCTTGGTCCTCTTGGATACATACCACCAACACCCTCCTCGTCAACTTCCTCCACGATCTCCATCAGATTTAGTCCTGCAGGCCATGTCACCAGCCAGACTGAGTCCTCTTCAATACGGGATTCATCCGAGGAATCCTGCAGCGGTACGCCTACTACTGCCACTGCTGCTGTTGCTGCTGGTAGTCGGTCATCTTCCCAGAGGGGAAGTCGTAAGACCGCTACGTCTTTCACCAAACAATTGACCTTCCAACAGTCATTTGCCATGAGCACCAAGTACGACACTAGTCATCCTATGGCAAAGCGGATAACTGCGTCAATAACAGCAATGTTGGTGTTAGATGTGCGTCCGGTGTCCGCCATCAGTGGAGTGGGATTTAGACGGTTGATGGAGGTATTGTGTCCCCGGTACCAAATCCCGTTGAGATTCCCCTTCACTAGGCAGGCGATACCAAAGATGTACAGAGAAGTATGAACAAGTGTCCTCAATGCTCTGAAAAATGCGGTTGTACCCACTGTCCATTTAACCACGGACATGTGGACAAGTGGTTCAGGGCAAACTAAGGACTATATGACAGTGACAGCCCACTGGGTAGATGCATCCCCTTCTGCAGCAACAGCAGCAGCTGCATCAGTAGCAGCATCTCCACAACGGCTGCTCGTGCCAAGGCAGGCAACGTTGTGTATCACAGGTTTAAGTAAGAGGCACAACGCTGACAACCTCTTAGAAAAACTGAGGGAAATAATCTCGGAGTGGCTTACCCCACTTAGACTCTCCAGGGGATTTGTGGTGTCAGACAACGCCAGTAACATTGTGCGGGCATTACATATGGGCAATTTCCAGCACGTCCCATGTTTTGCCCACACCGTTAATTTGGTGGTGCAGCATTACCTCAAGAGTGACAGGGGTGTGCAGGAGATGCTTGCGGTGGCCCGCAAAATTGCTGGACACTTTCGGCATTCTGCCAGTGCCTACCGCAGACTCGAGCAACATCAAAAAAGTCTGAACCTGCCCTGCCATCACCTCAAACAAGAGGTTGTGACGCGCTGGAACTCCACCCTCTATATGCGGCAGAGGATGGAGGAGCAGCAAAAGGCCATTCAAGCCTATACAGCCACCTACGACATAGGAAAAGGAGTGGGGATGCGCCTGAGTCAAGCGCAGTGGAGACTGATTTCCGTGTTGTGCAAGGTTCTACAGCCGTTTGAACTTGCCACACGAGAAGTCAGTTCCGACACTGCCAGCTTGAGTCAGGTCATTCCCCTGATCAGGCTGTTGCAGAAGCAGCTGGAGAAAGTGAGGGAGGAGCTGGTAAACCATTGCGATTCCACCAAGCATGTAGCTCTTGTGGATGAAGCCCTTCGTATGCTTTGCCAGGATCCGAGGGTGGTCACTCTTTTAAAGTCAGAGGAATACATTCTGGCCACCGTGCTCGATCATCGGTTTAAAGCGTATGTTGTGTCTCTGTTTCCGGCGGACACAAGTCTACAGATGTGCAAAGACCTGCTGGTCAGGAAATTGTCCTCTGAAGAGGACCGTGACATACCAACAGCTCCACCTTCATATTCTTCCACACCTGTGGCCGCGAGGAAAAAACTCAGTTTTTCCTAAAAGACCCGCTAGCGGGGATGCAGACAACATCTGGTCCGGACTGAAGGACCTGCCAATCATTGCAGACATGTCTACTGTCGCTGCATTGGATGCTCCCAGCACACTGCTATAGCCAGCAACAGATATGCTATTTCTACTGTAGATAAAAATGCAAAAGTCTCAGTTGCACACATTTGCAAATGTATGTTGAAGCCACCCACCACTCCACGGTGATTTTGCTGATAGGGTGGTCCTAATCTAAACAATGAGAGTCCCATATATTTGGGCCATACATATGTGTTTTTAAATTGAGAGCTAACTTACCAAAGAGGTACCCCAGAAACCTCCAAATAGCAATCCAATGTCAGTACTCCCCCTCAGCTACTGACACCAACATGCCCCTTTCATGCACCTGTTATAGCCTATAAATTGATTTGAGCAACTTTCAGTTCTTTATTTGTCTGAGAGGCATGTTGGTGTCAGTAGCTGAGGGGGAGTACTGACATTGGATTGCTATTTGGAGGTTTCTGGGGTACCTCTTTGGTAAGTTAGCTCTCAATTTAAAAACACATATGTATGGCCCAAATATATGGGACTCTCATTGTTTAGAATAGGACCACCATTTAGCAAAATCACCGTGGAGTGGTGGGTGGCTTCAACATACATTTGCAAATGTGTGCAACTGAGACTTTTGCATTTTTATCTACAGTAGAAATAGCAGATCTGTTGCTGGCTATAGCAGTGTGCTGGGGGAATTTGTCTGTGTTTTTTCCTTTTAGGATAATTCCACCCTTTCATACACCTGTTATAGCCTATAAATTGATTTGAGCAACTTCCAGTTCTTTATTTGTCTGAGAGGCATGTTGGTGTCAGTAGCTGAGGGGGAGTACTGACATTGGATTGCTATTTGGAGGCTTCTGGTGTACCTCGTTGGTAAGTTAGCTCTCAATTTAAAAACACATATGTATGGCCCAAATATATGGGACTCTCATTGTTTAGAGAAGCACCACCCTATTAGCAAAATCACCGTGGAGTGGTGGGTGGCTTCAACATACATTTGCAAATGTGTGCAACTGAGACTTTTGCATTTTTATCTATAGTAGAAATAGCAGATCTGTTGCTGGCTATAGCAGTGTGCTGGGGGAATTTGTCTGTGTTTTTAGCTTTTAGGATAACCCCACCCTTTCATGCACCTGTTATAGCCTATAAATTGATTTGAGCAACTTCCAGTTCTTTCTTTAGCTGCATTGGATGCTGTCACAATTGAAAAAATGGTGGAGGATTATTTTGCTGACACCATCCAAATAGACATGTCAGACAGTCCATATTGTTACTGGCAGGAAAAAAAGGCTGTTTGGAAGCCCATGTACAAACTGGCTCTATTTTACCTGAGTTGTCCCCCCTCCAGTGTGTACTCGGAAAGAGTTTTTAGTGCAGTGGGTAACCTGGTCAGTGAGCGGCGAAGGAGGTTGCTTCCTCAGAACGTTGAAAAAATGATGTTCATAAAAATGAATTATCAATTCCTCAATCAAGAACAGCACTGCCCTCCAGATAATACAGAGGGACCTGTGGTTGTGGAGTCCAGCAGGGACGAATTGATAATGTGTGAGGATGAGGAAGTACACACTGAAGGGGGCCAGGAATCAGAGGATGAGGATGAGGACGACATCTTGCCTCAGTAGAGCCAGTTTAGTTTGTACAGGGAGAGATGAATAGCTTTTTTTGTGTAGGGGCCCAAACAAACCATTCATTTCAGCCACAGTAGTTTGGTAGGTCCTGTCGCTGAAATGATTGGTTTGTTAAAGTGTGCATGTCCTATTTCAACAACATCAGGGTGGGTGGGAGGGCCCAAGGACAATTCCATCTTGCAACTCTTTTTTTGGCATTATGTGACCGTTCAACAGTCATTTGCCATGAGCACAAAGTAAAACAAAATTAAAACAAATTAAACCAAAAGTATAATATAACTTATAAACACTACACTTGAAAGCTTGAGCCTTAAAATGAAAAAGTCACTCTTCATTGCACAAAGATTTGCAACAGGGACAGTTTTTTTGTTCACAAAGTCAACAAATAACACTTCGACCCTGTCTGTCTTTGACATACTTGATGGGATCTCAATGATGAATGCTCTGTACCATGGTTGGAGGAGGTATTGTGGCCCCGGTACCAAATTGGGTACCGGGGCCACTCCACTACGCAGTCCAGAAAGCTACCTCGGTGCAACGTTTTGGACTAAAAACAATATTGTGAGATGTGAGGTGTTCAGAATAGACTGGAAATTTGTGGAAATGATTGTTATTGAATGTTATTGAGGTTAATTATAGCGTAGAAGTGGAAAACAACAAAAAAACAGGATTTTAGCACTTTTTATGCTTTTTAAAAAATAAATCAGAACCCAAAATCCGAAATCAGAACCAAAACTTTTCGTCAGGTGTTTTGGCAAAACAAATCAGAACCCAAAACCTCAAGCTAATCAGAACTCAAAACCCAAAACCCAAAACACTAAAAGTGCCCGGTGCACACCCTTAGTTTCAACTATGTAGCGTTCTAAAACCAAGCTAGGTCTGACATGTGAATTTATAAGAACACAGAGTCATGAACCTATCATGTGTAATTTAATATGAAAATAAATCCACAATGTGTAGGATGAAAATAAATTAACAAAATGACATACAACCATATAATACAATATTTTCTTGTAAAATAAAAATCAAGCAGCAGAAATTGTATAGTTATGATCAGCTTCTGTTTGCTGGGAGAAGCAGGAATAAAGGGGACACTTCTCAATATGAAATTGACTCCCAAAAGTGAACAACTCTGTTAGATTTTACATGGCAGTTTCACATGCTGCAGGTACCCACAGCCCCCTCGTTCCTGTGATGTCAGAACTAGAAAGTCTTTGTAAATGGAAATTAGTTGTCTATGACCTCTGTTCACACACCTTTCATGTCAGGTTTAATTTACACTGGCTAACCTCTTACCAGAATGTGCTACAATTATGATAAAAGCTCAACACAGCAGGTCATGAGTTCCTCTTAATTGGCATACCAAAGATGACTCCTGTATGTATGACATTTGAGAAAATATGACATTTCCCTGTGTTCTTATTTCCATTCAAACTTATCCCAGCTGCCTCAGCCCTGTAGTCAAGATGTCCTGAGACATCACAGAATCACCAAGAATGCAAAGGATCTGTGTTGCATATCACTGTTCTTAAAGAGAGATTTCTATGTTATGTTAAATACTTTCGTGTCAAAAGAGACAAAAGAATTATAGGAGTGATACCTTTATTGGCTAACCCAAAAAATTATTATTATATTTGCTAGCTTACAGAGCACAGAGGCCCCTTAATCAGGCAACTTTACAAAATAAAGTGTGGGTGCATGCAGGGCCATCTTAACAACATTATGGGCCCCCGGACAAAGCAGTGCACCGGGGCCCCTAGATATAGATATAGATATAGCTATATAGATCTATACAGATACAGATATAGATATATAGAGATAGAGATAGATAGATGTACTTGCTCAGTGACCCTTGAAGGTTTTCTTTGCAGGTTTTTTTCTTTTGCAGGATTATTTATTCTCATTAATAGCAATGCCTATGGGGCCGCCTTGCCTGTGGGGCCCCCGGGCACCTGCCCATCGTGCCCAATGGAAAAGATGGCCCTGGGTGCATGCTCTAAGAGATATATGTGAAATCTAGAAGGGAGAACTCAGACATCCTGATCAACCAGATCGCTTGGAATAGTTAACAGACCAGTATAAATATATGTATTGTAATTTATTTACCCCAGAAGATGTTATGGTGCCCATTATTGTCACTATCTGTGCTTGTGCTCCTCTTCACTTGCCTCATCTATATCATACCTGCATGTGCAAGGCTCCTGTTTGTCAGTCTTTTCCCGCATTACCCAAAGATGGTAGAGACTGATCTACAGCCAGTTGTCAACCTTAGGGCATCACTGAGTAGGTGCCATGAAGGACATATTACCACAACGCACCTTTGTGCCCAATATGTTAAATGTTTACTATGGCAGAAAAGTAGGTAAAATACAATCCAATGTAAAGCAAGCACAGAACATTCCCCATGCACACCATATACATTTATAGACAGCATAACAGACATACAATAACCAGTCTTATTAGGCCATCATTGATATTATATATATATTGACAAGTTCAGGCAGACATGATCATTGTTTAAAGATCTGGCCTTGTGACTGCCCAAAACAGATGTTTTCTCTACTTCAGGTATATTCGTAAATATTTAAGGGTGCAATAAGTATTATCCAATTATATTTTTCTGGTACGCACCTTACTGCAGTTCTTGAACAATCCTTTAACATTAAAGCAGTTGCTGGTGGTATAATAGTGGTGTGAATGTTGGCCCTTGTTCTTAATCTTTTAAGTGTGCATTTTTCTTGGAAAACTTTAACAAATAAAAACCTACTAATTTTTTTTTCTAGCAGATACATGTGTGGTGTGTGCATAGATTCTCACTGGTGTGCCTAGTTTATGGAGAGGGAAACATGGAAGCTCTAGATGAAAATGGATATGGTGCATGGGCCACAAATACACTATACCGGCGGTTCCCAAACTGTGCGCCGCGGCTCCCAGGGGTGCCGCGGCGCTGTCACTGGGGTGCCGCGGGCCAGACATAAAAAAAACAAAACACAGAAACTTACCAATCCGTCGGGCGCCGGGACCCAGCAGCCTCCTCTCTCCCACAGCTGTCACTGAATATCGACGTCAGTAACAAGCTGCAGGAGAGAGGAGGCTGCTGGGTCCCGGCGCCCGACGGATTGGTAAGTTTCTGTGATTTTTTTTTTCTATGGCTGGCGCCTGGCGCGGGGCAGAGTGAGAGGGATCGTGGCAGAGGAGGGGGACAGAGGATGGTGACAGAGGATGGTGAGAGGGGGACAGAGGATGGTGACAGCGGGACAGAGGAGGGGCACAGAGGATGGTGAGAGGGGGACAGAGGATGGTGACAGCGGGACAGAGGAGGAGAGCAGAGGATGGTGACAGCGGGACAGAGGAGGAGAGCAGAGGATGGTGACAGCGGGGCAGAGGAGGAGAGCAGAGGATGGTAACAGCGGGACAGAGGTTGGTGACAGAGGAGGAGAGCAGAGGATGGTGACAGTGGGACAGAGGTTGGTGACAGAGGGACAGAGGAGGAGAGCAGAGTATGGTGACAGTGGGACAGAGGTTGGTGACAGCGGGACAGAGGAGGAGAGCAGAGGATGGTGACAGTGGGACAGTGGTTGGTGACAGAGGATGGTGACAGCGGGACAGAGGAGGAGAGCAGAGGATGGTGACAGTGGGACAGAGGTTGGTGACAGCGGGACAGAGGAGGAGAGCAGAGGATGGTGACAGTGGGACAGAGGTGGGGGACAGGATGGTGACAGCGGGACAGAGGAGGGGGACAGAGGATGGTGACAGCGGGACAGAGGAGGAGAGCAGAGGATGGTGACAGCGGGGCAGAGGAGGGGGACAGAGAGCAGAGGATGGTGACAGCAGGGCAGAGGAGGGGGACAGCGGGGCAGAGAAGGGGGACAGAGAGCAGAGGAGGGGCACAGCGGGACAGAGGAGGGGGACACAGCGTGAGAGGGGCAGTGGAGGGGGACACAGCGTGAGAGGGCAGAGGAGGGGACAGCGTGTGAGAGGGCAGAGGGGGCAGTGTGAGAGAGGGCAGTGTATCTGGATGCAGAGGGGGCAGTGTGTCTGGATGCAGAGGGGGCAGAGTGCCTGAGGGCAGAGTGTCTGGATGCAGAGGGGGCATTTTTGCATACAACTAAATAAGTATTTCTGTCCTGACCTAAATACTTATTACAATTTTTTGACCCAACTACTTCTAAAACAGGACTGCTCACTAATTATTTTGGAGGGGTGCCTTGAAAAAATTTGGAGACTCTAAGGGTGCCGCGAACTGCAAAAGTTTGGGAACCACTGCACTATACTAATCTGTAGGCATGACCACCAATTGGAATTTCAGGACCCCATACAGCAGCGTCTTGGGGCCCCCTTCATAGATGATTAAAGTATTGACAAAAGGGCGCATGACCACTAAACAGGAAGGCAGGCTGATCACCCCCACCCCCTCTAGGCAGTAATTGATAAGTATTAGGAGGGGGTAAAGTTTTAGTAGGGCAGGAGAGGGGTGGTAGATAATTATTAGTACAAGGTATAGTTCTATAGGGGCAGGAGAAGAGTGATAGATTAGTATTAGTAGGAGATATAATTATAGAATTTATAGAGGCAGGGGAAGGGAGCACACACTATAACTGATTCATAACCTCCTCACTTGTGAAGTTATGTACAAGGTACAGTCACTTACCTTTTTAGCTTTCGCATTCTCCATTCTGTCTGCCTGTCAGTATGCAGAAGAACGTGACAGCCGGAACCCGCCAGGTCATCCTTTTTGGGCATTCTGAGGGCAGCACCCCGAGCCAGGTCACAGCATGCGGGGAGCTGCTGGTAGACTGTGAGCACCAGGCAGGGAGGGACTGATGGAGAAGGAGGAGAGGGAGAAGTGGGACCGAGTCATTCCAAGATTCCATCCATTTGCTCACACAGAATCCGACACTGCATATCCCCACTCCCATTCCCATCCTCACGGTAACACTGTGTGGCCACTACACAGGCAGGCCCAGGCTGGGTACTTTGTACCCTCCCAGCCCTTCCCCATCTTGGTGTCCCTATCTGTAGACAACAGTAAAGTAATTAAGTGCAAATATGATCGCATTAATACCTACTATATAACTATATATGCAATAAGGAACAAGTGATTGTTAAAGGTTGCTTACTGGTAAATACCAATAGCTGAACATAGAGAGTATATACTATAGATTAGCTAGTGATTACTAGAAATAACTGTGTGCCACAGTAAAATACAATGTACATCTCTCTACATAGTTGACCTCCAAACCAATCTTTGAGTGATTAAGTGATTTTGATTAAGACTAGTGAATACAAGTCATCCGGCATTGAAGGTAGGGTCCAGTGAACCGCACAAAGAAAACGTCAACAATACACACAAGCATTCTTTCAATACTGGACAGACATGGATGCAGCATGCTCTGTTGTATTACGTAGATGTTCTACTGTATTGCAGTCATACACCTACATCTATGTACATCTGACCACATTGCACACAACTTTTATCTAGCTGGATGTTTGTATACTACAATCTTTATCATATTCTGTTCATTGACCTTTATTACAATGTAATATTAATTATTTTTCAATAAATATCTCTAAGTCTAGAAAAATAAATGATGACAATGACATATATAAAATAAGTTAAATTATACTTATAGTTTGACACTGGAAAACAGGGACATTTTCAGGGACGAGAGTTTCCAGGAACAAATCTTGAAAACTTGGGACTATAATTAAGGATAGATAGCAACTATGAATGAATCAATTTTGTAAGTAGTGCAACCACAATGTGTAGCTAGGAACAGATGTTTACTGGAATCTTGGCTTTCATACATAAAGTGATGGCCAAGGTTACAAGACAGTTAATAGATATGGAATAATGTACCCCCTACTGTAGGCTATAAGGAAGGTATGATGTCTATTATACTTATCTGTCACAATAGGGGGTGCATTATTTCTTATATGCGTAATCCTTTTATTTATACAGTTTTATGTTTAATGATGTATTTTATTTTTGTATAAGAGAAATAAAGCTGTCAGTCTGTCATAAAGTTCTGGGAATTAGCTGGCACGCAAATAGGTTCAGGGTTGTGCAGTGTATTGACTAGCTGAAGTAAATTTGAAGCAGTGAAGTTGAAAGTATTGTTCAAAGATAGTACATTTTCTTTGTTATTTTCTAGCATTTATAATAGGTGTCCTAACATGGCCACCATAGTGAAATATATTATTATTATTATTATTATTGATAAATAGTGCTGTAAAAAGTAGACAAAAGTAAAGATATATTTCAGAGACGTTTATACAAGGATTCACACCATTCATCTATTATAATATTAAACTACATAAGTAAAATCACCTGTAAATTATATCTGTATAAACCAGAGGTAGGCTAAATGCCCTTTATGCAAATTTCCCCAACACGGATAAAATACAGACAGTGAAAATGCAGACAGTCACAATGCTGACATTAAAATGGCAAAGCCAGCGGGTCCAGCGGCTATACAGTCGCTGGACTCGTCGGCAGTAAACAGTTATAATTATAAATAACTAAATGTAAAATAAAAGCCTTCTCTCCGCCCTCCCCAGTCATATTAACCCTAGAGGTTAATATGACCTCCAGCCAGCCCTAGGCTTAGTGAGCCGGGGCTGGTGGCACTATAGCAGGGGAACCCACAGCAGGAGGTCCCCCTCCCACCCCCTCCCATGATGCTGGCTCCCTCCCCTAGAGAGAGAGACAGCATTTTTTGTGGGCCCCAACTCCCTAGGAAATCCAACTCATCCCACAGTTGTGGAGTAATAAACGGTCAACTATAACCGCAATGCATTTCGGAGAAAAATTGGGGGGACAAACAGTGTGGAGATCCCCTATTTTCCTCAATCAGCCTTAGGCTTAACCAGCCAAGACTAGTGACATCATAGCTAGTGAACCTGCAGTAGGGGGTTCCCCTGCTAGGATACCAACCAGCTTAATGCTGGATTCCCTAAGGAGGTGGGGTCCGTAAAAAAAATGCATCACTGACACTCCCACGCTTTCCCACGCTGTCAGAGACGCAAGCCCCTGCTTATAAATAGACCTGCTAGCTGTTAGAAGTTCATTATGCAGCAGGTTGTTCCTACTGTATATTCAGAAGTAGTTGCGGCATCTCTGTAACAGTTTTTTTTTTGTCAAGCATGTTCCGGCTGCATTATACATACATTTTTTTTCCGTAAACACTATTTTTGGGGGTATTTTTTTTTCATAACTCAATTTGGATTAAAAGCTTACAAGACTGGATCATAAATAAGAGTTGGTAAATATGAATGAGCTTTTTTGTTTTTAACAAAATGTTGTGGTTTGAATGAGGGGTGTTTTTTATTTATATTTTGCATTGGTGCACTATAGGACACAGCAGGCCTTGGGTGTCAGGGCATGCTGCCATTAATGGTTTCAAAAGTCAAACATACTACAAGCACCAGCATGCCCAGACTGTTCATGGCAGCCTGGGCTTGCTGGGACCTGTAGTTCACCAATGTAAAATAGTGTTGTTTGTGTTCTTTTTTTTTAGCCATTTATTACCCCACATCCACTGCCCAGGGGTGTGGGAAGAGCCCTAGTGCTAGGAGCCATCATGTGAGGAGGACCCCCTGCTGTGGGTTCCCCTGCTATAGTGCCACCAGCCATGGCTGACTAAGCCTAGGGCTGATTGGAGGAGAATGGGGGGACCCCTCCCTGTTTGTCCTTCCTGATTTTCCTCCATCCAGCACAAGGCTGACAGCACTAGGGTTAACATGACTGGGGAAGGGGGTCTTTTTTTTTTACATTTATTTATTTTTATCACTGTTAACTGGCCTTGCAATTTTAATGTCGCCATTGTGACTGTCTGCATTTTTTACTGTTGGCAATCACAATGTTGGTATTTTATCCGTGTCTTAGCTTGTCGCCATTTTCGTGTCAGCATGATAAGTGTCGATATTTCAACCATCAGAATTTTGTACCCAACCTGTATAAACTGTGAGTTAGTTATTTATAATTAGTGATTTCTGATCTCATTACTTCAATGTTTACCGGGAAAACTTGTATATTACAAGGAATAACACTCCCTAATACATTAAATTATATGGAAATTATAAATCATTTCAGATTTCCATGGCCTGTCTAAAAACACTCTGACTTTGACCTCATGCCTTGATACAGTTATTAAATTCCATTCTCACTTCTAATGTCCTTATAATGTAATGTATAGGAGCCTTATCCCTATATCACTTTATCCCCTACAGCACTGTGATTTTCCACCAAGATACAATGTATGAAGATATATATATAAGAAGTTCCATTTAAAAAAAAAAAATTGCTATTTAATGTAAGAGTACATTACCGAGGCTGATATACCTACAGTAATATAAAAATATATTTTATGACTTATGATAAAGTACATGAAGTATTATTAATAATGCATGAATATGCTAAATAAAAACAAATCTGTAAACCCAAAGCACGTTAATAGGTCAAATAATCTACAATATGTAACTGACATTTTGGTAACGTTTTCCATCTCAGACAACCAGTCTCCAACATTTATCAGTTATCCTTTTAAAGCTGTGTAGAATTTATACCATATGTCACAATCCTTAATTTCATCCCTTTCTTGTCTAGTTTAATTATGAGAATTAGAACCCTAGCAGTAACGAATGTAAATTCCTCAGAGTGGGGCTTAAAGAGATAACTGTTCACATACGTAGCATAAAGACTGCAAAGTTAAGTTAGGTTCACTCAATGTTAGGTACAGTTGTAATATTGAACAAATTAATTCACTTGTGAGCATATATGTAAGTTAGCTACAGCTATTATTTTCTAATATTGACTGACACAGCAGGGGCTCCGTGCGAGGCGATTGGATGTGAGCATCACATGATCACCTCACAGTTATGTGCCCATTTCTTTGGCCAATAATGCCAGCTTCTTCAGTGTGTCTAAGTCAATATTGTTATATAATGTGATTTGCTGAAGGGATCAAACCACCTCATATCAATTTTGCAATCTCAGGCCTCACCTGATTGGACGTTGTAATTATGAGCTTACTCAAAGTGAGTGGTGCTGTTCTTTATATAATGAGCATAAGGCTGTTCTTTATATAACAAGAATTACATGTTTTACATGATTTTGAAGGGATTTGACACATCGGATACACTCATAAGATGATCATAAGATGCCAGTCCATTAACTTGAATTGTATTCTATAATAAACACCAGGTTCAGGAGATAAATAGGATAACTCTAATACAGAATGCATTGACATAAATAAAATGAGTACGTATGTGTATGTATGTGTAAATTCAATAATAATGGAAATCTTTTATTCTTATTATTTTGATGTGATCTGTAAAGAGGTAAAAACTCTGCTGCAGTATACCTAACAAGGTTTATTTACTCACAGCAGCAAGGAGGGAGCAATTTCTGAATCAAATTATGATTAACCTGAGCTGCTCATTCAGGTAACGATATGTACAACATTTTATCCTCTTCTACAACACATTAAATTATATTTTTTGTGGGTTTAGTGCCACTATAATGTAAACAAAGGCATAATGCAATTGGTGTCATTTTTACAACCTTTTTTCTTCTAAAATACAGATAAAGCCTCATGCATGTCTTAATTAAATCATGAGAGAATAGCAACATCAGACCTCTCATTTACAATTGTATATTTTTATGTGTTTATTACATTAACTTATGTCCAATAGTAAAGTCCTTTATTTATATGACTGGAACCTACAGTAGATGGGGCAAAAGATATCGCTATAAAAGTAACGGACTGCTGCCAATGACCTTGTTCTAAGAGTAAAATCAAAATCCTTGCAGAGAATAAAAGGTTCTGCAGACACCCACTAAACCAGAAACATCTCCTTATATATGCAAACTCTACAACTTGTAGACCACCAAATGAAATGTTATTTTTGAATTTGGGCACAGAATCAGGTGCGTTACTGTGGCTGGCCACATTCAGTGTAAAATTTCCAGATTCGCCCATGTCCGGGGCCAGAACGATCAAAATGTAGTTATCCTTTCTAATTCAGGTCGTCTCTTGACACCCTCAAGCTACATTCTCACTGGAGTTGACAATTTTAAACATACATCTGTGACATAACAGGAGGGTCTTATATTGATCAATCCTTATGCAGGTTTGTGATTGGTTCTTAACCACATCGGATTTGGGTTACAAAGACCTCCCATTAGGATGAATGTAAGTTTTCAGCTGCATAGATATATGTCAGATACACTGAAATGGAACAAAACATTTGTAAAAAACATATACCATGCCACACAAGTTATGTGAACATAAAAAGACAAATATGTTCGGTTTCATTTTGTACAATGTCTTTTTTCATAGTTATGTACACTAATGTACACTTAGGGCTAGATTTACTAAACTGCGGGTGTTGCCTACAGCAACCAATCAGATTATAGCTTTCATTGATTTAGTACATTCTACAAAATGACAGCTAGAGTCTGATTGGTTGCTATAGGCAACATCCCCAGTATTTCAAACCCGCAGTTTAGTAAATATACCCCTTAATCTGTATTACAAATGCATTTTAAATGCAGAATTTTAACGCCCGTCTGTACATAAAATAATACATGTATTTGCCCAAATAAACAGTCACATATGCTCAGTACAAAATAGTTTTCCTTATTTGTGAAAGAACCTTATTTTTCGGATGAAACCACATGAGTGTGGTACTAACAGCAGGGGAACTCAGTAGTATCCTTTCCCGAAAACTCCAAAAGAGTCTGCTTGTCTCCTAAATGAAATATTTAGGAGACAGACATGCTCTCTGTACATCTGTGACCTGTAACACATCGGGAATTTGTAGCTGTGTATAGCCGTGTTAATTTGCATTGAATTGTCTGTGAGGGTAATGGTTTTTACCAATAAACATAAACATCTATCTACTAACAAAAATGTTGGCTGTTTGGAGCTTCATTGCTCATGCGCAGCAGATCAGCAGAGCTGGGATGTCTTCTGAGCATGCACTGTGACGGCTTATGTGCATGCGCAGGAAAGCAGAGTAAGTGCTTTGCCAAGCTCTCTCCCAACGTTCGCTATGTGTCCCAGCAATGCCATGTTTTGCCCCTGACCCTTTCTACAGTGCATGTGTGGTCGCATAATGGTTTGCCCCCATTACACTGATGTTATACATATGTCATGGCTTTCTCAATCACAAGTTCTGAACCCAACCAATCATCTATGGGATTTTCTGGAACAATACCCGACACAGTGTTTTCCAACATCATCAGCCATGCATCAAATAAGTGGCTTCATGTAGAATAATGATGCATATTTGCAGACATTGGTAGATTGAATGCATAAGAGCACACAAGTCGTACAAGCCATATATGGTGCCTGAGTACCCTATTAAATGATCTCATGTGGGTATAGATAGATAGATTTTTGTGGACCTTTCCTGAAGAGCACAATGTTTAATGTTTATTAAAAGTGTTATATGTGTTCTATGGATTCATAAAGGTGGGAAATAGCTGTTGTAGTCTACACTACCGGTGAGTCACATACTGTGCATGACAAAGAGCAATTTAGTGTCTACACTAAAGATTGGGTCTAGACAAAACTATGGCTCATGAACACACAGTGTATTTATCAATCACTAAACATAAATTAAAACAATAGTAAAACTTTAAGGATTTAGTCTGGTAGCTCTAAATTAGTGTGCTACAGAGGTACAGTGGATAACTGTCAGGATTATCTTATTTGTGCAAGAAGTATATACTTGCCCAAACACAAGCACACCAAGATTATTTTATTAGGTTTTATAGTTTAACCATAGACTACTCACTGCCCCAACCCTAGTATTCATGCCTGCTGAAGACATTGCTCAAGAATGTTCTTAAAATGAACGTGTCATCCTCATGTGTGGTTACATTGTGGCAAAGTCAGTTTCTACATCCTCGTTTGCATACTCGCACCAATTAGGTGCAGTGAAGGGTGAAGAAGGAATAAAACGGAGAAATTATAAAAGAAATTATAGGCTTCCGGAATTAAAAAACAAGCATGTTATGTAGTCAGCTTTGTATATACTATGGAATCTGAAAATGTTATTGTGTCAGGTGCATTTGAATGAACCTGTAATTAAGAAAACCATGGGGTCTTGCAGACTGATTAATAGCCATATATATCTCAGTGCTGCTGAAAAATCTCAAGCATGTTAAGATTATTATATATATGTATCAGAGGCATTTGGAAAATGTTTTGAAAGAGATTACATCAGATTTTTCCATTTAGGCAGACATATTTATGTTGCTCATCTAGAGCAGCTTGAACCTAGCCAACAGTTTTTCTGTTATTTAAAATATGTATAAAGATTTCAGAACCTAAACGTGACAGCTGGGTGGAATCAAGCCTGACGGCAATGGCCTGGGTATACAGAAAATTGAATGCTAAAAGGCAAGTCCTTTTGTTATGATGAGTGTGTTCTAACAACCCCATTTATTGAAAAACTCAACACACATGGAATAGTCCTGCGCTGACTTGAGTACATAAATAATACATGAAAGAAGGAAACTCTATTGAGCTCACCAGCTGATTCAAATAATTTAAAATGCCAATATGATGTCATACAAGTTGTTTGTCAGATACACAATCTAAAAATGAAGTTAATGGAACAGAAAAAGGCATATGCAGGTAGTACACATAAAAAATGTATACCCCAAAATAACGCTACTTAATAGGGTATTAGGTGACTATATGAGGCTAGAATGGCTTGTATGCTATATGATGATCAATCTACCAATGTTTGGAGCTATGTAAGAGAGAGTCACCACCATTCTTCCACAAAAAAGTAATTCAATTGATGCCTTATTGATGGAGGGGAAAAATTGTCTTAGGCAGTGTTCCAGAATAACCCACAAATGTTCAATTGGGTTTAGATCATGTGACTCGGTAGGCCATGACATATGAATAATATCAGGACCTGAAGCTCTTCCCTGATGATATCATACTCCGACCGGAGGTGCAGCTGTGTTCTGGATTTCTACTCTTTCAAAAATGCAGCAGTTAATTGACGTTGCTGCATTCTCCAGCAGTTAATGAGTTGCAATGGTTGTCTGACCTGTTTCTCCCTACAATTAGGCCAAGATCATTGTTGAGCCTATACTGTCACACTGACGCAATTCCTGTAATTCAGTACGGATCCTGTTACTGTCATTTTGAATGTTTGGTTCTACTATTCATTCTCTGCGTTGCTGGCACTCTGTTATCTGTGTGCGGTCGTGAGTTCCTGACACCCTGCTACCAGTGTGCTATCCTGCAGTCCTGACACCCTACTAGCAGTGTGCTATCCTGAGACCCCGACACTATGCTGCCAGTGTGCTATCCTGAGACCCCGACACTATGCTACCAGTGTGCTATCCTGAGATCCTGACACTATGCTGCCAGTGTGCTATCCTGAGATCCTGACACTATGCTGCCAGTGTGCTATCCTGAGATCCTGACACTATGCTACCAGTGTGCTATCCTGAGATCCTGACACTATGCTGCCAGTGTGCTATCCTGAGATCCTGACACTATGCTACCAGTGTGCTATCCTGAGACCCTGACACTATGCTACCAGTGTGCTATCCTGAGATCCTGACACTATGCTACCAGTGTGCTATCCTGAGACCCTGACACTATGCTACCAGTGTGCTATCCTGAGATCCTGACACTATGCTACCAGTGTGCTATCCTGAGACCCCAACACTATGCTGCCAGTGTGCTATCCTGAGATCCTGACACTATGCTACCAGTGTGCTATCCTGAGATCCTGACACTATGCTACCAGTGTGCTATACTAAGATCCCGAGACTATGCTACCAGTGTGCTATCCTGAGCTGCCGACACTATGCTACCAGCATGCTATCCTGAGATCCCAACACTATGCTACCAGCGTGCTATCCTGAGATCCTGACACTATGCTACCAGCGTGCTATCCTGAGATCTTGACACTATGCTACCAGCGTGCTATCCTGAGATCCTGACACTATACTACCAGTGTGCTATCCTGAGATCTTGACACTATGCTACCAGCGTGCTATCCTGAGATCTTGACACTATGCTACCAGTTCCTGACACCCTGCTATCAGTGTTGAGTTCCTGACACTCTGCTACTCTTGTGCAGCCCTGATATACCCCTCCAGCTAAAGGTCTCCCAACCAGTGTCAAGATTTGTATGGTCTCAAATGTAATAAAGAATCCTACAAAATAGATCTCTGATTCCAATTGTGATTCAATTCTATAACTCACATAACTTCAGTGTTCAAACCATTGGGGGACCATGTATCTGTATGGAGGCACTGTCATCTTAGATTAAGATTAAGTTATCGCTGCATATGCACTCATCAACTTGTAGAGAACACGGTAAAGAATGATTCACCTGACCATATCACTCTCAGTCCATTGCCTCTTTGCACCACTGAACTGACAAATGTGTATTGCCAGGTATGATGAGCATTTTATGCACTGCAACCGAATTATAATATCCTGCTCTGTGGAGGTCTCATAGAGCCATTGTCAATGAAAATGGCTGCTCACACCACAGGTTGAAATTTGCAGTCAAATGATCTGTAGTTTCTTGCCTCTTTTGCCTTGCTTAGTGCTCAGTTATCACAATCTTAGATTATGCACTACAATCCGCTACTGCCCTTTGCCAATGTTGTTTTTACCTCAGAGTTTCATACTGACTACAGACACCATTGCTCGAGAAACATTGAACGTTAACCTGTCTTTGTCACTCAAGCACCTGAAAATAATCACCCCTCTTTCAAAAGTCCTGTGTTGTAGCCATGCAAACCATGAGGACAGTTTAATATTTTTTTTACATAACCTTGATCATACTAGGATGTCATTTGCTTAACTCACCGATCTGGAGGCCCTTGCTTTACATATGCTTAGTATCACTCTTTTACCCAGGTGTTTCCATTTATTTGTCAACTAGATGTAGACAGAGCTTGACCATTACACCAACAGGGACTGTAATGACATTGTATTCAGATACATATACTTTAATATGGAGTTGGTCCCCCTTTTGCAGTGATAACAGATTCCACTCTTCTTGGAAGGCTTTCCACAAGATGTTGGAGCGTTTCTGTGGGAATTTGTGCCCATTCATTCTGTAAAGCATTTATGAGGTCAGGCACTGATGTTGGACGAGAAGGCGTGGCTCTCAATCTCCGCTCCAGTTCATCCCAAAGATGTTCAATGGGGTTGAGGTCAGGGCTCTGTGCGGGCCAGTCAAGTTCTTCCACATCAAACTCATCAAACCATGTCTTTGTAGTCCTTGCTTTGTGCACTGGGGCACAGTCATGTTGCAATAGAAATGGGCCTTTCCCAAACTGTTGCCACAATGGTTGGAAGCATAACATTGTCCAAAAAGACTTGGTATGCTGAGGCATTAAGACTACCCTTCACTGGAGACAAGTGGCCTAGTCCAAACCCTGAAAAAAAGCCCCATACCATTATTCCTCCTCCACAGTTGGCATATTGCAGTCAGGCAGGTAACGTTCTCCCGGCATCCGCAAAACCCAGACCTGCCCATCTGACTGCCAACCAGAGAAGTGTGATTCGTCACTCCAAAGAAACACGTTTCCACTGCTTCACAGTCCAGTGTCAGTGTGCTTTACCCCATTCCATCCGATGCTTGGCACTGGTCTTGGTGATGTGAGGCTTGCATGCAGCTGCTCGGCCATGGAAACCTATTCCATTAAGCTCCCGCCAACTGTTTTTGTGCTTACATTAATGCCAGTGGAAGTTCGGAGCTCTTCAGCTATGGAATCAACAGAACCTTGGTGACTTTTACGTATCATGCACCTTAGCAGTCGCTGACCTCGATCCCTGATTTTATGTGGTCTTGTGCTTCGTTGGCTGAGCTGCTGTTGTTCCTAAATGGTTTCACTTTCTAATAATATCACCTACAGTTAACTACATAGAAATATTTATGTAAAGTGTCCCCTTAACATTTCATCATGCAAAAAATATATTTGACATTCTACTTAATCCTACTATCCAGCTAAGTGTGAATATACTGTCCTTGTCTACTGCATTTAAGCAACAAAATACTTCCTGAAACTTGCTTCAATACTGATCACTACATTGTATTAACATCTTAACATTATTTTAAGTTTTCCATTTCCTATTTTGCAAATCCGATTCCTTCCCTATAATAGTATTTTGGGGCACCGATCATTTGTTGTAATTTTGCAGGGCCCTGTCAATCCTCCAATTATGTTTCATTAACAAGCAGTGTGTTAGATTGCTCCTGCACCTGTGCAGTGCAGAAGGTGAGTGTCAGAGGCCCAATTTATACACTACAAAAATAAAATGTAAATGTATACAAACTATTTAATTTAAAACAAATCTGAGGCTCTGTTCTTAGTACACAGTTTGATCAAAAGGTCCATCTACCACATCAGCAGTACTACACATACCAGATGTTGCCAGAACAGCACTAGATGGCGCTCTTACACTACTTATTTAGATGTTTTACAGTGGGTTTTACAGCAGACCTAAGAACTTATTTATTATAAACTGCATTAACATCTATAACATGGATCACAACCATCAATTAATTTAAGTTAAGTCATATTTCCATTGTTTAGTAAGAAAACAGTGAGGGCAGTGAAATATCTATTTGGCAAAGCTATACTACATAAGCGCTGCAACAATAACTTTAAAACAGTTTATATCTCTCTGTGCCATTTTCAATCTTACATATACTGAAGTAATTATTAGAGTATGTCATTAAGTTGCATTAAGTTACCAGCTGACATATTTTGCCCCTAGCCTATATTCTGAATGCCAAACACGATCTCCTGAATGGAATGCCAGCTCTTTACTCACCCCTCACCATGTACTAACAATCTACAACAGGTTTATTGCACATTTGTTCTCTGATAATAGCATTAGTAATGCAGTGCATTACAGACATAGGGCTGGAAGTGTAGACAGTGGACAAAAAAAACAATATAAAGTAATTTCATAAGGAAGGTTATTAAACTGACACTTTGTAAATACATTGTGCCAGATATTATAATAGCGAACAAATCAGCCAGCACTGCAGCTTTTAAAAACAGTTTCCTTAAGACATTGTAGCCAATTTTGTGGATAGAATCAGAAACGAAACATTTTCCAGAGTATTATAACTCAAAAAATCCCTTTTCAGGATATATGGTGTTACAATTTAAACCTTTCTCCAACCATCATTGCTGCAGATTTCTTGAAGTAAATATTTCCTTACAATACCTATTTTTGTGGCCAATATAAAATTGTCTCAACACATTTAACAGTATCCACACTTTTAGCATTGCCTAATAAAAATATATTACAGTATATTAAATAGTATGGAGCTAACTTTTCAAGAATACAACGTCTGCTACTCAGTGTAAAATAAGCTGTGGTCCAATTGTGCACATTGGCGGCAGTGCGGCTACATTTCCCCAAGGCACATGGGTTTGGGGAGGGAGATGGTGCAGTTTGCGGAGCAGTTGAAGTTTGCACAGGCAGAGGGGAGCAGCAGAGTAAGGACATACCTAGCAAAGTACAGAGTAATATAGTTTTGCGAAATAGTACATAAATGAGATTTCTTTTTGTGGGGCGATATAATTCAAATTAGATCAATAGGTGGAGAGGATGCATTTTAGGGGAGTTAATTTCTGTGTGGTGGGGAGCATGGCCAAGGAAGGGCTGACAAATTTTAGCCTGGGGGGCAAGATTCGAATCAGCAACAACATTTTAAAGGAAAGAAATGCAGGTGGCCCTGTGACCCAGCCAAAGGTAGCCCACTATGGGACCGGTCCCCTTGCCCCTGAGCATGGCCAATTCTGCTACACAAAAGGACTTGCTCCAGCTCAGTGCTGGAGACCTGTGGATCTTATACATTTTGTGCCTCAATGTTGCACTTTAGCATAGAAGCACAATTCCAGGAGCAATTAATGCTTCACACACACAAAGGTGCCACATGTAATATAGACAGTCCCCATGTCCCTCATTCATGTGATTAATTTAAGCCCTAAATGAGGCTAAGCAGGGCAGTATGTTAGAAGAACAAGTGAAAAGTTTAATTTAATTGACAGGGTCTAAAGAGGGGTTTAATATGGCAGGAAGTTGTTCTTTTATGTGACTTTTACACTATTGCATATTGCACCTTTGGATGTTTTTCTGCTCTCTGCACACCTGGATGAAGGTCAATCTCAGGTCAATCACATCCAGGGAATGGAACGTTAGTGTGTACCTTGATCTGTACTGCACAGATCATCCAGGCGCACACAATGTTTAGTGGTGCACTTCAAGTAATTTTCATAAATGACCTCATCTGAGTGTAAGTAGCACAATAACATGTTTTAATTACTTCTTAATAAGGGTGTAAAAGCCCCAGAACCATGAATCAATTAAAAAAATTAACATTTTGACATATCCCCGATGAGCCACAACATTAAAACCACTGACAAGTAAAGTGAATAACATTGATTATCTCATTACAATAGTACTTGTCAAGGAGTGGGATATATTAGGCAGCGAGTGAACAGCCAGTTCTTGAAGTTGATGTGTTTGAAGCAGGAAAAGTGGACAAGCGTAAGGATCTGAGTGACTGACAAGGACCAAATTGTGATGGCTAGGAGACTGGGTCAGAACATCTCCAAAACAACAGGTCTTGTGGGTTGTTCCTGGTATGCAGTGGTTAGTACCTACCAAAAGTGATTCAAAGAAGCACAAGGCTTATTGATGCCCATGGGGAGCGCAGGCTAGCCCGTCTGGTCCAATCCCACAGAAGAGCTACTGTGGCACAAATTGCTGACAAAGTTATGCTCACTATTAAAGAAAGGTGGCAGAACACACAATGCATTGCAGCTTGCTGTATATGGGGCTACATAGCAGCAGACTGGTGAGAGTGCCCATAAAGAGCCCTGTCCACCATTAAAAGTGCCTACAATGGGCACATTAGCCCCAGAACTGGACCATGGCCTGGTTTGCTGAATCACGTTTTCTTTTATATCATGTGGATGGCCGGATGCGTGTGCGTCTATCTGGGGATGCCATGGCACCAGGGTGCACTATGGGAAGAAAGCAAGCTGGCGGAGGCAGTGTGATGCTCTGGCCAATGTTCCGCTGGGAAACCTTGGCCATTTATGTGGTTATTACTTTAACACATACTACCTACCAAAACATTGTTGCAGACCAAGTAAGCCCCTTCATGGCAAAAATTGTTCAGGAATGGTTTGAGAAACATGACAATGAGTTCAAAATGTGGGCTTGACCTCCAAATTCCCCAGATCTCAATCCGATCGAGCATCTGTGGTATGTGCTGAAAAAGCAAATCCGAGCCATAAAGGCCCCACCTCGCAACTTACAGGACTTAAAGGATCTGCTGCTAACATCTTGATGCCAGATACGACAGGACACCTTCAGAGGTGCCTCAACGGGTCAGTGCTGTTTTGGCAGCAAAAGGGGGACTTACATGGGCTGGCTGAGCTGGCAGGAAGCGGGGACATCTGTCCCTCAGGCCGGTCCTATAGTGGGCTACCTTGGGCTGGGTCACTGGGCCATCTTTATTTGGTTTCCTTTTAAATGTTCCTAATAGGCTCCTGAGCTGAGTCACTCCCCCCAAACTAAAATTTGCCAACAAGCCCCTGGATCTACACAATAATAGGCAGGTGGTTTTAGTGGGTGACTGATCCTTGTATGGAATGTATATGAGTAGCAGTTAGAATAACACAGCTATGACATGCTTTCTTCAACATTTTGAACATATATCATTATATGAATGTACAGTACTTAACCTTTCACCCCAACACTTCTCATATAACCAGCAGAAAGGTCTTCTGTTCACACATGGTTGACAAGCTAAAATGAATAGCTTGATTGATGGGCTTGATTTATGTTCAAGCTTTCCAGCAATAATTTCAATGGGTCCTACATAAAGAAAATATATTACTAACTCAAATTACAAATATTTAGCAATTAATGTGCCTGTGACTTTAAGTGTTTAATCAGTTGTATTTAGCCAGTAATTTGATTTGTTTTAAAGCTCTAGCACTGAATCATTCTATTTTATGTATCAGATGCCCTGGGGTAAGATCTTTGAAAGTCAGTTGTGTCTGCACCCAAAGGGTGTTATTTATTTGCATGCAAAGACAGCACGCACTGGCCTCTGGGTGTCTGCTACCATGTGTTATTTTCTGCTTGTCACCTGTATTGCTTATTTTATACATGGGAGTATACTTGTCTGTGTCCCGCAGATACATTTTTGTCCAAATTTCAGGGCTAACCAATAATTAAGGGGCTGAAACAATTGCAAACATTATTTAATGGTGGTACCTTTAATATTTAACATTTTCTCCCATAGGTATATTATAAATATAAAGCTAAGATTTAGTAATGAAACTGTTAATACCATATATTTATGTATTCAAAAGTAAAAACTGTTATATTTGCTTTCGTTGAAGCAGCACATTCTCTGTTATAATCCCTGGGGACACAAGATCGATAACTTGAGAAATCTTTCAGGGCTTATACATACTAATCTGTTGTTAAAGTGCTTTTCATCAATTAACTAATGCCTGAAAAGCACATTAAAGTGCTTCTTGGGGGCTTCTTCCCACCAGTGCATTGTTAGGGGAAGATTCAACTATCAGCAAGGTTCCACTCATTTTTGTTCAGGACTCATAGGGGTGCCAGCAAAAATGAGAAAAGTTTTCTTTAGTGTAATTGCCAGTAATGTGCGCAGAAACATAGCTGCAAGTTTATAGGTAACATCAGCCTCTAAAATGTGTAGGATGTGTTAAGTTTTGCAAATGCCACAACTTATTTCTCATGTTTTAGCTCTTTCTATCTGTATATAATATTGTATTGGTAAAAGTTTATTGCTTGAAACAAAGTTTATTATACAATTCACAAATACAACAAATACTACATGCAGTAGATCTAAGGGGGGAATTCAATTATGTGCACTTTTTCGGTTAATAAGTTACCGCAACATCGTGGATTTCTCCTTGCACCCCTATGGGGAGGTTGCGAGGAGAAATCCGTGATGTTGCGTTAATGCGGAGTGCCTTAGTGGCCGGTCTGGAGGCACTCTGCGCATAACTAAATTCCCCCCTAACACTCACAGGGGCATATTCAATTGTCTGCGTTTCCCGCAGTGTTAAAAATATTACCGGTATTACGGTAATTCTAAGCTGGATTTCAGCTGAAAGCCAGCGTTAAAGGTACCGTAATAACGGTAATTAAGTGCACTATTACCGTAATAACAGTAATAGTGCGCAAGCCGTGTTACTTTTCCGGGTAATGTGGACAATTGAATATGCCACACAAAATAATATAATGTGAATTACAACCATGGGGACACACATATGGAGTCAATGGAAAGTTTTATGCTTGAAGATGTGAAGAATGGACAGTATGACCTGTAAAATGGAACCAAGCTTGAGCCAAGCAAAAATGAATTATCTGTTCAAATTGCAGAAATTTGGGTAATCATCAGGAGAAATAGTTAAAGATCATTTGGGAATGTTCAGATATGTTTAGATAAGGGTGGTAATCACCTAATCTCGCAGGCATTTGCTGTGCTCTGGTGTACATTGGGTTTATGGGAAGCTGTTTGTGGCTTTGTTTACAGTATTTTCTCAAATATTTTGGGAAAGTCATCCTCACAAGTAATAGTCAATACACTCCTGCGTGTTAGAGCTCTAAATAATAATTATAATCACAGCATGAAGCATATAATCACGTACACACCATATAATGCCAGCAATGTCATAAAATGGTTAATAACAGACCTTCAAAATATATATCTAAACACACATGAAAAACTTTTTGTGTGGTCAAACCCTCACTTGAGATGCACATTCCTGTGGGGTGTACGTTATCATGGGTTTATCAACAGCCGGTTAGGTCATTTCCTTCTCCACAGTGTCCACCTAAACCAAACTTCTGTGGTCACAGATTCCCCTGGCTTTGTAATCATCTGGAAGGACTGGGATCTTATGTGTGCAGTATAAATGATAAATAGTCTGGGGAGTTCCTGTCAATGTGAAGTATTTTTTTTAGTTAACTGAAGCCACACTCTGCCTTTGTGTTGCCATTATGACTTACATGTGTACGCTCCTATCACACTCTGCATGGTCCTGCTCTCATTTAACCCACTATTCTCCAGAGAATAGCACAGGGTTGAACATCTAGTAGCAGATCAGGTGCTGTGGAAATACGAGACCATCCTGCCAGCCCCTGAACTCCGTACAGGGAGCACTGGCCATACTCTTATGACATAACATCAAATAGTGTATCATTTAATAACACCAACTGTAGACCACAACGTTATTTTTCTTGTGATATTGCAATCATTCCATCTGCAGTGCACATCGGTTGTAGAGAAAGGATATATGAATTGCATTTTATGCATCAATTAATGACTGAGCTTTCAAACAGAAGTATAAACCTCTCTAGCTGCCGACAGAGCATGCTGGGAGCAGTAGTTCAACAACAACTGGGAAGCCAAAAGGGGAATAAGTTAACTATATTCCATGAGACGCTGCATTGGGTCTGCAGTCAGCATATAGCTGCATGGCTTACTGCAAGCATCTCTTTAATTCTCAGCGCTGCCAGGAAACTAAAGGAAGTGAATGTTAGGTTTCTGGGTCGGTGAAAACTCATTGAGAACTAGGCTGCGAAAATCATTGCATCTCCAAACAATTTAAGTTTTATTGGTTCTACAAATGTTCACAGTCCCTGCCAAATAAACCTACAAGGCATAGCAAAATGTGTGGAATAGGCAGACAGTTACTTCATGGAAAACCTGCTAGATGTTTCAACAGCACCCACTAGTATTGGTTTGTAAACCTCATAGTTTTTCATTTTTTTTGTACTTTTTCCTGCCTGTAACAAATAGCATTTGGAGATTGAGACTCTTTTTCCTCATTGTTATTCCAGCTCGAGAAATCCCTTTGTAAATTTGCCAGGGAAACCTAAGAGAGCTTTCACCTTCCTTCCAAGTGTGGCTGCTCTTTCTGGCTCTGAGAAGACACAGAGGACCCCCTGGCACTAGTACTTGAACAGTAACCATGGAGAAAGAATTTTGAAAAGTATGTGGAACTTTCCAAAAAGTAAGTATCCCCCCCCTTTTTCCAACCCTCCCTCCTTCTACACCACCTCCATCCTTTTCCCCATACAGAAGCATTGCATCTATCACCCAGTGGCAGAAGTCCACCTTCCCCTGCTGTTTCGTAAGAGCTTGCGAGTTTTGGGAACAGCCCTCTCATAAGGAGCAGATTGGGGAGAGGCGCTTCCCACTTGAAGGAAGACAGTCCTTAAGGAAGGAGCATCTTTGGGAGACACCAGGAGGAGACTCTGCGCATCGCATTGTCTCATCCACAGCTGGACCGCGAGGAGGGACCAGGAGAGCAGAGACCTGAGTCCAGACAGCACCTTATAACGCAGGTTGGACAGTCAGTCAGTTGTGTTCTTCTATAACGATCTTTTCTATTAAATGCTGAGGTGCTGATATACTGAATGTAAACGTCTGACTTGCATTTTACCAGCCATCTGCCTTTCTTTAAAGGAAGCATGCACCCAGCTCAAAGATTAGTTACTCTCACAAAGTATAGAGAATAGCTGCTCACAATATACGGAGGTTTATCAATGAGGAAAAATCCTTTGTCTGCTGTAAAGCTGTTTTACTTTGCAAACCCTGTTCTGTTACTTCTCTAAACAGTAGCAGAATAAATCAGTAGAAATATACTGCTGGTAATTGTAAGTGTGAAACACTATTTTGTTTGAATGTTGCACTGCTGTATTAATTATAAGTTTTGTAATGTATATATTTACCTTGCTACATAAGGGTTAAATCACACTCTCTCTGGCTGTTTGAGATATATCTATATCTATACCAATATATATATATATATATAGCGAAGGCATTAACAAGTCCCACACTAACAATGGTTTTGCAAAAAGTTAGAAAATGTCTATTTTAAATGTCTGAGTATACCCTGTACATGCCTGCGTGCACATTTATTAATTGATATATTTGTGAATGTGATCCGAAAAAAAATTAACATTTATTCTAGAAAGCATGATCTACTGTATAAAACACCCCAGAGAGAAAATAGCAGTTTAGCTTGTAAAATTTGTATAGAAATGCTGATATTTATCCCGATTTTAATTCTCACTTGACAAAAAAAAGATACCCAGGAGGGCTAGCAATCAGTCAGTAATTTGTCATGCAGGCCCCCATGGCAACAGAGGTGTTAAAGCACAGAAATCATATGGAAGATAACTTTGGAAAGTACACTTGATTTATTGTAGGCTCAGCAAACGTCGGCTGTAATAAAGAGCGCACCGTCTGGAATTCCTCATGCATAGGATCATAGTCATTACACTGCAGCACCTGATTGGAAAATAATATGTAATAACTTTGCTGTAAACTGCCATGTGTTTTATTCTTCTGTGTTTTATGGCAGTTACGCACTTATTCCCAGTATTAGCGATAGGCATCATTAGGCTCTTCCCTTAAGCTGTGTTAATATTAGCATGCCTAGGCAGCACTGGGCTGGCAGGGCATGCTGGGACTTGTAGTTTGTGGGATGATGAATCGAGGAGTCTGGCTTACGCGTAATGCCCTATCCTTGTCTGTATCTAGATTTGTAGACACAATGGTTACAGTAGCAGGCACGTCTACTCACTGTTTGACTTTGATTATAAAACTTTTTTTATATATATATATATATTTTCACATTATATATTATTAGAAAATGTTACTGACCCAGTCAGTAGAAGTATAATCAATCCATACTTCCTAAAATAGATTTTCCCTCTTTAAAATATGTATAAAAGTAAAGGAAAGTTTTTTGGCAGAAGGCAAACTCATCAAGAATCTATTTCTTCAAGCACTGTGTAATAATTGCTGTTACCGCTAGGTGACGCCGTGAGTAAGAAAGAAATGTCTTGTGATATACGATACCTGTTCTAGTTAATTTTCAAGATTTAGAAAGGAATATTAAGCAGTTGAATCTAAAGCAGAAAATGTGGATATGTCATCGATGCCAGGGCTAACGAAAGACTAATCGCTTAAATTCAGTCCTTGTGTGGAGGAAATGCATACTTTTGCCTGAAGACTGTTGCACAAAGTTGATCATTCTGTTAGTTTCAGTGGGAATACTAAACTGCAATGAATTATGCACACTACAAATGCTACTAAATTGGATTAGACAGATACTGAATGTTTCCGCAGTACTTGTTTTGATTTTGTGTAATTTCAAGTATTTAAATCATTACACTAAAATAATCAAAACGTTGTTTTTTGTGTGTCTATTACTGTACATCCATATATTCCTATAGTTCTTGAGTTTGTTTTTATTTCCATTATGTGAAAGTGCATGGTAAGAATGTAGTATTAAGAAAGTAGAATAAGGACTCTGCTTTTATTCCTGGAAAAATTGGCAGAGTTTTATGTTAAGCTAAATGGTCAGGACAGGATATATTAACAACAGCTCATGCATAGGATATGCCAAACAGTGTAAATGTAGTGTAAAAGATCCCTTGGGACACATGTCTGCACTATCCAGTTAATGGGTTTTGCACTCATTACCTAACATACCCTTATTGTGTCTGGCTGAATGATTAGAAAAGGAAACCTAAACTGTGACTCTTAATCCTGCTAGCTCGGTCTTTGTATCACTTCTAAGGCAACATCTGTGGCAGTGATCATGGGGTTTAGAATCCTTGGATGACTCCCCTGCGGGCATTACATCACCGCTGCACGTTTCTTAGGGTCCAAAGGGTCCTTAACCACGTCATTGGTAGTGGGCTTATGTTGCTGAGCCACATTCAAGTAGCTAGTAGGAGAAAGGAATTTATCTTCAACATTGGCAGAATTTCCACTATCCAAAAGAACCATCATCTCCTATTCTGACTTCCAGTAAATGTTTTGTAACTGTTTTACAAATATTATTCCCAAATGTTTCTATCTTCATTTTTTCATACTGCACTCAGTGAGTAATGAATTTCTTCAGAACCATCTATCATCTTTAACAGTACTATCCAAACTTTTATATAGAAGTGCCTTATGTATGTTCTAAACACATCACAGCATGCCAGATTCCATAAATATTTAATAGAATATAATCATGAGATGTTCTCAGGGAACCCAGAGGCCAAATTGTAGCCAACTAGATTCAATGCTGTAATATATATGGAGGACATGTTTCACACTGACAAATCCAGTTATTTGGTATAATACTAATAGTACTGATAATAACATTACTACTATTACTACTTCTACTACCACCAATAATAATAATAACAACACCAATAATAGTATTGATGTTGTAAAGAAAAGACCCCATAGAGCCTGCATTAAGAACATCTGAGCTAATGACTCCCTGCAGTCACACTCCCATGGTAAGGAGGGCTGGAAGGCATTAGAAAGTAATGTGCTGTGTCACCAGCACTAAGTTCTTAGCATTTCTTTACAGCTGAATAACTACGTTCAGTTTCCGTCTTGTTGCTGATCACCTGTGTATGATTAGTTAGACAGCATATCTTGGAGTTGTAAAAAGCAAGTTGCCACAGGCTTCGGATCTCTGGAGGGTTGTGGTAGTCTGGTATTGGCTTTAGTTGTAGCATGTTGCAAATTACCAGACAACATTATTGCAAAAAGAAAATAATAAAAAAAAAAGCCAATGAAACGTCTCATTTTCAATTTTAAATGTTATTCCTTCTATGGTTGCAGATCCATTAATGTTGTTGTGACCCGGAAAAGGCAGAGGAATGAAAATTCGGCTTTGCTCTGCAGTGACAGCACTGTGTGCTGTCCTGCTCTTATCTTCTATAGAGGCAGAAGGTAATAGATTGGTTATTGTTCTCCGCGATTAATGGTACAACACTGTCAAATCTCCCTACTACTTCTTTCTTCCCATCCATTTATTCCTTTCTCTTCTGTTTGTCATTTCTCTTTGTCTTCCTGTGTCTCGTGCAAATAACAATTTTTTCCCCCCAAAGCAAAAGTCAAGGAATTATTTACTGTACATCATTTATAAGGAGAGTTGGCAGCTGCCGTCTCCATGCTGCAAGATATAAGGCTCTGGAAGAAGGAGCTTGTGTAAGCATGAAGCTACCAAATGAGAAGCCTGCCGGGCCTGGCTGCCACCCCACTCCTGCTTGGCACTTGTGCAGTGTGATACATCCACATAATAATAAACGTTTTATATGGTGTATTTACATGTTGTACATATTTATTATTAATGTATCCTTTATTACAAAATATCTTGTGTCTTCTCTAAATATTCTGAAATGTTTTTTATTTATTTATTTTCTGTAAACCATTGTTTTGAGAACAGCTATTAACAATTGTTACTGTTTTCTGATTACTGATTGGCAAAATTGCTGGTGTAGAACATGTCTGTGGCTCTCCAAGTGTTATGGAACCACAAGTCCCAGTATACCCTATCAGCTTTCAGTAGGCTATTGGCTGGCAAAGCATGCTGGGGCTTGTATCTTCACAACACCTGGAGGTTGTCCAAGCCTGTTGTAGACAATAGAACTTTCAGCTCACCAAATGCTTCTGAACTACATTCCCCATGGGTATGACTGGTTGAGCATTATAGGACTTGTGTAGCAGTTTGTGAGTTTAAAGTTGCTAATCCCTTCAATTGTTTGTTGGAGAACGTGTCTTTAAAGCATTTGCAAGTTAATGCGAGCAGAATACAAAACAAAATAATAATTTGGCAGTAAAGTATTTCTCAACAATGTTCTCAGCTTCCTTCAACCACTTAGTCTAAAAGACTGGAATAATAATAATAATAATAATAATAATAATAATAATAATAATAATATTCTGAGCAACTGGAGAATCTTAAGACATGGATACTAAGTTGCACTTGAGCAGATATCTGAGGAACGCTGTGGTACAAAAACATTAAAACTATATGTAGAGCTCCTTATTGGGACTCCCCATATTATAGTGTATTCTGTAATAGGCATATTAAGTAAATATTTGTTAAACCCAGAAACATATTATTTTATATATATATATATATATATATATATATATATATATATATATATATATATATATATATATTACTTTGCTTTTAGTTTAGTTTACAATTATTACAAAATATACATTTCTTACAGTTCAGCGCAACTGTAGCCAAAGTTGGCGTTCTAATGTAGGGCTAATTAGTTGCTAATGGCTGTTCTAACTTATCGCTTGTACACATGAAAATCAGCTCTAGTTAAGGATAGACAAATCCTTGTACTTTGCCCTCCCTTTAACAGAGCGTAGAAAGCGCTCAAGTAATCCCTGCATCATAGCGTACTAAGTACTTAAATGAGCATTCCCATAGACCTCCATAGTATTTTACCATGCATTAGAGTTTTTTAACAATGCAGGCAACATCAAAACTGATGCATAGAAAATCAATCTTTGTCAGTGTGCGTGTACTGGCACTTACATTATTGATTTGATCTGTCACTGTCAAAGCATGTTTAAAATGCTTTGAGAGGATGCATTAAATGTTTTAAAATAACCTCAGTGTGTAGGAGAATAATTCATTTTTTACATTTTTTTATTTAGAAAGTATTTTTCAGTTGATCATAACAGGATTTGCAAATTATTGTTATTGTTTTCTGCTGTATTTTAGTGGGGAAAAATACATATATTGAAGTATTTTTATCAAATATACTTATAACTCATCCACTACAACAGATCATTCCTGCAGCATTTTATAACCTTTGATACTCTTTAAATGTCCAGTTAACCTAAAAATAATAAAATAGTTTTTTATTTAAATCCCTCCCACCCCTTGCTCATGTGGCTATGCAGGGCTTCAGCGTATCAACCCTGCCTTAGGTAAGCAATTTCTCTACTAACAGCCTGCCTCATGTTCAGCTCACCAATGAGCAACTTAGCTCAAGCACTGCAGACAACCCCCATTGGTCGCCCCTGGACTAGTCTGTAGACCTGATGTCGGTGGTGAGAAGCATAGCAGCGAAGCAGCACTATTTATGAGATTTAGGAAAGACAGACTGTTAGTGGAGAAGCTATCCCCGGTAGGACAGCAACTCTTGTGAGGAGAGGGCAGGGTGGGGGCACTAAATAAAAATATTATAAATGCGTGTTTATTAGTCCTCTAAAAAGCATAATATCTGCTACATTTAAGTATAGTTTTTACATCCTAAGTGGAAATTCAAATAACAATGATTTGCAAATGCTATTATAAGTTGGGAAATATTCATTGAAAAAAGGGGTACAGTTTCCTAGGATATCTGAATAGACCAAAGCCCACAAGGTAAGCATTAGCAGATGGTTTTATTCATAAGTATTTATTTCATAAGTAGTTCTTCATCAGTATTACCCATTGCTGGGATAAGAAAAAGTCATTTAATTCAACTTGCCATTTAGTATGAGAAGGACACCTTGTCAAAGATCTGTGCGAGAAGTCAGCGAGGGCAAAACCTGTCTAGAAGTGAGGGCACCTTGCCCAACATAGAGACACCATGCGTTATAGTAAGCGTTGTCTTGGCGTGGTTTGATGTGCCACAGTACAGCAGATGTACTTCTGTCTCAGTATTCCACCACACCATAAGTAATACTTTGGCTTTATCTGTAGTTCATTAATACTAACTGCAAAGCAAAGTGCAATGTCAATAACCTGAAGTTACTGGCATACATGCAATGGGAATAATTTGTCAAAAATTCATTTTTCAATAGTTATCTTTAATACATTATCTTTAATACATTTGCTATTTACTAGCTACACTGACCCTGTAGCCAAATAGCATTCTCCCATAAAATAGCCAGGATGGATTC